>NC_058113.1:32333753-32640628 GCF_914725855.1 Thunnus albacares
TCTGTATTCTACAGGATATTATAAAGCATCTACACATCTTAGTCCAACCTAATAATAAAACCTTATTAAAGCCCAGTGATCTGTAGTGACTGGGAACACTGGGCCAGATAATAACATGAGGCTGAATCTCATTAAATCAAAAGCAGGAATTAGTTGTTGTTGTTTTTTCTTCGTCATGGCACCTCCTGGCCTCCGTAATGTGCAGATTAAATGATAATGAAAATAATTGTTAGTTGCAGCCAGACGAGATAAACTGACTAATACACACAAAACACACAAAACACACAAAACACACAACACACACAACACACACAACACACACACCATGAAACAAAACGCTTCAGGTCTGTTTATTATTCTCTGTTATCATGTAACAGATGAACGTTATATGTTAAAGCTGTGTGCTTATTTTCCACAGCAGCTAAACTTTGTGTTGGGAAATAATCAGGTTTTTTGTTTGTTGTTTGTTTACATGTTTGTTTGTTGCGTCTGCAGCCGTCTGCGTCGCAGGTCACCGTCCGTCCAAAAATGAAATCTTGGAGCTTCGTTTGCCGCTAAAACTCTTCGCTGATGAAAATAAGGTAATAAAAGACAAACAAGTCGAGACTTTGAGGTTCTTTTTTTTTTTTATTACCGCGACATTAAACGCCACTCAGAGCCTCTGCTGTGTGTGTGTGTGTGTGTGTGTGTGTGTGTGTGTGTGTGTGTGTTGATGTGTTCAGGGTCTCTGTGCAGAACGGGATTTTAAAGTTGTCCACGGCGGCTTCTCAGACGGTCCGGTTCGCTGCCTCAGACACGTCCCAGGAACCAGGTCAGTTCATTCATTATGATTTATTTCCCACTGAGAAACTCTTCTCTGTCTTTTCTGAAGCTTCTTTCATGAACTTTACGTCACTGAAGTTGAAATATAGTGATTAATGCAGGTGTGAAAAACATGAAGGCAGTGAAACCTCTTTGAAAGAAGAAGAACAAAATGAAAAGAGCAAAATAAATGAAATAAATGATCTGATTGTTCTTCTCAAGCTGCAACTAACATTCATCAATAATTATTGAATATTTTATCAATAGTTAAAACTTTTAAAGTAAAGTAATTGTATTTATGTTAATTGTTGTGTATTATCACATAAATAATAATTTATATATATGTGTAACACTTGTCAAAAGCAATTTGACTAAGTGCTTCAGACATAAAAACAGAGAATACACAGCAGCTATTAGACATTAGAATAAGTTTAATGCTATTAAGAAATAGAAAGATGAATAAATGAAAAGACATTTAGAATAATAAATGAATTAAAACATTACAAAACAAAACAAAACAAACAAAAAAACCCTCAAATTAAAATCCAGATTATAAAAGACGACACAGACGCTGCAAACATCAACCTGACTGACGAGGATCAATACAAACCCAGCTGGTTTATTCTGGAGCTTCTCATCGTACTGACGTGTGTTTATATATCAGATGTTCAGATGTTGTTCAGTCAAACAGAAGTTGATGTTTCTGTTTTTATCTTCTGTCTTGTTTTTTTTTGTAGATGTGTCGTTACCAACGACGGGCTGACCTCTGACCTGCAGCTGTGGGACCTCGGAGGAGACGACAGCGGTGAGTTACGATTACCTGCAACTGTGTGACATCACAAGTTTAACCCCTCCACCTCCCTCTCCCCCTTCCATAAAACATGTTTTTCCTCTTGTTCCTTCCGCTGGATGTATGTGCAGAGTTAGTTTTTAATTGAATAAAACAATAAAAGATGAGTAAATGTTAAGAGAACAGTTAAAATAATAAAATAAATTATGAGCAATAAAAGACACAAGTCAAACTAAAGTTATAAAATAAATAGATAATAAGAGTAAAATGTTAATAATTAAAAATTAATTGAGCAATAAAAGCATCAAGAAGCTCTATGTGACGTATTATTTAAGTATCTTTTTGTTGTTAATTTGAACTTTTACAACTTAGTTTTTGGACATAAATTTTAGAAAACAAACGTTGCACAGCTGATCATGTGACAGATAAAAACAATAAGAACCTGAACACAGACTCACTGCTGGAATATTTATTAAATCATTAAACGTTTCAGTCTGTCCGACCTTCATCACAACACTTCCATATATAAACATTAGAGCTGCAGCATCGTCCAATCAGAGGACTGCAGAGATTAACCTCAAATATACACGTCATCATCCAGGTTAGTCAGAAAAATAGAAAATAACACAACAATGACAATAAATCTAACAATATAGCAGCATCTATATAACACCAAAACTCTCCAAAGGTCAAAAATAGAAAATAACAAATGAATTAAGAGCAAAAGTGCTGATATATAAATAAATAAATCTTATTATTATTAAACATATCGCAGCAAAAACACAGTTAACCAGTCAAAAGGAAAGATAAATTATTATTATTATTACACATTAAACATTATATCTGCCTCCAAATGGCACCAAATTGGTCAAAGTCAAGTCAAAGATGCACAAAGCATAAATAAAACCAATTCATCATTAATCTCTACGGTAACATCCATATAATTTAAACACTATAAGAAATCTTATAGATTGTAGAGATGAAATGTTGCAGAGGACCGTTACACATGGATATACATTTTAAAAAGTTAAATTGATTGAACTGAAACATCTTCTTCTACATCCTTTGTGGTCGTCTTGTCGTCCAATGACAGATGTGATCAGGAGAACAGGAAGTATCGAGGGGACGAGGAGTGATTCGCAGAGCGGCGGCGGCGGCAGCAGGATCGCAGCTCGTTTCTCGTCGGAGCCGAATGTTCTTCACGGAGCTCAGAGCAGCGACGTCCGGCTGACGCAGATCAGCTCAGGACGGACTCTTTATAAACTAGGTAACACCGAGAGATCTACTCTTCTTCTCCAGCAGTTTAAACACTGATCAATACCGTCAGTGATTGATTATAATCGATCAGTTTTACATCCAGGAAACTTTAGCTGTTAAATGTAACAGACACGTTTAACTGGTTCTGTGTAGAGAATAAATTTCACACTCAGATAAAATGTAGTTTTAATGATATTCAAATATTAATTCAAATTTGAAAATTAAAATGCAGCATGAACAATATAACCTGATTCTCCCTTCATGCACTGGGTCGGAGATGTGGAGTAAAATCTCTAATATAACGAATAAAAGTTCCTGACAGAACAGGGAGAGAATATAGATGAACAGAAACTATTTAATCTGCATATTAAAGATTAAACTCAAACTCTTCATGTATAATGATCTGTGGAGACCTGTTGTTAATATTTCTGGTTGCATTTTTGAGTCGATATAATTCTGAAACACACTGAAGCTTCAGGGTGAATTTTGTCTCTCATCTCCTCTAAAAAAACTAATTTCCAACAGACGTTTAAATTAAAGGACTAGTTCACAATATTTCCAGTGTCTTCAAACAACAGTCAGGTGTCCATAGTAACAGTGAAAGAGGTTTTCCTCGCTGTAATCATTCCTCCTGTTCATACTGGATATTAAAAGATCCTTCAAATGTGCTTTCAATGGAAGTGATGGAGCTTCATCAGTCTGAGTTAGTCATATCAAGTGGATATCTGACACATTTACAGTCTTTTTAGCATCAAATTCCCTCTTTGTGTTTCCCTGTTGAGCTGCAGGTGGAAGTATAGTAACAAAAAGAGGAACTTTGGCACTAAAAAGACTGTAACGTTGAAAGATATCTACTTGATTGACGCTGAAGCTTCATATTAGCTTCAGATAAACTTTTAAATACATTTTTGTCCTCCATCACTTCCATTGTAAGGTCATTATGAAGGGATCTTGTAATGGTCAGTATGAACAGGAGGAATGATTACAGCAAGAAAAACAGGTTCTAATGTTCATTTGGGCTCCTGACTGTTGTTTTAAGACACACTTGAAAAATTGTGAACCCGCCCTTTAACGTAGATGGGACATGACGTGAGTGCGGTATTATGCTAGTAGTAGCTAATGTAGCCTCCAGCAGAGATGAGGAGCTACACTAACTGCTAATATCACTTCTTTCTAACGCAACATCACTTGAGGTAATTTATCAGATTTACACAGCTCCCTCTGGACTGTTGTTTTAAGACACACTTGAAAAACTGTGAACCCGTCCTTTAATGAATAAGACATAACAATGTCTTCTGAATCTTTTAAGACTTGACTGTCTGACCTTCTCTTCCCGTCAGAAGTTGCTCAGCTGCGTCTGAGTTACAGAGTAGATGAGTTAACGGTGATTCAGAACTTCACATTTATGTTTCAGCTATTTTTCCCACATTTCCAGTTAACCACATTACCCAGCAGACATCACTGACTGGAGTCTGTTACAGCCTGAGAACAAACACTGACACCAACCTGCCACTCAAACTAACAGAGTTAATTCTTCTACTTAGATTTCCCAGCTGGCCTTCACATTCAAACCAGTAACATTCCAGTTGTTTCAACATATTATGATGTTTCAGTTATTTCAGAATTATCACTTGTGTGTTTTTATTATTTTGTCCCAACAGCGTCGGACTCAGCGGATCCTCTCAGTTCTCTACAGTTTCTGAGTGACGACGTTTTCCTCGCCGGCTGCTGTAACGGCAGCGTTTACATCGCAGACACCCGGACGTCCGCCGCTGCTGCCGCCGCTCCTCAGCTTTCAGCTCCGCCCGCGTCCTCGGGTGAATCCGTCCTCTGGTGGACGGACGCCACTGCGGGTCCGTCCCGTCTGGACCCGTCCGGCTGCAGGCTGGTTCGACTCTCCTCGTCTGGTCGGGCGCTGGTTTCAGACCTGAGGAGTCTGCGAGGAGCCGTGTGTCAGGCTCAGCTGGATGTACCGACGCGTCGCTGCAGCTCGGATGATGTCAGAGTGTCGTGGGCGCCGGCGCTGGACGACTGCGTCTCAGTGTCGGGTCAGTTTACACGCACACAGCGTATGGAAGCCTACAGGGGACAATATTAAAATGATAATATAAACTTGAAAATGACAATAGAATTCTACTATAGCATTATAATTTTCCACATAAGTGTAATATAAACAATGACACGGAACCTTTATGTAATTAATATTTAAGTCATAATCAAACAGTTCCGGGTATCAATAGACTGAAATAACGCAGTAACAAGTAGTTTGATACCTGCATTCGATCCTTTTTGTATCCAGATGTAGAAAAAAAAGACTTTGTTTATTTCTCGCAGCCAATCACTGTAAGCGTTGGTGGATTTAATGCGATGTGATTGGTCCACAAACGCAGCAGCTACGACCCAAAACAGTCTGAGGTGATAAAACTTCACCGTACAGTTATTTAATAAATATTTAAATAATCTGAACACAAAATGTATTTAAAAATCATTTGGATGAAGACGAGTACCGGCAACTGAATGCTTCCATTCACTTACTGGTACTGGTATCACTTTAAGGGTACTGGTATTGGTACTGGTATCACTTTAAGGGTACTGGTATCGGTACTGGTATCACTTTAAGGGTACTGGTATCGGTACTGGTATCACTTTAAGGGTACTGGTATCACTTTAAGGGTACTGGTATCGGTACTGGTATCACTTTAAGGGTACTGGTATCACTTTAAGGGTACTGGTATCGGTACTGGTATCACTTTAAGGGTACTGGTATCGGTACTGGTATCACTTTAAGGGTACTGGTATTGGTACTGGTATCACTTTAAGGGTATTGGTATCACTTTAAGGGTACTGGTATCGGTACTGGTATCACTTTAAGGGTACTGGTATTGGTACTGGTATCACTTTAAGGGTACTGGTGTTGGTACTGGTATCACTTTAAGGGTACTGGTATTGGTACTGGTATCACTTTAACGGTATTGGTATCACTTTAAGGGTACTGGTATCGGTACTGGTATCACTTTAAGGGTACTGGTGTTGGTACTGGTATCACTTTAAGGGTATTGGTATCACTTTAAGGGTACTGGTATCGGTACTGGTATCACTTTAAGGGTACTGGTATTGGTACTGGTATCACTTTAAGGGTACTGGTATCACTTTAAGGGTACTGGTATAGGCACTGGTATCTCTTTAAGGGTACTGGCATTAGTACTGGTATCTCTTTAAGGGTACTGGTGTTGGTTCTGGTATTTCTGACATAATTAATAGACTTTTAGTTAATATGACAATAATAAGAACTTTTGTTTACCTTCAGTGTGTTCATTCGTCTCTTCCTCTGGCAGGTTTCAGTGCAGCCGTTCAGATCTACAACACGTCCGTCTGGACGGCGGCGCTGCAGGAAGCTCAGCCGCTGTTCGAGCACCGCGGTCACACGGTTTCATCCCAACAGTCCGACGACGGCGTCCCCGTCTTCGTCACCTCCCACGTCTGGCATCCCGAGCGGCCGCGGACGCTGCTGTCCGCCGCCTCGGACGGCTCCGTCCACGTGTGGGACTGGGTCGACCAATCGGCCGCCAGCTGATGTGGGTCAGTAGAACCGCTGAGTCCGACGCGGCTTCCTGTGTGTGGATGAAGAGATGAAAGATCCGTCTGAATGTGATTAAAGAAACAATTTACTGAAAAGAACAAACAAACATAAACGCAGCGAGAAATAGAAAGTTGTTTCTTGACGCCTTAAAAACAATTTCAGAAAGTAGAAGATGATGTTCCAGATCAAATTCTGTGTGCATCCTGTGAAAAGAAAAATAAACAGTTCTGACTTTACAAATTACACATAAAATGATCCATTCAGCTGTTCCTGGTACAGTCTGAGGTAATAACACATTTAAATCAGACACATGGATAACAGTGTGTAAATTTAAAAAAAAAAAAAACACATTTATCTTGCTTTTTCTCTTCAAATTGAAACATCTGTCGTGCTGGCAGCTCTGTGAGGCTGCAGATAAATACCAACATGTCTGTTTGGCAGGTTTAATGAACCATCTTAGTTCAAGTTTTTATAATCGGCAACTATTCTGATAGTCGATTAATCATTTAAATCACCGTTCGAGCAAAAATACCAAACGTTTGCTGATTCCAGGTTTGCAAATCAAAAGCCAGCAGCAGTTACATCATTATAGAGGTCTGTGTGTGTGTGTGTGTGTGTGTGTGTGTGTGTGTGTGCAGCAGGTGTCGGATCACACGCTGAAAGGGTTAACCCTCCTCGTCTCTAACGGCGGCTGTATCAGACTTCAGCCCATTAAAGCTCCTCTCCAGCTGAGTTCGGCCGTTACTCCCTGACATTCACTCCCAACTTCACGCGGTGATTCGTCAGCTTTGAGGAGGTGAGAAAGGAGCCGAGGTCTCAACCTTCTCGTTCCAGTTTCTCCTTTTTTCATTCGTGACACGACTATTAAGTCACTTTTCATGTGAACAGCCGAATGCAACGGTATGTCTGCCTTCCAGGAGAGACTCTCTGAAAATATGCACCTTTAAAGCTCCGAGTTTAAACGATGCTTCTCTGTGAGGCGGTTGGACAGCAACTGTCCACAGAAACGAAGAAAACGGGTCCACAGTGAGGTCATTTTTCAAAACTGAGTATAACAAACACAGTCGTATCGAGGTGGATGTTTCAAACACATCGGCACATTAGGACCAAGCTTATTAAATTAAATATCACTAGAGGTAAGTGAGGTAGTTTATTTTTGAGGGGGGTGGGAGATTAGGGTGACCCCGACCCCCCTTTTAAGTACATGACGCATGAAAACATCTGTGTGGCAACATGACACATCTGTTGACGCAGTGATGCAGCAAAAAAAAAAAAAACAGATTTGTGTGATTTGAAATGAACGAACGTCTCACATGTGAGGACTCGCTGACCTGAGATCAGACACTTTACTCTCGTTTGTGGGTCACGTGGAGTCAGACTGCACAAGAGTTTTCACGTGAAATTAAATATTCCAAACATGTGATATTTGGTCTTTGTCATTGTGTTTTCTCAGGGTTTGTTAGTTTAGTTTATAGTCCAGGTCATATGTTCACTTTTTATAATAAATAAAAGCATGAAACTGGGCATTTTCAGACATGGAGCCAGAAACACCTCGTGGTGGCCACGTTTATGGCTCCATGTCTGAAAATGTTCAAGGCCCCAAACTGTACAAGTGTGCCCAGTTTTATGCTTTTATTTATTATAAAAAGTGAACATAATTTTCACCAGGACTATTAGAACATTTGAGACATTTTAATTCTGTTGGAAATGTGATTTTGTACTTTATGACTGAATGTTATAAGAGAAAATAAATAAAATGCTTTTTACAAAATAAAAAACTCCAACAGTGTTTATTTAAAGCTCATTGTTTAAAAATGTAAACAGCATCATTACTGTGTGTCATCATATGTTCTGACATTTTTGCACCAAATCCACCTTCCATCTCTGGTTGGTTTTCCTCCTTGATCCGATTCGTTTGGGAGACACTTTAGAGGAAGTGGTCTCGATCCGGATTGTGGTGGGAACGTGACCCGACCTCCATCTGACCGCCTGCAAGGTTTAATTTATAGCCGGGATGCTGCTGAGTGAAATTCTCCTCTACTGTTTGACTATAGACTTTTTTTTTTCTTGCTTTACATAGTTTATTAAAAAAGGAAAAAAAACAGAATAAAATATTAAAATTTTCTTTTTTGTACCGAGAATTCCTGAAGAAACTGGGAGATGTGCTTTTAAATTTAAAACTCCGTCAGACTTATTTTACTTCGCTTGTTTACCTCAAATGTGCTTATTGACTGTATTTACTGTCGTTTTTCATTATTACTACATCTCTCTCTCTCTCTCTCTCTTTCCTCCCTATTTAATCCTTTTAAACGCAGACGTTTGACAGTTTTATTCGTTATGGCAGTAGCTGCTGGTTTCTTGTCGGTCTGATGCAGATGATGCTTCTAACAGATGTAGAGGTTTGGGATTTTGTGAGATTCCTGTTTGTTTGTTTGCCTGTTTAGTTGTTTGTTTAATTCTTTTCAGCATTATTAGTATCTGTTTGTTTGCAGCCAAAATAACAAACACGAGTCAAAATGAGCAGATAATTCAACAATCTGTACAGGAAGTGTGAAATTCTCCTCAATCCTGAAGCTGTTTTTTATGACTTACACAGTATTTACATTTACAGAAAGACTATAAGACACATCTGAGTTGTGTCAAATATAACAACATTATGTTTAAGAGCCAATTCATGCTCACTATCATGATAACATACACAGAGAGGGTGTTGAGGATAAATGGAAATGTGCTGATGATGAAGGTGAGATGAGTCATTTATGTAATTTGAAGGCACAAAGGAGGTAATTTAAGGGTAAAATTACTAAACTAAAAGAAGGAAATGAGCGCTTGGAGCGTTACAAATTATTTACTAATTCTAGAAGATGATTTATTAAACAAATTCTTTACCTTCTGACTGCTGCTGTAGGCTCCAGAGTTTCCTCAGGTCTTCATTAATAGTCTTCATTTTGGGGTCCTGTAAGGAGACACATGTTGATGTCTGAAATCACCAGTTTGCTGCATAATCTTCTCTTTCTGCCAGTTTATTTACTTTTCTGATATTCATACACCAGAGAATGTCCTCAAAACTTTCTTTTTGCTTTTTACATTTGACATAAACCGACCTCAGGACTCACAGATCCGGCTTTTCTTCCCACCGATATGATTTAATATTTCACTTGACTTCAACTTAATTTAAGGGAATAATGTAAAAAAAACAAAAAACACCCAGCTGACAGCAGCAGGACTCTGTACAGGTGTGATGGGGACAAACTGAGAGAGGCATCAGACTTGTTTTGGAGCAAACAGAAGAAAAACAGGGAGACGTGTCTTTTCATGTTTATACAATATATTAATTGCAAAAGTTTGCATTTTTACAATATAAAAGTTTACTACTCAGCACTATATGACAAGCGTCCATGCATGTCAACTAAAGGACAGTTGCAGTTAAATGAAACCTTTCTGTTAGCTTGTATTTATCATCATCATCATCATTAGACCTGCAACGATTAGTTAATCAATCGATTAGTCAGTTGACAGAAAATATATTAACTATTTTGATGATTGAATAATCGTTTAACAAATTTTTGAGCAAAAAAATCTAAAAATTTGATGGTTCCAGGTTCTCAATGTAAGAATTTGGCTGCATTTCTGGTTCTTCTGTGATAGTAACTAGAACATTTGGGGGTTTTGGACTGTTGATCAGATAAAACAAGACATTTCAGGATGTGAAATTGGGCTTTAGGAAAGTGTGATGGCCATTTTTCACTGTTTTCTGATGTTTTATAGACCAAACGATTAATCGATTAATAAAGGAAATGACCCGGCAGATTCACTGATAATGTTAGTTGCAGCCCAAATTGCCATCTTCTCTCCTCTCTCGCTGTGTTTAAACAGACAGTGAGGTGAGAGAGGTTGATGCATGAATGAATCAAACTGTGACTGCAAACCCAAACCACCCAGAGACTGAACAGAACATTACAACCTGACAGGTCAAAACATGTGTGAAAGAACTGCAGCTCTGCTTCATTCACTAACAGCCTGCCTGACCTTGGTTTCTTCTTTCCAGCCTCCAGACGCCGACTACAAAAGCAAAAAAAAGTTTAATTATCAAAGTACAATCATTCCCGAGGCTTTCACTGTACAAAAAAACCCCAACAACTTTACTTTCTCTTTGACAGTTTACCTCCCACAAGAGATTATTTCATGTCATGGAACAACACTGTCGCCTTGACCTTTGACCTTCCAACCATTCACTTATATTACAGCCTATACGGAAGGACATTTTTCATGCATTGAAGTGCGTCATACGTCAGTTGTGGAAGCATAAACACTCTCATCGAGTGTTTCACGTTGGTGTACTCTCAGACTGAAAAACTGTGAACCTGAAACTTTACTCCACTGAACAGGATACATGCAGCTATAAAACATCACTACAAAGTAAAGAAAACCCATTTAACCCTCTCCTCAACATTGCATTTTTGCAAATTGGAAGTTTTACCTGGAAAACAAAAATGAACGCATACCATTGATGACAACAACTCCATTTTCAACCATCATTCTCTCCTGTGGGGTTCCCCAAGGCTCTGTATTAGGACCACTGCTCTTCTCATTATAAATGCTCCCACTTGGCAACAACGGCTTCATGCAAGTGTTGTTCTCTTTATTGTTGTGTTGTTCTCTTCCACCAAAATACGTCAAATATATCCGTCAGCCTTGATGACGGAACCATTCTTCCTAATTCATTGCTCAAAAATCTAAGTGTCACTTTCGAGTCATCACTTTTAATTTAAAAACACATCAATGACGTCACAAAAGTCGCTTTACTCCATCTCCACCAGACTGCCTGAGTTTGTGCATTTCTAAAGGAGATGAGAACTCCAGCAACACTTGTAGTATGAAGAACAACTATTAGTTGACTGACGCATTTTGGCTTGTGGCCTTCATCAGGGTCATCATAAAACACATTACAAACACCATTTAAAGTAAGCTGGGTATGAAAAAAGGTTAAAAAAAAAAAAAAAGACAACCAATCATATACATCCAGACACTATCAGCCAATGGGGCATCTACAAAGATTGGTTGGATATATAGTCATGTGACTTCAGGCCAATCGTTGTCCAAGAAGGGACATGGGTGACACCGTATTTGGTCCATTAACTAGAAAGGTGCAACTATGGGTTGGTACTTGGGTTTGGAAGTCTTTTTATTATTTTTTAATCAATTTATATTGTTGTATTATGCATCTTTCTGCTCTCTATATACACAGCACTTCATAAAGCCTTTTATCTTTACTATTACTATTATTATTATTGTTATTATCCTAATCAAAGTGTTTCTAATGTATACCATGTCTAATAGGCACATTTTTGGATTAACAAAAACCCAAGTACCACCCCATAGGTGCACCTTTCTAGTTAATGGACCAAATATGGCGTCACCCATGTCCCTTCTTGGACAACGATTGGCCTGAAGTCACATGACCATATATCCAACCCATCTCTGTAGATGCCCCATTGGCTGATGTGTGTCTGGATGTATATGATTGGTTGTCTTTTATATATATTTTTTTAAACTTTTTCATACCCAACTTACTTTATTTAAACGTTGTTTGCAATGTGTTTTATGATGACCTTGATGAAGGCCACAAGCCGAAACTCGTCGGTCAACTAATAAAGTTGTTCTTCATACTACAAGTGTTGCTGGAGTTCTCATCTTTCAAGACTTCTTTCCCTTCTCTGTGAACCTTGGAAGTAGGTGAAGTTGTGCCAGAGACACTTACTCTGCTTTGTGCATTTCTAACACAGTCAGACGCAGAGATTCCCATTCATGCATTTATCACCTCCAGACTCAGAGTAACACACTGTTCTCAGATCTTCCACACTGCAGCACAAAAAAACCTCCAACTAGTCCAAAATGCAGCCGCCAGATCTCTTACAGGGATTCAAACATTTGAGCACATAACAGTGTATCTGTCCTCACTTCACTGGCTCCCATTTCACTCCTTATCACCTTCATGGACCAGCACCATCCTGCCTGGCAGAACCTCTCAGTCCCTGATGGTAAAACCTCTATTTTCCTTCCTTCTCCTTCTTGTAAAGTGTACGGATACTTTTGTGATTTTACTGTATGTAGAGGCACTTCACTTAATTTCTGATCTTTGTATTTGTAAATTGTTTTATTGCTTTTTATGCTTGTACAGTCTCATTACTTTGTGTCTTTTTAGATTGTTATTTAGGTATTTATGGTTGTTTATTTATGTATTTTTTAAACTAGTCCACATATAGATTTTTGAGATTATAGCCTGCAAAAAAAGGGACATTGCAGGATAACAGAATATTCATAAAAACATGCTGTGATCCTTCAGTGTCTGGCTGTGAGTTTGCTGCACTCGTGCAATATTCCCAAGACGATAAAAAAAAACAATTCTGGTGATTTTTTTTTTTTTTGTCAGAAGTTCTTGCAACTTTAGATCAGGATCAAACACATTTTCTGAGGAAGCTGCTGTGTTTTCTGTCAGTAAGATTTACAAATTGGTAAATCTCTGTTTCCCCGACCTGCCTACTGTCTTTCACCTGATCTTAGTCCTGTCACAGTTGGAATATCACAAAAGTGTTTTTATACCTTCTACTTCTTGTTCAAGCTGCCTGACTGATCTAATAAGACATGTTTGTTCTGTCAAATGTGTTTGTTTTTTTTCTTCTTTTTGGTATTTGGCAACATTTTTTTTTCTTTTCCCAATTTCTTGTTTCTCCGCCAGCAATAAAAACAACTAAAAAGCACATTTTTATTCTATTCTGACTGTTGTTGAAGCTGCTCTGCATCATTCATACAGTTCATTAAAAATAAGCAGCTGTTAAAACTTCCTGCTGCTGCAACAAATTAAAGATATTCAATTAAGTTGAGCTGCAACAATTAGTTAAATTATATTGCCAACTATTTTGATAATTAATCATTTTGGGTCATTTTTTAATTTAAAAAAAAGTCAACAATAGGGAGCAACATGCTGTGGTTTTGTTGTGAAATGAGACAAAGGTTCTGTATCCAGAAACGGGGATAACTGGGATGGTTAGCCGGCAGCTAGCTTTCTTCACAATTCTTACATATTACCCCTAGAAAAGTCCATCTTATGAAACTCTCACCCTCTCCGTTTTGTCATCTATGTACTCTGGGCTGTGTGGGCTCATTTGTACAGATGTACTGGGAGTGCCCTGGTGTGGCTGCATTCTGGAAAGTAGTAACTTCTGCATTATCTAATCTTCTGAGGGAGCATATTCCATGTTGTCCCAGATTGTTGACTCTGAACGATACTTCAACACTTGACCTGCCATCTACCAAATTTTTTATTTTATTTGAGGGTATTACTGCAGCGGAAAAAATGCTAGCTCTTAGATGGAAACCTCGTCATTCCCTCAATACTCAATGGATGATGGGCCTCTGCAATAGCAAAGATGTTGGTTTGAATATGTTCTCATGTGACATTATAAGATATGCAATTGTAAGTTGATGTAATGTTGTAATTATATGCATTTCTCCAGCATGTATCAATGAACTATTGTGGGTTGGGAGGGGAGGGATTAGCCTTTGTTAGCTACAGGGTGATAAACATCTCAAACATCCAGTCTAATAATGGATTTTTCAGCAAACTAATTGAATGAGTATTACTACAGTAAATGTTCAAGCAATCTCCTAACTGTTAAGTTGAATGGTATCGGTATCGTCTTACAGTTTATTATCATGAATTATGAAGATATGTATTCAATCTGAACGCAACTTTCGTTTATCTTAATTGCTTGAAAAATCCCTAAAAATTGTCTGCGCTGTTGTCAATTGTGTTTTGACAGATCGTTATTAGTATTGGACTTAACTGGAATGTTTCAAATCTGTTGCTCCCTCCATGTTATAGTGGGATATATTATGTTATTATACTCAAAAACAACTCTTACATATGACACCTTTAATGCTGTTAAAATATTGAACCTGTGTGAACCTGGCAGGACGATAAAGGCCTGAAAACATGTTCATTTCCATACAGTATTGTGTTTCCTTCCTCCTGGCTCTTTGATTTTCAGAAATCGAACACAAAAAAAAAGGGGAAAAAACTCAATTTCATACTTTGCTGGCTCTTTTCTCACCTCTTGGACGCATCATTAGACTTCACTCAAAACACTAAAGTCACCAAAAATGACATTCAAGTCTGCCTCTGAGTGACTGCTTATTAAACCAAGTTTTCCATTTTACAGTCGGTATGTTGGCGGAGCTCTCTGACCCAGCTGAGCAAATATCCTTCATTCAGACACTCTGCTGTTAAAATGCACACACAGCTGCAACCTGAAAACCCTCCAACCCCTCCAACCTCTGCAATCTTCTTTCTATGCACCACCGGCTTTTTCTTGTCTTGACAACTCATCTCGCACCCGACGCCTTTTACAATCAACTTCTACACATTTATGTCAGGTCGAGTTGTTCCTTCGTACCAGAAACTGTGTCTCCGTGCAGAAGAAACACTCCCGTGTGACACTAAGACGTCAAAATAAAACATTTCTTTACTTCCTGCCTGCAGGATTGTACTGAACACCCGTCAGTTCTGGATGTTTGCTGCACCCGTGACAGTTTCATTTCACACCTGATTTTCACACCTTTTCCCTGTGAGGGACACTGAAGTGTTTCTGTCTCAAGCGGCAGGTCTTAACTGTCTGTCAGCGCTCTGAGATGACCCAAAGTCCCTCTAAGACTTTTTCCTCAGCAGCTCCTGAGCTCGTCATGGTTTCATAAGCTGCTGGAAGAAATGCATGTTGGGAGGATTTTCACTGTCTCAGCGTCTTGTGTGAAGCGTGAGGAATGACAATTATCACCGACGCTGTGGGACGTCTGAAGGCGACACGACGGAGATACAGACGTAGAATCCTTTGTTGCTGCTGCTTCATTAAATTTCACTGTTTTCTATTTATTTTCTTCTTTCTGCAGTTTCCACAGAACAACTGACGCTCGCTGGTTCCAGTTTCTCCACTGTGATGATTTACTGCTTTTCTGTTCTGTTTTGTCTGTTTTACAGCGTTGTAAATTTTTGGGTTTTGGACTGTTGTTCAGACGAAAGACATTTAAAGACTTTAACTTTGGCTCTGAAACCCTGACAAGTACCAATACAGCAATGTAAAAATACTTTATTACAAGTAAAAGTCCTGCATGAAAACCCCCTAATACAGTAAAAGTACATAAGTATTATGAGCTTGATGTAGTTAAAGTATTGCAGTAAAAGTACATAAGTATTATGAGCTTGATGTAGTTAAAGTATTGCAGTAAAAGTACATAAGTATTATGAGCTTGATGTAGTTAAAGTATTGCAGTAAAAGTACATAAGTATTATGAGCTTGATGTAGATGAAGTATTGCAGTAAAAGTACATAAGTATTATGAGCTTGATGTAGTTAAAGTATTGCAGTAAAAGTAGTGGTTTGGTCCCTCTGACTGATATATTATTATATATGACATCATTAGATTATTAATAGTGGAGCATCAGTGTTAGAGCAGCATGTTACTGTTGTAGCTGCTGGAGGTGGAGCTAGTTTACACTACTTTATATACAGTTAGCTAGTTTAGTCCAGTGGTTCCCAACCTAGGGGTTGAGGCCCCTCCAAAGGGTCAGTAGATAAATCTGAGGGGTCGTAAGATGATTAATGGGAGAGGAAAGAAGAAAAAACAAAGTTCTGATATCTGACATCCTAAAATTGTTTTGTTTTGTTTCGCCAACTATTAAACTAATCACATTAATCATTTCTGACAATCGACCAATCGCTGCAGCTCCATAAATACTTGTTGTATTGTAGGAAATATAATCATGATGTTGAGCTGCCAGATTCAACACAATTAATATTTACATGTTTTTTTTTTTGCTTTTTTTGTTTACTGTAAATGACACTTAAATTAGTCTGTCAAACCCAAATTAGGAAAGCTGACTAATAACAGACTCAGTTGGGAAATTATATAACTCTTAATGTTACTCATGAACAAAAATCTGTTAAGTGACTCCAGTAAACTAAATGTAGAATATCTGTGGGCACAGAGCGGCAGGCTGAAGGACAGTCAGAGTGAAGAACAAAGACATGAAAAAGCTACGTGAGCGTAGCAGCAGATCAGCTGTGGGACCGAGCAGAAGACGGGCTGTTACAAAGTCTGTTCAACCATTTAATTAAACCTGAGGGGCTGTTTGTGTAGCCGCAGCCTACAGAATACTTTCACTTCATTATCTTATCAGACACAACACAGATTTTCAAAAAAATTCTGAAGAAAATATTTTTCTTACAGGAGCTCTTGTAAAAAAAAAAACAAACACATTTCACAGGCGACGGGCCCAAAGTTTATGAAAGTTACTCAACGCTTAAAAAACTTTGAAAGGAAGTTGAGAAAAAAGAGAAGAGACTCATATTGGTCACAAATCTGGTTTTTCCAAGAGAAGAAGACTCTCTGGAAAAATGAGGCTAGTTTCCATAGAAACCAGACTTTTTTAATAAGTCAGAACTCACTTGAGAACTTAATAACTTTAAGAGAGAAGCAAGTTTTTTTGTTGTTGTTCCTAAGAGCTTTATTAAAAAATTCAGTGATGAACCTACAGAGAATCATCAGTGACTCTGCAGCTCCTCTCTGAAGCTTTACGGAGCTTCATAGTGAGTTTCAGCTCATTGTTTATCTGTCCGGCTGCAACTTTACTGTTCTGGTTCACTCTCAGCGCTCTCATAGCGTCGTTTTCAGAGAAGAAGCTCTAAAAAGTGGCTGTCCACTACCTGCTCAGCACCAACAGTTAGCTGTAGACTAGCTGGTGAACATAGTGGAGCATTTAGCAGCTAAAGAGCCAGATATTTCCCTCAGGAGTTGGTAGAGAGTAAAAACAGAAGCTAAAAGAGAGTGAATATTGGACTCACATTCACCAGGTGGACAGAAACACGACTCCAAATGAATGATAATGTTGCTCCGTAACTGGTGGATGTGGAAATAAGCAACTGTTTGCTAACATGTTAGCCACAACTACTCTATAAGCTAATAATATGACATAAGTCATGTTTAGAGGCTATTCTGCTGAAAACAAGCGGACAAAAAACATCATTTCAAGCAGCTTTAACCAGATTGAAACTACAAAAGATCAAGAATAGAACCCTGAGGAACCCCACAAGTTATTATTGACATTATCAATGTGATGATCATGTTGTAACTGCTGGATGTGGAAATAAGCAACTGTTTGCTAACAAGTCAACTGAAAAGCTGATGACATGTCAGAGTTTTGTTCACTGCTTGTTTCTGCTGAGAACTAGTGAACAAAACATCAGTTACTGCAGGTTTAAAGACAACCTGAAGTAGATTTTGTGAGTGTGTGTAATGAAATATAAACTATAATAATACTGCAGCTATTTTGCGTATTTACATTATATATCCTAAACACACATTTACCACATCAACCAGTTCATCCATGAATCCTTCCTTCTTGTAAAATCCACACACATATTAGAAAACACCAGTAACAGTAATCTGATTACTTTTTTCAGTACAATTTGAATTAATCATATTATAGTTACTAATCCCAGTAACGCTCAGTTACTCGGCCAGTTCGGCTGTGGAGGCTTTAAAGCTGAGTAACAAATAGAGCTGCAATGATTAGTTGATTAATCGATTAGTCGTTTGTCAGAAAATGAATCTACAGTTATCTTGATAATCAATTAATTGCTTCATTGCAACATTTAGAGTCGAGCTAAATGACAAATATTTGATGATGCAGCTTCACAAATGTGAAGATTTGCTGTTTTTTCCTTTTCATACATTGAAGACGTCACCGTGGCGAACGGAGGCTCGAGGGACAAAATGAGTATTAACATGAGCTGCTGTCACGGTCTGCACTCAGATAAAACCCTGAAACAAGTTTATAAATGTTATTCTTGAATAAAAACAAAATGAATAAACAAACAAAAATACATTTAAAACATTTTTGGCGCCTGTGTCGGCTGAGAAGAACTGGTTGAACCTAATTACTGACCCCTAAACTAACAAATCGAGGAAATAATAACAAGTAATGTAACTAATTAGGTTTGCTGTTGCGTATTTAGTAAAGACATGTAATTACTTTTTAATGAGTAATATGTAACGTGTAACTTGAACACAACATCGGACAACATGGACAAACGACACAATGTGAGATTGATGCTTTTGTTCGGTGTTTTCAAGTGTGAAATTATCTAATTGTTGCCTTTTTTTGGACCTAATCAGATAAAAACTCAATATGTACAATAAGAACCAAAGAGATTTACTTGAATTTCATAGCAGAATGTGAATTTCAGCTCTGGGAATAAACTATGCTGTTGCCCAGTTTTTCACATGAACAGGAATGTAAACAAAAACAAGACATGATGAAAACTTCTGAAACTGTGTGTGTGTGTGTGTGTGTGTGTGTGTATGTGTGTGTGTGTGTGTGTCTGGGAGAGATTTGCAGGCTAAACTGCAAAGGATGAAAGCAAAGAAGCTTTTGAAAGGACACAAGAGACTGTAATTATATTGACTGACAGAACACTGAGCTCCGAGGCTGAACTCTCTCATGGCCTAATGACGGCGGAGCCATTATAACTGATCCTCACTCAGCTGATCTGAATGAGTCAGGACCGCACTCTGCTCTGTGATGCATCAAAAAAAACTGCCTCCGAAGCATCAGACCATCTGTTTGTGAACACCAGTATAAATGGAAATGTGACGACTATGTTGGAGAGGCGACCGGTGGCTCTGCTGAGGAGGCAGAAGATGACTGACAACTTTAAAATTACTATTAAACGGACCGTAGCGCTGCTTTTCTCAACACTTCAGTCCATTAACTACAAATCACATACTTCACATAAACGCAGACTATTTTCCAAACTATCTATGAGTTTTCAGAGCCGCTGGTTTCACTTGATTTCTGTACAGAGACAGTTTAAGTTTATTCATCTTTTTCATCTGAGTTACGTCACATTATGAATTAAAGCAACTACAAGCTGAAAGACTGTTTGAGAACTTTTCTTATAGCCGCAGTCAAGACCAGATTCACATGATCCTGTTCATCACGCTGATGGTTGTTTAGTGTCTAAAACACAGAAGCAACACTGTGATTCTCTCTAGTTCTGTTGGCTAGAACTGATATATATATTACAGCATCAGGGCCGAGCCGATACTGGACTTTTGGGATTGATACCGATATTTGGGAGTAAAAAGATTTTAATGTATCAGCTGATAATCTTACATACACAGAATATATACATAAACACACATTTTTTGCAACAATCACTCAAATGTGGTTATCAAACGCTTGTAACAAAGATGTGTAATGGAGGCTTTAACTTGACTTTGACTTGAATTAAGAAAAAGGATCAAATATACATAAAATACTGCCTATATATATATATATATATATATATATATATATATATATATATATATATATATATTAGTGCAGGGTAGTGCAGCCGGAAAGTTGAGCCAGAGTCAACTTTTGGAGAAACGCAACCCGACGTCAACCACAGCCAGAGATCAGACTGATCAGAGTAGTGAACTCTGCTATGAGGGAGCACAAACACATTACAAGGATGAGGGGAGGACATTTCTCTTCATATGATAACGTTAAAAATAAAGTTGGACTTTGCTGTCGGCTTTCTGATTGTTTCACAGCGGTTACATTCTAGAGCACAAATAAACACACCCACACCCCCCCACACACCTCCGCTCGACCCTGCCGCGGCCGCACCGCCTGATATAGTCTGAATACGGCCTCAGTCGATTAGTTGCCAACTATTTAGACAATCAATTAATCATTGAGTCATTTTTTAAAGAAAAAAAAAAATTAAATTCTCTTCTTACAGCTTCTCAAATGTGAATATTTTCTGGTTTCTTTAGTCGTCTATGACAGTAAACTGAATATTTTTGGGTTGTGGATAAAATAAGACATTGAAGGAAGCATACTGGACTTTGGGAAACAGCTGCAACTAACAATTTTTTTTCATTGTTGATTAATCTGTTGATTAATCTGGTGTTTGGTCAAAACGAAAAAAAAAATGGTGATCACTGATAAGATGCTTCCTCAAATGTCTTGTTTTGTCCACAACCCAAAAATATTCAGTTTACTGTCACAGACGACTAAAGAACCAGAAATTATTCACGTTTGAGAAGCTGGAATCAGAGAATTTGGACTTTTCTTTTTAAGAAAAAAAAGACAAGAATAGAAGAGAAAGAAGACGATAAGAATTAATTCACTAATCGTTACATGTCTACTTTGGCAAACCTGATCAATTTTCTGACATTAGAGCTGCGACGATTAGTTGATCGACAGAAGAAGCAACAATCTTGATAATCAAACGATTGTTTTTGAAGGAAAAATACCAAATATGTATTATATATTTGCAGGTTGCAGCTTCTCAAATAGGATTTGAGGTTTTTCTGTCGTAATTGACAGTAAACTGAAAATCTTTGGATTTTTGACTGTTGATCAGACAAAATGAGACTTCACTATGACCTCTTTTCATAGCAAACTATAAATTATAGCAGGCATTATTCACTATTTTCTGACATTTCATAGACAAAATGATTCATCTAGAAAATGATCAATAGTTGCAGCCCAACAGTTCGGACACAAAAATGATACTTTTTTACAAACAAAAGATATTATTGAATTTTAAATGTTGTCTAAACACAAGTCAAGAACTTTTCCTCAATATAATACAGTCTGAAATTGGCAAAAAGTATGATTCAAAGTTCCTCTGTGGAGTTTTTAAACACTTGCAGCCTTGCAGAGCTCTGTCTTCATGAGTCGCTCCCTGTTTTGTTTGCATTCCTTTGCACGGTCACGTGCACGTGGGCGACGCAGCACAAATACCTGCTGCCTGTTTCTCGCTATTCTGCATATGACAGCTGGTGACAGCGAGTGAAATAAAATCAGTGTGGGAGACTTTTGAGAAACTTTTGGGAAACTTTATCTCCTTTGACTAGATTTCTTCTTTCAACAGATAAAAAATAATATATCAGTTTATCTAATGAGAACTACTGGCTCACTGTATCTGGCAATGCAGGAAAGAAATGAGGTACAGTGGAGAAGATTATATCTAAAAGTATTCTGATGGATCCAAGTTTTTAATATTAAGGTTGTGTCCAGAAGAACACAATTATATAAAGTGGAACAAATAGTGATAGATCTGTTTTCTGCACAACAAAAGACTGATTACACTGTCTGGAAAAGGAATGACTGACCAGGTGTTAAAGGACGGGGTCACAGTTTTCAAGTGTGTCTTAAAACAACAGTGAGGAGCCCAAATGAACAGTGAAACCTGTTTTTCTTGCTGTAATCATTCCTCCTGTTCATACTGACCATTAGAAGATCCCTTCATAATGACCTTACAATGGAAGTGATGGAGGACAAAACCCACAGTCCTCCCTCTGCGCAAAAATGTATTTAAAAGTTTATCTGAAGCTAATATGAAGCTTCAGCATCCAAATGAGTCAAATCAAGTAGATATCTTTCAACGTTACAGTCTTTTTAGTGCCAAAGTTCCCCTTTTTGTTACTATACTTCCACCTGCAGCTCAACAGGGAAACACTGTCTGAGGAAACACAAAGAGGGAATCTGATGCTAAAAAGACTGTAAATGTGTCAGATATCCACTTGATATGACTAACTCAGACTGCTGAAGCTGAATAGAAGCTTCACAGAGACTTTTAAATGACTGTGTGGAAACACTGTGGATTTTGGCCTCCATCACTTACGTTGAAAACACATTTGAAGGATCTTTTAATATCCAGTATGAACAGGAGGAATGATTACAGCGAGGAAAACCTCTTTATTTTGAACATGTAACAAATAAAAACCAAAAACAAAACATATACAGCAAACTATCAATTAACAAATTCTCATAAACATAAATAAATAATGTCTGAGAAGGAGTAGGAAGACATATACACTTATATGGTCCCACTGCTTATATATTAAAATACTTATATATTAAAAGAAAACAGGATATGTATGAAAATGTTTGGGGATCATTTATCACTTTTTATTTTTTAGTGTATGAATCTGTTAGAGGATCAAGAAAATAAAGGAATGAATGTTCCTGATGTAAGCTTTAGAGAATGTTTTGAGCTCTTATAATAAGTAGTTATTGATTGATTATTTGATAATCTATTTGGAAATGTGTTTTCTTTTTATTTCTTTTAAAAGATTATCGATGTACCAACAACTGTTTGGTGTCTGAGAAGAGAACTTGTTCTCAGTCTTCTTGGTTTGTTTTTGTTAGTTTTAAAATGTCACAATGTCTACTTCTGTTTACACAGCTTTACTTCTTCTACTTATGTGTGTGCCTTAGTCAATAAACAATACATATATTGATTTAAAACAAATTACTGCTGCTTCAGTCATATTACAAACAGACAAAGTGCTGTGATCCATTAAAAGTTAAGACAAATAATCAGGAGGCTGCTGAGGGAAACAGACGAGGTGAAGATGTGTGAAAAATAAGAAGTTGTTGCATTTCTGTTCTTCTTTATTCAAGGTAAACGGCAGAATTTACTGTCATTCTGAAATCGTGTTCCTTCAGTGAAACAGTGTCCACATTAACAACAGATGCAGTAAAAGTAAAAAGTGCTGCCATACATGGAAGGATGTGGCTTGTTTCATTAAAAACTGTTCCTCTATTTATGCGTATCATGCTCTTATATAGTTCAAAGTCGTACATCGTATTCATATTTTCAAAATAAAACTAGCTAAAATGAACCCTGAAGTAGATTCTATATGTGACAGATGTAAACATGCCCCAGCCTCACTTGTTCATATGTTTAGGTCATGCCCTTGTCTGGCTAGATTTTGGAAATTAGTGTTTCAAACTCGAGCTTAACCCTTTGACTGCTGTCTTTGGTATTCCCCCACTGTCGTTGCCCGAAACTAAACAAGGTGTACTGGCCTTCACACAATAACAACAGATGTAGTAAAAGTAAAAAGACAAAGTGCCGCCACACATAGAAGGATGAGGCTTGTTTCATTAAAAACTGTTCCTCTATTTATGCGTGTCATGCTCTAATATAGTTCAAAGTAGTACATCATACTCATATTTTCAAAATAAAACTAGCTAAAATGAACCCTGAGGTAGATTCTATGTGTGACAGATGTAAACATGCCCCAGCCTCACTTGTTCATATGTTTAGGTCATGTCCTTGTCTGGCTAGATTTTGGAAATTAGTGTTTCAAACTCGAGCTTAACCCTTTGACTGCTGTCTTCGGTGTTCCTCCACTGTCGTTGCCCAAAACTAAACAAGGTGTACTGGCCTTCACACAATAACAACAGATGCAGTAAAAGTAAAAAAGACAAAGTGCCGCCACACATGGAAGGATGTGGCTTGTTTCATTAAAAACTGTTCCTCTATTTATGCCTGTCATACACATGTGTGTCTTATACAGTTCAAAGTAGTGCATTGTATTCATATTTTCAAAATAAAACTAGCTAAAATGAACCCTGAGGTAGATTCTATATGTGACAGATGTAAACGTGCCCCAGCCTCACTTGTTCATATGTTTAAGTCATGTCCTTGTCTGGCTGGATTTTGGAAATTAGTGTTTCAAACTTGAGCTTAACCCTTTGACTGCTGAGTTTGGTATTCCCCCACTGCTGGCCTTCACTTCCTTATTGGCCTGACGCACTTTACTACTCGAATAGAGTATGAGGCCTTTTCCTATCCTTTTATGAGAAACCTGAGACCTCTGAGTAATTGCTCCTATTATCATCATCATTATTATCATTATCATTATTATTGTTATTATTATTATTACTTGACTGCAAATTATTATTTTTTTCTCTTTTGTTTCTTTTGGCTTTTTGTTTGTCTTTTTAATTAATTTCTGTTGGCAGCTTTCATAAACAAAAAGGGGTGAGAGTACGCACATCCAAAAAACTTTCACAGGTGCTTGATCAAAAATCACATAGGAGGTAAAAATCAGAAAAAGGAGATCCACACACCGTACCAGTAGCTCCCAAACCAGCTCTACCAGAGATCTTCGTCAGGTATTATCAAATCCAGGTAGTGGTAGATCGAAATGTTGCTCATTTAAACATTTTTTGGAAGCTACTAGTACAGTATGCAGATCTCTTTTTTCTGATTTTTAACTTCTATATACAACCTCTCTTGGTCATTGTCATTTGTGGGTTAATATCTGTTTGCTTGTGGAGGTTTAAGTTGTATGCTTGTGTTTGTCGTATATCAGCGGCGTGTTTGAAGTCGGGTCAATGGGGGAAAAAAAAGTAACTTGTGCAAGTTGTGTCTATTTGTACTACTACACACTAACATTAATAAAAACAAAACCTTGAAAAACTAGTAGACAAGAAAATGTTCATACAGTAATAATGCAGCCTGGTCTCACCAATGAATAACACGCCAAGTTCTTGTCATTTTGCGTGTTCTCACTCACTAAACATGTCATTTCACGCCGTTGTGTTGGAAGTGACGCATTTCGGATGACGTCACTATAATGTGACTTATAGTTTTAGTTTCCTGGAGCAACTGAAGCAGCTCACAGGTGTAACTTTTAGATAATATTAGTCTTAAATGGGTGGCAAAAGTTGATAAACTACTGGATAAAAGTAAAATGTTTCAAACTGCAACCTTTTTTTTTATTGAACAATCAGAAAGCAGAGAAAAATATAAAATGATATGAAACTAGGCAAGACTCCCCTTCAAGACACAATACACTCACATAAAAGCCTCTGAAGAAGAAAGCAGACGCCTACTCCGCCAAAATAATGTCCTGAATTGAGATTATTCTCTCTGGGGAACGACGACGTTGACGGACAAACAATGAGTCGTTACCGAGGCGGAAGCAAACTGTGAACTCTGGGAGCGCACGCAGCGGTTCCTCCAGCAAACATTCATATTCAGATTAAAGCGTGATGACACGAGGCTGAAATTATTATTGATAATTGTATGAAAGCTGTGCGATAACCGCTTATTACTCAACACAGCTTAGTTCTCCTCTTCACACCCTGCAGAATGGAGTCTAATCAGGAGCTCATTCACAGACGGGACCACAAGCTCTTCTTCTTCTTCTTTTGTGGTGTTTTTGCTGCATGAGTCACTTTCTCTCTCTGTCCTTGGCTGCACTTTTCTCAGTTTGACCCCAATTTAGTTTAAAAGCAGCTTCTTCTCCAGTCACTCTCCTGCAGTTTTTTAACTTTTAGACTCAACTACTCACATAAGATTTACTGCCTCTTTTAAGACTCTAAACAGCCAAATTGCCACACTTACTAAATGGCCACATGGAAGTCAGAAGATAAGTGTCACCACTAGAAACTGAGTGTTTGAGCTCATGCAGTATGTATTTTAAGGCAATTGCGTCTGAAAATTTAAAGGGGACATGTCATGCTTTTTTGTGATTTTCTGTCATTTATATCATGTTTTAATGTTGGTTGCTGAAAGTTCTAAAACTTGAGGTGAACATATGTTAAAAAATATCACTTGCAAGTCAAAAGTCAGGGCTTCAGCCTGCTCTGAACGCTTTTTTTTGCGAAAGTTGCCTCTACTGCCTCCTCCTGGTGACGTCAGATTGCTCACACGTGCCCACAAACAGCCGTATATTCTGTAGTTTTTGTTGCTGAGGTTGTTCACATTGTTCACATATTTCAGATCTGATTCAGGCTCCAACAGAAGTAAAGAAGGAGAAAAAGAAGTGAAATCCTGCCACTATAGTTTGTTTACGTAGCCTCCGGAGCTGGAGGAAGCTTCCTGAAAGCTGACCAATCAGAACAGAGTGGGCTCATCGGGAGGGCGGGGCCTTAAAGAGACAGGAGCTAAAACGGCCTGTTTCAGACAGAGGCTGAACTGAGGGGCTGCATAAAGGACCAGTAGAAGATAAATAAGGAGTTTTTAACTGTGAATCATACAAAAGATATTCCAGTAGAGCCCCAGAATATAAATATAGACCTGGAAATGTGCCGAATATAAACTTCACAAACAGAAATGGATTAGTTTAGTCAATTAGTTTACATTTTTCCATCTGTGAGCAGCATCTCCATTTCTATTCTGCTTTGTGGGAAAATATTGTCCATCAGCAGCCCACTCAAACATCAAAGATGACTTTTTGGAGTAATTTTTTCAGTGTAAAGACACTAAACTGCTTAGAATGAGTATGTATTATGACTTCAGTGGCACATCTTGTCTTTTGCTGCTGACAGAAAAATAGTCTGAACAAAGATGACCTGGTTAAAAATCTTAATTTTCTTTAATACCACATATATACACACATCTAAACACATCTATACTGGTCAGAAAAAACACATTTAACCTTCTAACCTTGGTTCAGGGTTGGTATGAGTCGGTGAGTTAGTTTAGTTTAAAGAATAATTCATCATTTTCAGGTTTGAAGATGCTCTCTGGGGGAGAACAACGTGCTCCTGATGTAGGATTGATACATTAACAACATATCGATCCCACGACGCTCCTGATGTTTATCTGTCAGGTTTGTGATTTTACATTCAGCAGCTGCAGCTTCATGATCGAAGCTGTGAGTGAGACCAGAAAGCTGAGAGAAGCACGAGTCCAATGAATGAATGAAAAATAATAACAACATAGAATATGTTTCTAAACCTTCTAAAAAGGCAGATAAAACAAACAAAACCAATAACAGTCGCCAGCAAAAGGTCAGTCAATAAAAATCAGGTAAAATAAGGAAAAGCTCTCCGATAAAAAGAGAAGAAGAAGAGATTTAGAAACAGGTCAGTGGTTCTGCTGACCTGATTTCCTCGGGCAGCTCGTTCTGTAGCTTCGGGGCTCTGACTGCAGATGATCCGTCGCCTCTCGTTTTCAGCGGCGCCTCGGGAACAGATCAAAAGACCTTCACCCGAGGATCTCAGGCTGCGTTCTGGCTCACGTACGATAAATAAACAAGTTAAGACAAGACCAAGAAAGTCAGAACCACAAACACGGATGTAACATGATGTAACCTGCAACCGACAAGCTTTCATCACTCTTCAAAGAAAATACTAGTTTCTGATTGGCTGACAGGTGTCTGTTAACAGAGTAACACTTATGGCCAAAAATATGTGGACAGTTTTAGAGAGTTTTGTTTCTTAGTTCCAGTTGAGGGAGGTTTAAATGCTATAACATCCTGAACTGTAAAGTGATATTTTAGACAACAGTGTGGCAGCAGTTTGTGTTTGTTCCTCCACAAAATTCAGGAGAAATTATTACACTTATATGAAATATGATATCACTTTCAGGAAAAATAAGCAGAGGCAGTATATCACACAGAAAAGGATGTGTACTTAACGAGTGAGGCAATTACAGCTTCAATGATTAGATGATTAACTGATTAATCAATCTACAGATAAATAATTGGCAGCTATTTTGATAATCAATTAATCGTTTAAGTCATTTGAAAGGATTTGCTGTTCTTGGTCCTGTGTGATAGTAAATTTTACAACAAATCAGGCAATCTGAAGACGACAGTGTTGTTTTCAAGCTATATCGTTGTGCTACATATCATATCTGAAGTTATTAATAGGGATGCACGATATTGGATTTTTTGCCGATATCCGATATGCCGATATTTCCAACTCATTGTGGCCGATTGCCGATGCCGATACCGATATATGCACATATTTGTGATACATCCTGTCAGCCGAGATGTTTCCGATCTGTGCAGCCGATTGTTTCACCCCGACGGTCCCGGTGTTTCCTCCACAGGCTCCACTTCACTCAGCTGTCCGTCAGACTCGCTGCTTCTTCCCACTTTAACCTGAATCACAAACTGGAGCTCTGGTTGGATCCACATGGAGAGCTGGGGCTAACGTTAGCTGGGAGGCTAGCTGGCTGCGCTTCCCTCCGGCCATGCTGCGGCTAACGCTCCGCTAGCCTCTCAGCTAACGTTAGCCCCGGCTCTCCAACCAGTGCACCGAGCTCCAGCAACAAATCGGCCTCTCGCAATCGGCAGAAATGGTCAATATCGATATTTCATTTTAGAGCTTTTATTGGCAGATACCGATGACGTGCTGATAACATTGTGCATCCCTAGTTATTAACAATATTCAATGTAGTACAAAGTCAGGAGATTGTGATATGTAGCACAACAAGCTAGTGAAGCTGTAAACAGAACCATGTTCCTGCACATGCTCAGTGACTGACGGTTGCAATCTTATCACTGTTATTAGTCTTTGGAGCCGTTTCTGAACAAACTAATGTGATCAAACTCTTCATAATGAAGGAACATGTCAGCCAGTGCAGCAGTGTGACTCACTGATGTGTTTTTAATAGTTTCTGGACAACAACGGAGGAATAAGATATATCACAATACTTGTTCGTGGATCAGTTCATTGTTGGTTCGGCTTTATTTAGTTGTTTTTGCCAAAAGTAACTTCCTCCAGTTTGCTCCTCAATAGAGGTGATTAAATGTACTTTCCTTCCAGTTTCCTTATGAAAATTGGACCAGTGTTTGGACCAGTTGTGGCTCCCCATTAGAACAATCATGTAAAATAATAAGAAGCAACATCGATATCAGTTCACATTTCTGACCCTGAAAGAGCCACAATACCATTAAAACTGTTTCTCTCTATTTGTTTTGCTGCAGTGACTCAGCAGCAGCAGCAGCATCACTCATACAGTCATCAGTGAGAAAAACATCTAAATTGTAGCTCTGAATCTTAAAAAAAAAAGATTTTTCTCTCAGTCTCTGTTTTCTCCTTTTTTTTGTTTGACTGAATATTGATGAGATTTTGCATTTAAGCAGCAGCACCAGTTTTCAATTTCACCAACTTTGACGACATTCAATAAGTTCTAATCTGAAACCTTGTACTGCAGTCGAAGTCTCATCTGACTTTAACAAGAGTCAGTGTAGATTTAATCATTTTTAAGAGGTTAATTGCTGTGGTAATGCTTTATTTTACAGGTACCTTAATTTTACACAGATTTAGTATTAATATATAGTAATTTGCAGGTATTTAATGGTCGATTTTGCAATTTGGCACAAACAGGAAAACAGTGAAGTTGGTTTAGTTGGTAAACATCCACTCAATATATTTGGGCTCATACTTGTGACTCTTGACATTTCTCTAACTGACAGAAAATAGTTTTCAGTGTGTTGTGTTATGAACCAAACCTACTATTCTACTCAGACTCAGGAACTGGGTTGGCCTCTGTGAAACTGCTCTTAACTGGTTTTCATCTAACTTATCAAACAGAGTATCTGTTCACAACTTTACTTCTTTAACTGCTCTCATGTAAGGTGGCGTCCCACAGGGCTCCGTCCTTGGTCCTCTTTTGTTCAGTTTGTATTCGCTGTTTCACCGCTGCATCCTCCCGTTGGTACCCTGATGATTACCAGTTGTTTGTCTCGTTCAGCCCTTAAAATCATAACGATCTGGATTCTCTGCACTGCTGCCATTAAGGACTGGATGGCTTCCAACTTCCTGCCACTGAACACAGATTAGACTGGTGTCCCGTTTATTGGCCCTGATCATATTTCTAACAGCGTCCCCTCGGACCACTGACGCCTAACACGAAACACACAAAACATCATTATTTACTTGCCTAAACGATGCAGCTGTTGCCCGTCCACAGTTGTTTCATCTTCTATGTTTTCTCTTTTGTATGTTGTATAAAACTCTTGTAAAGCACGTCTGTGAAAAGCACTTTACGAATAAATTTTACTTACTTGAGTTCAGTTAAAGAATCTAATTTATGAAGAATTTATTAAGAATGAATTGGCACTTACCAACTAAACCAACTTCACACTTTTTTTCTTATAATTTATACCAAATTGCACCACAGTCTCTGTAAAATGGCCTAAAAATTAACTGTTCAATACTTGCAAATTACTATAAAATCAGTATAAAATAACAGGACCTGTAAAACGAAGCGTTATTGTTACTGATGAGTAGAAAATGAAGCTGCTTCATCACTTCTAGGAAAAGTCAAGCAAAGAAACTATAAAGGCCAGTGTTTGTGCTGTATCTTGTAATAATTCATGATGTTTTATACGTCCTCTGGTCACTGTGGTGTCTCTTCTTCTTCTTCTTCTTCTTCTTCTTCTTCCAGGCTACTGAACTGATGGAAACTCTCCACTCAGCAGCTTTAAATCATTTAAATTAGAGGAGCAGCTCCTCTAATTTGGCTGTTTAAACTCAGCACTGAGAAGATTTTATTCATTCTAATTATCGAGTTTAACTTTTTATAAGACGGCAGAACACTGTGACAAAGATTAATTTGACTCAGAGTGAGAGAAGATTAGAAAACAGAAAATATTGGATTGTTATTATAAAGTTAGAATTACTTACTTCATCAGAGGTATTGTTTGGAAAGTTAAACTATTTTATTATTTTATGTAAATATCTATACTGAGACTAATAGTACCTGTCATAAGTCTCCAATAGAGCTGCTACTAACAATTATTCTCATTATTGATTAATCTGCCAGTTATTTTCTCCCATAGACCAACATTTTAGTCTATAAAACATCAGAGAACAGTAATAAATACTCATCACAACATGCAGGAGCACAAGATTCACCAGAATGTCATTAAAGGTGTCGTTTTGTCTGAGCAACAGTCCGAAATAGAGCTGCAACTATTAGTCGATTAAGCAATTAATCGCCAACTATTTTGATAATCGCTTAATTGTTTTGAGTCGTTTTTTTTAAGAAAAAGTCCAAATTCTCTGATTCCAGCTAAGATATATCTGTGATAGGCCAATATTGGTTGATAATATCGGCTGACCGACATATCGGTCGGGCCCTATATAGCACTGCAACGATTAATGAGGGAGGGAGCACAAAGACGTTACAAGGATGAGGGGAGGACATTTCTCTTCATATGATAACGTTAAAAGTAAAGTTAGACTTTGCTGTCGGCTTTCTGATTGTTTCACAGCAGTTACGTTCTAGAGCACAAATAAACACACCCACAACCCCCCCCCCCCCCACACTTCCGCTCGAACCTGCAGTGGCCGCACCACCTGATTTGGTCTAAATAAGGCCTTAGTCGATTAGTTGCCAACTATTTAGACAATCAATTAATCATTGAGTCATTTTCTAAAGAAAAAATAATAAAATTCTCTTCTTACAGCTTCGAAATGTGAATATTTTCTGGTTTCTTTAGTCGTTTATGACAGTAAACTGATTATCTTTGGGTTGTGGACAAAACAAGACATTTGATGAGGGTAATCAACATTTTTCACCATTTTCTGACATTTTATGGACCAAATAACTAATCGATTAATCGAGAAAATCATCGACAGATTAATTGACGATGAAGATAATCGTTAGCTGCTGCTCTACAAAAAGCTAACATCAAAAAACTGAAAAACTGCCATCACAAATCCAATATTTCTAGTGTACAAGTGGAAACTTTGCAGAGGAACAGTCATGAGGTCACTGGAATAATTAGAAATCATCTTCTGGGGAACAAACAGCAGATTTTATGACAATCTGTCCGTTAATTTCAGAGATATCTCAGGATAGTTTATAATAATAAGTGATTATTGGTTCAGAGGGGATTTTAGCTTGAAGAAAACCATTATAATCCACTGGGAATCATAAAACATACAAAACAAATACAACAAATTCAAAGACAATCTGAACAGTAATCATCAATTATTATTATTATCATTATCGATTAAATTTTATTATTTTTTCAATTAATTGATTAGTTGTTTGGTCCATAAAATGTCAGAAAATGGTGAAAAATGTTGATCAGTGTTTCTTAAAAAAAAAAAAAGGTGGCATCTTCAAATGTTATGTCCACAACCCAAAGATATTCAGTTTACTGTCATAGAGACTAAAGAAACCAGAAAATATTCACACAATATTACATTTTTTTCTAAAAAAGTGACTCAAACATTAATCGATTATCAAGTTAGTTTAATAGTTGGCAAATAATCGATTAATCGTTGCAGCTCTAGTCAAGATATTTTGCCACACGAGAGTTACGAACTGCTTTAGAAATGATCTGCAGTTATGTAAAGTACAAGCAATTTGTAGTAAGTTGGTTAAAAACTACAAAGAAAACGACATGATTTGCCTTTTTTAAAACTTGAAAGCAGCAGATAATAATCAGATCCTGAGGCCTCGGTCTGACCCGGAGCGTCATCATCCAACACTGGTGTAACGTACGATTAGTATCCCGTTAAAAATAAGCGTCGTGATTACTGCTATTATCCTCCATTATCAGCTTACTAATGGCCAGTGATGCTCTCATTACCTGTCGCTCATCAGGACACAACGGAGAGAGGTTGAACTTTAAAGCGGCGCCGAGGGCCAAAGCTGAAGCCCAGAGAGAGAGAAATGAACGTTTATCTGGTGTTTTTTCAATTGCAGAAGAAAAGAAGTTCATTTAAATGTCATCACACATCATCAGCAGTGATGGTCTGAGATAAGCTGAGCTGACACTCATGTCTCATCTTCACACTTCTCTACAATATCTCCGTCCCTCACTGTCAGAAATTCAAATTGCTTTTTTAGTCTTGAACTTTCTTCAAAACAACAAACCTCAGCAGCTCGGCCTCTTCATGCAGAACAGCCAAATATAGATCATAGCAATCCAAGCGAAACCACCTGCAGCTGGGAGCTCAGACTCACCGTTCAGCTTTCATCTTTTATTATTGTTGGGTATTTTATAGATAGATATATATATAGATAGATGGATAGATGGATATTTGGATAGATGGATGGATGGATAGATAGATAGATAGATAGATAGATAGATAGATAGATAGATAGATAGATAGATAGATAGATATGGGTATTTTATTGTTTTGAGTCATTCTCTGATTCCAGCTTCTCAAATGTGAATATTTTCTGATTCTTTAGTCTCTGTGACAGTAAACTGAATATTTTTTAGATTGTAGACAAAACAAGACATTTCATGTTGCATCTTTGGGAAACAGTGATCAACATTTTTCACATTTTATAGAGCAAACCACTAATTGGGGCTGCAACTAGCCTAACTATTAATTTCATAATCGATTAATCTGTTGATTATTTTCGCAATTTGTCGATTAGTTGTTTGGTCCAGAAAAGTGTTGATCACTGTTTTCCAAAACTCAAGATGACGTTTTTAAATGTTTTGTTTTGTCCACAACTCAAAAATATTCAGTTTACTGTCACAGAGACTAAAGAAACCAGAAAATATTCACATTTGAGAAGCTGGAATCAGAGAATTTTTACTTTTTTCTCTAAAAAAAAAAAAAAAAAAAAAGATTTAAAATGATTAATCGATTATCAGAATATCTGGAGATTAATTTAATAATTGACAACTTATCAACTAGTCGTCGCAGCTCGATAATGAAAATAATCATTAATAGCAGCTACAATAATTACTGTATATTTTATGCAAAACTTATATTAGATTAATGTGTTTTTATTAGTACATCAGTAAATTAACATTCCTACATCTGAACTGATCAATACAGGATCCTCTGAGTAACATTAGTCAAATTAAATATTATGTTAAGTCAGACTTTCATCATTTATCTGTTTATTTTCTCTGATAAATCCATATTAAATATTTGTGATTTACTTCCATCACTAGAAGTAACCTGGCGGCTACAAGTCACACACTGAAACTATGTGATTATCGATCAGTAAGATATTGATCCGATCAGAGCTGACAGGCTGCAGAGCTTCTGTTCAAACCAACAGTGAACATTAAGAATCTGTCTCACCTTCATCAGCAGGATCCAACATGTCACCTGACGACTTTAAACGCGTTAAACTGGCGGCCGACAGGTGAGTTGATTGATTCTTTCATTAGCTTCACGTGGCAGCACTTGGGTGACGTCATATCCTGTTTTAAAACTCTCTGACTTGTTCTTAATCTACATCTTCACCCTATTCTTTAAAGTATTTGTGTGTTTTTAACTCTTAAAGTGTCACATCTGAAGTTGTTTCCCGCCATTTGAAACCTTTGTCGTCGACGCCGAAACGCGTCATACCTGATTTATCTCCGTGCGAGCAGCAGCGCCTCCACGCGGCGGCGCGAGTCATTACATGTTCATGCGGTGCTGCCTTCAAGTACAACTCGTGAATTTGAACACACGTCGACAATTACCATCACTAAGCCGGTGGTTCTCAAAATAGGGTCCGGGGACCCCCAGGGGTCTCTGAGAGGGGTCCAGGGGGATTTATTTTCACTATAATTCCATTTATAAGTAACATAATGACAGAATGTATGAATGAAGTTTCATACACTCTGTGTAATAAAACATCTAAAAGTCTTTTCAGATGGGGGTCCATGGTCTAATAACTGATTAACTAACTGATGCTAGAGAGCAGGAATTACAACAGTAATATAATATAATACTAATGTGCACGTCTCAACTTGTGAATTTTGGAGCTTTCAGAAAATTTCCACTTGCAAAGTCGTGTTGGGATTTCTGGCTCAGTTTCATCTGCTTCTGAGCTGCACGGAGAAGGAGAGAAGTCTGAAGACTCCAACCATATAATAATAATGTGGTCTAATAATATAAAAATCTAGTTTATTATGAGACCGAGGTGTTGTTGGAGTTTTGACCCCTTCACTTCTTACAAAAGTCATGAAAACAACATAAAGTTGATCCACAATTGTTAACAACAAATCCTCTCGTCTCCAACTGTGGTCCAGACAGGAATGACATAAATAATAGTTTTAGGCTTTACAGGCCTCAGAAGATGCTTTTTGTCTCTGCTGATAATTATATTTCTTAAATTAGACATTTAAAGACTTTGAACTCCACCTTCATGAGATTCCAGGGAGGAAGGTGTTTGACAGACATGATTGTATATCATTAATATAATATTAATATTCAGTAGCTTCATGGTGTGTTTGTTGCATCTGGGATTTGTTTTGATAAAGGTATCCAACATCTTTCAACACAGAATAATTTATTCATTATCATGTGACGCGGTTACTCTGCCGATAGCGTGTGACACTGTGATCGGTGGGTTTTGATGAAAAATTCATTTTCTTCTTTGAATTTCTCCAGGATTGATGTTCTAATTGAAATGAATCTCTGTGTGAAGCCCGAAGCCTCGACGCCTTCCAGGTTTCTTATATAAAGCAGCTGATTGGATCCTGTTGTGATGTTGCTTAATATGCACATTAATTAACACTAAATGAAAATCTCATTAAAGAGGATGAATGAACAGATTAATCAGCAGCAACACCTTCACGATTATTCCATGATACCTCTGAAATCATGTATTATTGAGAGTTTTGTGTCATTAAAATCAAGAAGAAAACACAATTAAAAAGATTTTAATACAAAGCAACACGAGACGTCTTGTAGCTCTTACAGAGAAGAAATACTCAGATACTTTACTGCAGTAAAAGTACCAATACAGCAATATAAAAATACTTTATTACAAGTAAAAGTCCTGCATGAAAAATCCTACTACAGTAAAAATACATAAGTATTATGATCTTGATGTAGTTAAAGTATTGCAGTAAAAGTACATAAGTATTATGAGCTTGATGTAGTTAAAGTATTGCAGTAAAAGTACATAAGTATTATGAGCTTGATGTAGTTAAAGTATTGCAGTAAAAGTACATAAGTATTATGAGCTTGATGTAGTTAAAGTATTGCAGTAAAAGTACATAAGTATTATGAGCTTGATGTAGTTGAAGTATTGCAGTAAAAGTACATAAGTATTATGAGCTTGATGTAGTTAAAGTATTGCAGTAAAAGTACATAAGTATTATGAGCTTGATGTAGTTAAAGTATTGCAGTAAAAGTACATAAGTATTATGAGCTTGATGTAGTTAAAGTATTGCAGTAAAAGTAGTGGTTTGGTCCCTCTGACTGATATATTATTATATATGACATCATTAGATTATTAATAGTGAAGCATCAGTGTTAGAGCAGCATGTTACTGTTGTAGCTGCTGGAGGTGGAGCTAGTTTACACTACTTTATATACAGTTAGCTAGTTTAGTCCAGTGGTTCCCAACCTAGGGGTCGGGGCCCTCCAAAGGGTCAGCAGATAAATCTGAGGGGTGGTGAGATGATTAATGGGAGAGGAAAGAAGAACAAACAAAGTTCTGATACACAAATCTGTTTTCAGTTTTTGGACTTTTTCTCTAATCTTTGATTTTTGCTGAAATATTGGATCATTTGAACATTTATTGAAATGAAAGCATGTGAGAAGTTTAGAGGGAAAAATCACTATTTGGTGGAGCTGTTAACAACTCATAGACATGTGAAATGTGACCCCGACTACACACTGCTTTTTGTAAGACGTCAAAAGACAAAAAGGTTGGAAACCACTGGTTTCATCTTTAACAATGTGTTGTATTTTAAAAGCTTGTTATATTATCCATTGTGTCAAATCTTCATCTGAAAAGTAACTAAAGCTGTCAAATAAATGTAGTGGAGTAGAAAGTACAATATTTCCCTCTGAAATGTAGAAAGTAGCATCACATGGAAATACTCAAGTAAAGTACAAGTACCTCAAAGCTGTACTTAACTTCTTAGTTACTTTCTACCACTGCCTGCTGATGTTTCATCATATCAGTACAACCAGCTGTTAAGAACAGACTGTTCTTATCTTGTTGTTTGTAGAGCTGATCAATAAAAATGTTCTATTATTGTTATTGATGACATTTACAAGATAAACCAGTGATCAGACGGACGGAGACACATGAATGAACTGATTGTTCATCCTTTTAGTTGCAGTGTCACATTGTATTGTGACTTACTCATCAGTTTGTTTATTTTTGAACAGCTGCAGCAGACTGTGACTCATTTAAGTGATGCTGCAAAAACCCACATTTATATTTATACTCAAAAAACATGTTTTTCTTCTTCTTGTTCCTTCGGTCGGATGTTTGTTCAGTTTGTTTTCACGTTTATCTGCTGAAGGAGGAAAGTTTCTCTGAGTTCACCTTAAATCTCAGTTTAACACGTGAACCTACGAGCAGGATTTATGACATCACAGCCAGTTTGGAACCAATCGTGATCCAGTATTCAACTCACACCAGTGTGATGTGGAGACTTGAAGCCTCCTGAATGGAGGAGACATCTGGTGTCCAGCAGGAAAACTTCAAATATTCACAGCTCTGAATTTCTCAATAAAGGAGATTATCAGACACAATTTATTGTTCCAATCAGAAGATATTTACTGAATATGTCTTAAAATATGTCTGCAGGGATCTTTAAATGTTTAAAACTGCTTATGAACGCTACGATGGTAACTTAGCGTTACCATGTAAATGTAGTGGTATAAAGTATAAAGTAGCATCAAATGTAAATAAATAAGTACAAATTTCTCACATCTGACCTCCTATAGAACAGTTCAGTATTACTTATTTAAAGTATTTGAAATCATTAAAATAAACATTATTTCTTTGAATATTGAAAAGCACATTTTAGCCATATTGGAGAGTTTTGGTTCACTGTTTACTTTTTGTCCTGTAAAACTTCATAACTGTCATTTATCAACCTGGAATATATTTCACTTGTGGATCAGGACTATGGGAACCAGGAAATGTAAAATAAAAGAGTTTTATAATTCATATGATAGTAGATTCACTGTTAAAAAACAAAACAAAATCAAGTTTTTTTTATTTTTTCAGAAGAAAAACAGTGTTTTCAATGTCCTGTATTTTCATGAAGATGAATAAATTCAGTAATTTATGTTGATAAATTTAATGGTGCAAGTGTCTTCATGGATTTAAACCATTAACTGTCGTTCTTTGATGTTTATATGACAAGTTATTAACCGTTAAATTGATGTAAAATCAGGCAGAAATGAGCCTGAAAAACTGCTGCTGCTGCAGCAGCGAGGAGGTAAAAGCTGCTTCACAGAGCTACTAAAGATCAGAAACATGAGCAGAAATACACCTTTAAAAGTTTCTAGACTCCAGAAGAGCCGAATGAAGACAAGACACGACAACAAGCCAACTTTAAGCAATACATTATTTATATATAATATATACTTAAAGGTTTCTGAAGGAATTAGTATTAAACAATGATATGCTGGGTTACATTCTGATTGAAGCCCTTTTTTTTTTCTTTTTAAAAAGAATCAAAATAACAAAAACAAAAAAACCTAAGAAACAAAAATGACACCATCAAACAGCCACTGAGAACGTTACAGATGTTTGAGACGCACACTGATGTCCTTCAGCTGTCTCAGGAGGCTCCTCGTCGGTTTCTCTCACCATCAAACTCAACAAAAAGCCAAAAAGACTCCAAACATTAAAGAGAGAAGAAGAAGGAGGAAAAGCTTTTTATTTCCTTTTGTTCTGATGTGACCTCATCAGCAGCAGTTTACCACCCAGCTAATTGTTTTTTCCAATCCTCCAAATGACAATTAAAATCTAAATGATGAGACATTAGATTTGTTTACGTGACTCATTCTTCTAATCAAAGCTGTAATCAAAAGCTTGAACTCCAAACATCAGCCAGAAGAGAGCCGCGTGTTCACCAAAACAGCTGGATGACGTAGCAGGAAAAATTAAATATTCACACCTCCGATGTGTCAAATCAAACCGACATCTGGAGTTTATTTAGTATTTTAAGTAAACGAAGCGTCTCTTGACTGACGGTTTGATGCCACACAGATGTGTCCAGCTGTTCAACAACAAGCTTCACAAAATCCGCCTGATGTTCTGGCTGCTGTATGAAGATTCATTTTTTTGAGGTGAGAAAAACCAGACGGGAGAGAAGAAAAAGGGCTGAAACACAGGGAGACCTGAAACAGCGTCATTTCAGAACTGATCATAACTGTACAACAACAAAAAACAACAAAACAAACAAACAACCCCAAAACAAATCTGTACAAATGTACAAAAATCAACAGGATTAAAACATGAAGATTCATTTTTTTTTTTTTTTATAAAAACATCCAACTGAGTCAGTGTGGATCTGACAGTATGTGGTAACAACTCAACCTGGATCAAAGTCCATGTGCCAACTTTGTTAAGTGCAATCCACAGCAAACCTGAGGCTGTGCTTCAGGAAGTCGTCGTCTCCTCCGTCCGCACGTCGGCCACAGCGGAGTAAATATAAAGGACAGCTGATTAGTGATCATTAAACATCTTCATTCCTCTAATCACTTTAGGTTTAGCTATTTGCAGCAACGCAGACGTTAAACAGCAAAAAAAATATCAAAAAAAGACAAAAGAAAAAGATCCCTTTCTTCTCCCTGTTCTGTTGCAGTTCAGACGAGGCGTCGCGGCGCTAAAACCTGGTCAGAAACTAACGTAATGCTTTTACTGTCTGTGGTCTGAATGTAGAAGAGTCACCTGGTAAAGACGGAGCTCCTTGTTTGATCTCAGGTAGAGAAATAAGATTTATAAAAGACGTGCTCCTCTGAAGAGTTTCATTCCAAAAAAAAAAAAAACTGACCTCTGCTCTGTTCATTAGTCTGTTTTAACTGAGGCGAAGAAAAAAGGAAGGTTAATCAGTTTCTGACAAAGAAGAGATTCGATCCAGAACAGGACTGAAGGCAGTCAGACGTGTTCAGAAATACACTCTCAGATCATTAAACTTCCTCACCTGAACTGGCCTCCTGAAGCTCTTCAGTTAGTTGGTTTAACTCAGAGACAAACGTGTGGAAAAAGTCTGAAGACTTTAAAATAATCTGTGGAAACCGTCTCACACCCTGCTTATATTAATTAGTTTCCCACAAAAGATATAAAAAAAAGAGAGTTGATCCGAAAGAGACTGAAGGACGGTCAGACGGGGTCAGAGACAAGCTTTCAGCTAATTAAACTTGATCCTAAATGTGATCAAACAAAAGCAAATGGAGAGAGAGCAGCAGCGACTCCGACAGCGGCGGCGTGATGTTCAGACAGTTAATGAGCCGCCGTGTTCACAGTTCACACTCTGCTCACACACACTCACACACACACACACACACTCTCTGAAGGCCGTTAATCGACCGACGGAACAGGAGACGCATCCGCAACCTGAAGCTTATTTTAATGCTTCAAGTCTGTTTTTTTTTTTCCGACGAATGCAGGCGACTACATTGATTTTATATCAGTGTCGATAAAAATGCGTCTAGTTCATAGCAGCACACGAGTAAACAGTAACGAGGGACTGCAGGTGCCTCACTTAGTCGGTGGCCTCTCTCTAGAGCCGGTGTTTGGTTTGTCCCTTCTGGGCTACCGTAGAAACATGGCGGCTCCGTGGAAGAGGATCTGCTCTCTCTGTAGATATAAAGGACTCATTCTACAGTAACGAAAACACAATGATTCTTATTTTCAGGTGATTACACACTAATTAAAACATTTCATTTCTGCCAAGTCTGTCCTACCAGACGCCACTAAATTCTACACACTGCACCTTTAATGTAGAAATACGCAGTGTGGAAAAAACAACACGGAACGAAAGAATATAAAAGCAAGTGATGCACATCAGAGCTGCAATAATTAGTCGATTTGTCCAAATTCTCTGATTCCAGCTTCTTAAATGTGAATATTTACTGGTTCCTTTAGTCTCTCTGACAGTAAACTGATTATCTTTGGGTTGTGAGGAAACAGAAATTAACATTTTCAAACATTTTATAAACCGAACAACTAATCAATCACATGACAAAACGATGTAAAAACTTTCCAGCATTGTGAAATCCCGTCTCAGAGGAATATAAACTATGTTTTGCAGTTTGTGAGCGACTGCAGTCCCTCGTGCTGTTTTAACGCAGGCTGTTTACAGTCTGACCGACTGTTTTTAAGATGCAGTAACCAGGAAGTGAATGTTCTGGTGACAGATGCTGCCGATGTGTGTGTGTGTCGCTCTTCTGACTCACTGATGACACATGAGATCTGCAGCGATACGACAGGATCTTTGTACCTGGATCGGGTCTCAGTCAGAAGGAACCGAGCGTACTTAGAGCTCTATTTTCATCTGTTACTGGGTGTAAAGTAAGTTATACGTAGAATAAAAAGAGTGGGGACATTTATTTTAGAAATAAATCTAGAAAATTGAAGAAAAAGATCCAGCTGCTTGTGCTGCTTCCACAAAGGCAGAGAAAACAGAGAGTTTGGAGGCCAGATGAGCAGTGAGATACTGTTGGGCAGGAAGTAATGGGACAGCATGAACTGCAGAAGGAGAGAAGAAGAAAAAAAAAAAAAGAGACGCTGTGCTGCTGCTGGTCGCTCTGGGACTCGGAGGGGAAGGAGGAGGGAGATCTGCTGCTGCTGCTGCTGCAGGAGGAAGAGGAGGATTTTCAAATTCTGGCGTTTTTTTGTGTTTTCCAGAAACTGCCTACATCAGCTTTAAGAAAATACTTTTAAACTTTAGGAATATAGGTCAAGTATTTTTCCTTTTTTTTTTTTTCTCAACAGTGTGATGAGTCACTTCTGCCTGCAAATTATTTAAAAAAAAAAAAAAAAATCGCCTCTTTAAAAGGAATGAAACTCTTCAGACGAGAAACTGATGACATGAACATCTGTGAGAGTAACCTGAATCCTCCGCCAGCTGTGGTAGCAGGTAGCTCGTCATTATTATTCCCCTTTTTCGGTTCCCGCTTCAGGGACTGATCACATGACTTGGGTCACATATATGTCACATGATCAGATAGCAGACTGGGCCTTTTTTTTTTTTTTTTTTTAATGGGAAAGTTGTGGTAAAAGAAGAAAAGGAAGGACGGCCATGTTAGTTTGTGTTCCTGTGAGGTTACACAACTCCAGCAGCCGGGAGGAACAGGCAGAGGAGGGGTGGTGGGGGGCGTGTGTGTGTTTGTTTTGCGACACGGCGTCGTCCTCTGACCTCGTAGCAGCACAAGGAAGAGTCACTGACAGGAAGACAGCGTGGCACTGATTTCCTGACTTTTTTTTTTTTTTTTTCATTCCAGTAAACCACTTCAACTACTCTGCAGGAGGGATTACACACACACACACACACACACACACACTGTGATGCAACAGATAATCATGTGACTGCAAATGAAAACAGAAAACAGGTCCCCGAAATACTTCCTGATTATTGCATTTCATTCATTCAAGCCAAGTGTTGAACGATGCTGCTCTCCGCTCTCTGTGAAGCGTTTAGATGACTTTTATCATCATGATTGGTTTTTTAAAAAACTTCAAACTCTTCCTCCACCTTCTATATTTCAGCCTTTTCCATTAGAGGAACTTAAAAACCCGCTACTTGACGTGTAGACATCGTTTCCACTGGCACGTTCCTGGAACTAACTCGCCGTTCCAGTGGTGGCACTGAATCTAAACGCCAAATAAAACCTGTTTCACTAAACGCTGCTTTACTGCCTTGTTATTTATTGGTGTATCTGTGTAAACTCTAGTCTGTTTGCACAGTGTGGGAGTGTTGGGGAGTCAGCTATTAAGTTTCATTTCCCACCAACTTTTCGGGTATTTTCAACTAATTTTTGAATGTTTCCAACAGCTGCATCTGCACTGTTTGACTTTCTCTGAAATTAAAAAAGCTTAGAAATGATTGCACAGCGTCATCCTGCAGTCTGTTCTCCAGCTGATCTTCATCTTCTGATTGAGGAGAGAGAGAGAGAGAGAGAGAGAGAGAGAGAGAGAGAGAGGGAGAGAGAGAGAGAGAGAGAGAGAGAGAGAGGGAGAGAGAGGGAGAGAGAGAGAGAGAGAGAGAGAGAGAGAGAGCGAGCGAGCTGGCAGCCGATTGGTCCTGAGGGATGTTTGGTCTGGATTCGGTCTCCGTCACTCTCTCATCCACTCTGTCGACCATCTGCTTCACTTCATTTAAAAGATAATGAAGTTTTAAAAAGAGATTACACGTAAACGAACGTCTGTTTTAGAGCCACTTATCCTGTGACGCCTACTTCTTAATAATCAATTAATCATTTGGAGTTGTTTAAGAAAAAAAAAAAGCCCAAATTAGGCTGATTCCAGCTTCTCAAATGTGAATATTTTCTGGTTTATTTAGTCTTCTATGATAGTAAACTACATATTTTTGGGGTTGTGGACTGACTCATCTTGGGATTCGGGGGAATAACGAACCACATTTTCCAAAACATTTTAAAAGGCGACGATGAAAGTCGTGGTTTCTAAAAAAAAAAAAAAAAAAACAGCAGCACCAAAGCTTTACAGGATCTTAAAGTTACAGGTTGTTAGTTCCTGTAATGGAAAAAAAAAAATACCTAAAACATTAGCAGCTAAATCTGGAAAAAAAAACAAAAAAAAACAGCACCTGGGCTTTTTTAACAAGTCAAACATATTCTAATTTGAGTGTCAATGACGAACGCTTGGAAAAACTTCCCCAAGAAAAAAAAAAGGTCCAAATGGAAGCCTTCCTGTCCGTCTGTCGGCTGGTCGCTGACCTCTCTGCTCCTCTTGTTTTGCAGCACACGAGCACAAAACCAAACAAGTCCATCCTGTGTAATGTGTTTCAGAGTCAACCTATCATGAACTGCCCTGTTCTTTCATTAGCAAATAACCTTTTTTTTCTTTACTGGAGGCTAAACTCAACTTTTTTTTCCTACAAGGCACTACGTGACAGTAAAGGCAAAAGGTAGAGTTAGTTTTTTTTGGGTGGGTGGGGGGAGGGAGGGGCTGCTGAGGAAAGTGTGTTAGCAAGCGACAAACACACTCACTTTAGCTGATTTGTCAGAAGCAACTACAGTATATTAGGTCAACTAGAAAAAAAAGCTCTGAGTTTAGCTTAGTTTCTACATTTTTTTTGTTATTTATGAAAAGCTCCAACGTGTTTCAAAGTAGGGCAGAAAAAAATATCAAATGTCTGTTTGGTGTAATACCTGAAGGACAGAGGAGATAAAAAAAAAAAGATTAGAGCCCAAACATTTGATTTTCCCTGCAGAAATTACAAGCAATCACCTTGTGTAGTTCATGGACAGAAAGGAAAAAACTCTGGAGGGGAAAAAAAAGCCTCAAAGATGGAATTAACTTAAGAAGGAAGGACAGAAGGGACGTTTCTCGTTTAGCACCGTTGTGTTCTGTAGTGACTAATTGCAGCCTAATTAAGAGTCAAGAGAGAAGAGGCGGACCGAGCAGAAGGAAGCCATGAACAGTCTTTCCCAGAGTTCTGCTGCTCACCCTCGTTAATTCCACACGTTTCATCGTTTAATAATCACCATGTTCAGGAAAATATTTATCCCTGCTGGAATTATTTTGGTTTGTAGGAAGGAGACAGGAAGTGAATTAATCCTCACTGGCGGAGCGTGGAGCGAGGAAAAAAAAAAAAAGGAATCAAAATGAAAAAAAGAATCAGCAGAGTTTCTCCTCCTCGACGACGGCGGGGGGGCGAGGGGGGGGGGGGGGGGGGGGGCATGCCGTCGGGAGGATGGTGCGTCCCTCAGTCACTGCTGTCGTCTTCGTCCTCATCGTCCGACAGGTTGGTGAACTTTGACCCCGGCCGACTGATGGAGTCCGAGCGCGGCGCGAGGCTTCCTGACGTCAGCTGCACGTAGCAGTACTCGCAGACGCGGACCGGCTTGGACGACTGGCTGGGCAGGAGGTACTTCTTCTCCGAGCACGGCCCGCACACCACGAAGCCGCACTTCCTGCAGTGGTGGCGGCGGCTGACCGGCGTGAACTTCACCTTCTGGCAGCGCATGCACACCGTCGCCTCCGAGTCGGGCACCCAGACGGCGGCGTGCTCGCCGGTGGGAGCCTTACCGCTCTTCTGCAGCAGGTCTCCCACGCACTTCCCTATGTGGTTCATCCACTCGGACTTCTCGGTGGCGGTGGCGGCGTAGACGGCGAAGGATTTGGTGGGCGTCTTGATGAGCCAGCCGTTGCGTAGGTCGCCCTCGTCCGGCACCGTGTCGATGGTGACGCTCTCTAGCGGGATGATGTGCTGCTTGTTGTACTTCTTCTTCTGGATGACGATGTTGCCGTAGACCAGGATGTCGTTGAAGAGGAAGAACTGCCGCGCTTTGGGCTTCTTGCGGCAGAGTTTAGTCAGGACGCCTTCGCCGATCAGCACGCGGCCCGGGATGGCCAGCGGCTGGCCCGCGGCGCCAAAGCAGCTCTCCACAACCGCGATGCGCTTGGAGTTGGCCTCGCTGTTCGCAAGCCGGTCCACCATCTTAACCTCACCTGGAAGAGAAAGGAGAGAAGAAGAAGACGTTGGAGGGTTTTCAGGCTCAAGGACAAACAACATCAACAGAGAAGAGTTCAAGGTGTTTATTGTTTACTTTCTGATATTTTTTGTTAGTTTTTTGATATTATTTTATTGCAGGGTTGTTGTATTAGACTTCAGATGGATGATCACATGGTTATATGTCCTGCTGATTGGTTGACAGACATCTAGAAGAGAGAATGAGGACAGAGATGAACACATGGAAGCTGCTGTGCTGCAGATAGTGAGGAACTCTTCTGCTCCTCTTCCCTGATTTCCCTGAGTTTAATTTACTTATTTCTGTGGTTATATGTTAAAAAGTTCCTGCACATCATCAGGTTTTACTGACAGGTGTGAACAATCCTGTAAACTGTCCATAAAAACATGTATGAATTCAGCCTGATGAAGGTTTGAGGACACGAACGTATCATCAAAGTGAGATAACAGAAGACACTGAACGCTGCCGGCGAGGAGTCGAGCTCACTGAGGTTCGTCCGGCTTCAGAAACCAAGACGCTCAGTATGTTGCAGCCTGACAGCAGCTGCTACAACCTGCTGGTGTTAAATAATCCCCCCTACATGTAATAATAAATAATAACTCCAAGGCTTTCGGTGTTCTGCTGACAAACTAGAATTCATACATTTCATGTTTTCACACTAAAAGCAAACACCTCTGCATCTCTGCAACATGAGTTCTACATTAATCATCAGAAGCAGACATTAATAAATAAGCAGGATATCTAGTAAAGCTTTCAGGAATATGAAATGACTCCAGGGATCACTACCGGTGTCCAATTAGAAGTCAGAACCTTTTCCTTCCTTCTAGCAAAATGTTCCTTATAATGAACTCCTGTTTATCACTTCATTAAAAAATAAGATGCAGTTTGAATCTTTTATGCCAGATGTGAATCCCATTTCTACTCATGTTTGAGATCATGATGCTGTACTTGTATAAGCAAGTAAAACCGTTAGATATTGAACCCCCCCAGCCTCTCTAAAACAATAAACTGCTACTTCATCTGTTACGCTTCTTTCACCTCTTTCCAGATGATAAAACATGTTAAACATCCACAGACTCGTCACATGGCTGTGTGCCACATGACCTGATTTTACAGACCATATCTAAGTGCTTTAGATGTGATGTCACGCAGGAACGTCTGATCTTTGTCACATGTTGAGTTTTTTTTTTTTTTTTTTTTTTTTTAAAAGTCACTTATAGCTGCAGCTTGATGTCAGCTTTACGTGCATGAAGCATCAGTTTCTTTCATCGTTAATTACATTTAATTCTAGGATCAAATAAATATAATTTATTTCTCGTTATATGGAACAAATGGAAAATGTGGTCATGCTATATGTGATTTCTTATTGCGTAAAGCTGCAACAATTAGTGGATTGTAACTATGTCATACATGACAGTAAACTGAATATCTTTGGATTTCAGACTGTTGATCTGACAAAACAAGACATTTGAAGACGTCAGCTAGAACTTTAAGAAATTATAACGCACATTTTCTCACACTTGACAAACAAAACGATCAATAATTGGCAACTGTTAGTTGGTATACTGTCTAGAAAATCAATGAAGAAAACCACTGATGGATAAAACAACCAGAGAGGAATGTCTGTTTTATTACAGTAAATACCTGACAAATAAAATACAAATGCTGCGATTTAAAGTGTTTGAAAACTAGTCAGCTAATGAGCAGAAAAGTTGTGAAAAATCACTCAAAGTAAACAAGTCCAGTTTCTGCCACACCAACTAAAACAAAGATAAAAAAGAGACCAAGAGATCACTTTATCTTCTATGAGGAAATGACTGTAAACACATCAACTGTCAGTGTTTGTTTGGAGTCGAAGGTCTTCATCGCTCATCATCTCTGCTCTGAAGCCACAAAATACAAAGTCCTGAACATTTAACAAGCTTTTCCATCCTCTTTGTTTGCTTTCTGTTTGTGTTTTCCATATAAATAAAGTCACAGTTTGAATGACTCCCCCTTCTGAAGCCTTCCAGAGAGAGTACAATTATGAGACTGAAGAGGAAATACCAGCATGTTTGACCCAGATGGCAGCAGAGCTCATTGGCAGCGCCCACTCACCCATCCTCCCCCCCCCCACCTCCCCTCTCTTCCCCTCCATCCGTTATCACTACAGCATAACAGAGGAGGTCAAAGGTCACCGATGATAGAGATGGAAGGGTGTTGGAGCTCTCCGGGGAGCCCTGAGGGTCGAGTGCAGAGCTGTGACGCTCACATGCATGATGATAATGTTCACAGTGAAACATAGAAAACACACTGAAGCCTGAAGGATGAGAGAGAAACCAGCCCACAGGTGGAGTTTATTCCTTCTCTTCTCTTATTCTTCTTCATCTTCTTCTTCTTTATCTATTATTTATTAAAGCTGCTGAGGTTGGGACTGACTGTTGACTTGTGTTTTCTCTCTCTCTGCTGCTTTTCTTATTCTACTCTGCTAAGAGTAGAATAACTGATCCACCGCAGCAGGTTGGGTTTTCAACCGTAAACAGGAGGACAGATAGTATCTAACAATAATGTCATCTGATACACCGCCACCACAAACCAAAACATAAGAGTCTTATTAACTTCTCAAAATGTCAACAACAGCTAAACATCATTGTAGGCCTGGATCACCGTGATAACAACTGTAGTGTGCACAAATGTTCATTTTTATTTTGTTGATAATCGATTGTTTTGTCTATAAAATGTCAAAAAAAATTGTCACATTTTAACCAGAGAGAAGTTTTTGCTCAACAAGTGATTTAAACAATAAATGAATTATCAGTCATTTCATTCAGTCATCAGCTAATCAACTAACTGACTGATCCTTTCACTAATACAATCAATTATTTTAAAATGAACAGACAAGTCTATCAAACTTGTTGATTACCAAACTTTCCAGCCTTCATGAGATGAAAGTTGTCCAATAAACAAACCACTTCTGAGTCCATGTTGTCACTTTTGTCCACAAGCACTTGTTTGTTTGTTTGTTTGTTTGTAGTAGCGGGCTGCCGCTGAAGAAACCCCACAACTAAGTCGACCACAACACAAAGAAAACAAAGCGTAGGTGTGATTACACCCTCGGTTCTCTGCTCTTCTGCAAAAAAAAAACAAAAAAAAAACCACAGAGCCAGAAACGATGCTAATTAGCCGGCAGATGCCAGCGCAGCCTGGACCGGGCTCCCCAGTGATCTGCACACTAATAACCCGGAGAGTCAAAGAGTGCTGCTGCTGAATGCCCTGGAGAGGACAGAGGGGCCGCTGACATGTCAGCCCTGTTAGCGAGGGCGTGTTGCCCACCGCTGAGACAAAAAACTGGGCAAACCGGCTCCCATCGGCACACAGACGAGGCCACGAGGAGCAAAAAGAGCTCAGGAGAACCAGAGAGCGGCATAAATACAGGCTGGAGGTTCCCAAACCAGTAATCACAACGAGACAGAGTGGGATGAAAGAGGCTGAAAATGAACAGAACATACGACAGGATGACTGAGATTTCTTTGCTCTGCAGTGAAATATTCAGCGATGACATGAACAAAGACGAGCAGAGAGTTACATCAGTCCAGCCTCAGAGAATTAATCAGCGACTATTCTGATAATCCATAATTATTACAGTCATTTTTCCGGTTCCAGCTTCCTACATATATATACTCTAGGGCTGCAACTGATGATTATGTTCATTATTGATTAGTTGTTTGGTCTGTAAAATGGTGAAATTTTTTATTTATTTATTTTTTCTCTATGATTTAGTTCCTTCTATAGAATGATGTATTTCATTTAAATTGCTGTTAAAGTGTTTTTGTACCACAATTACATAAAGCGCTTGAAAAACATTACATTATTCATTTTTTAATTGACATTGTGGGTGTTTGTGATGTGCTGTTGTGTGTAGCTTTGTATTTTGTATGGTGTGTTCTTTGTGGGTTTTTTTTTTTGTTTGTTTGTTTGTTTTGTACTGTTTGTTGTTGTGCTGTTGTATGTTTTGATTGTAATGGACTACAGATGCAAATTAGCTTCAAGCTAACTTTGGTGCAGTGCGTCATTTATGCTTAATGCTGCACACTGTCCTGTTCAATAAATCAATCAAACAAACATGTATGTACATATATGTATGTTTGTATATGTGTTTATATGTGGTATGTCTGTTGTTTTTGTTTGTGTTTGTGATGCAAGTTATGTTTTTTGTGTGTGTGAGTATTGTATATGTGTTTTATTTTGGGTAAAATAAAATAGATAAAAAAATTAATTAATTTGCATCTTTTTTAATTAATTTAAAAAAAGATGCAACATAAAACGGTCCACATATTACAAACACATATACAAACATAGAAGAAGACTAAAGAAACCAGAAAATATTCATACTTAAGAATTTTGGCATTTTTTCTTTAAAAAATGACTCAAAACAATAAATTGATTATCAAAATAGTTGCCGATTAATTTTCTGTTGATCCCACAATGATTAATCTACTAATCGTTGCAGCTCTATTCAGTTGTATTTCATAGAACTAGAGCTGCGATGATTTGTCAATTAATCAAATTTGTTAAACTTCAGAAAATTAATCAGCAACTAATCTGATAATTAATAACCTTTACATTCATTTATCAAGTAAGAACGTCAAACATTCTCTGATTTTATTTCCCTTATATTCAGATCCTGAGCTAATCAAATGCACACGTTCCAAACACACAGAAATAAAACGGCTAATGTAAAGATCATTGTAAACTTTAAATACTACACTAATTATGGGTGTAATTTCCGAGTTGAGCCCTAATTACTGAGCTCCGGAAATGAAGTCAATTATAAGACAATTAAGACAATTAAGTCTGATCTCGGCGGGATTTACAATGCAAGAAAATGCAGCTCTCTGCTTCTGTGTCACGTCTTTCATGCTAACATGAGATATTTCTAGAATCCTTTAAAGATTAACTGTAAATTTAAGTGTAATTGAAGGTAATTCAGGTGATCAGGGAAGGTGTATAAAGCTATTAATTGATGATGTTCATTATTTAGTATGCAGGTATAGACATCTGTAAGGCAGTATTGTGGTGAAACGGTATAAATATTGTATTTACTGTGACTCCATACAGCTTCAGCCATTCAACAGTCTGACGACAGGTGTACAGGTAAATATAAAACCGGCTGCTAGGAGATAAACTTCAGTCAGGAGCAATAATTTATTAGTATTAGCTTGGTAATTTGGTGTCAACTTCCCACCTTGGGGACAGATTAAGAGTTCGTCAGCCAGCTGGCTAGTGGTGGACTGGACTCTGTGCCAGTATCAGTCTGTGTGTGGACCGAACCTTCACCAGCTGCTGTGTCATCTAAGAGAACAACCAGCAGTCGTCCAGCTGTGGCCTCTCGCACGAACAGATGTAGGCTAAACCGAGCCAGGTCGGGGCTAAAACATTTCATACATCATTCATCAGCCTTTTGATACACAAAGTCGTCTTGGACGAGCTGCTCGTAGTGCTGCGACTCACTGTAATGCTTTGTTGTAAAACGTCTGTAATTTCCTAATAATTTCCTGAAAAGAAAAATAGGTAATTTGGTGCTTAATTATAAAGAAAGCAGAGACGACTTCTAGTTAGCTGTTTAAAAGCAGATGTTTGACTTACAGAGACATTTCCTTTAAAGACCTGCTTCATTTAAAGCCAAGAAAATTATTATTTATTATTCATCTATACTTGAAATCACAGTTTTTCATATATGTTGAATTGTGTGCCTCTAAGTCAACAATACTCTCTGGTTTACAGTTAGTTTCTTTAAAATTAAAGCAGGAAGTCTCTTGAGATGAATTATCTTTTATAGGAGGCGCCTAAGGTGACGTCTTTAAATGTCTCATTTTGTCCACAACCCAAATATATTCAGTTTACTGTCAAAGAAACCAGAAAATATTCACATTTGAGAAGCTGGAATCAGAGAATCTGGACATTTTTATCTAAAAAAAATTACTCCAAACTATTAATCTATTGTCAAAATAGGTGGTAATTAATTTAATAGTTGGCAGCTAATGGATTAAGTGACTAATAGTTGCAGCTCTATGAGGCTTCTAGCTCAGTAAAATAAGCATTTCAGCAAGAGAGCGACATCAGGGCTTAACAATAACCAATAAAAGAAACCAATAACCAATAAAAACCAATAACAGAACACGTAAACACAAATGATAAAGAGAGTTTCATCTCCAAGACATCTGGACATTTTTTTCTTAAAAACTGAATTCAAACCATTAATCGATTATCAACATAGTTGTTGCATAATTTAATAGTTGGCAGCTAACTGATGACTGATTAATCGACTATTCGTTGCAACTATAAGCGTTACACAAACTATTATTTAAAGTATCAATCTGTCAATTATTTTTTTGACTATTTGTTTAAAATAGAAAATTGTGAAAAGTCACTTAGAGTCAAAGTTGACATCTTCAAATTTTTGTCCAACCAAAAGTCTAAAACCCCAAAATATAAATGTTACCATGATCAAAAGGGAAAAAAAAGGTAAATTATATATTTAATCATAAGCAAATTTATATTCATCTGTTTTAATCTACTACAGAAATATGACCCTGACTGTATTATTTACGAATGTTGAGGAAATGCTGCATACGAATCAGAGAGAGAGAGAGAATGAAAGGCTATTCCTGTACGTGGGGAGTTTTGGTTACGCTCAGCTGGAGTTTGTTGTTTTGAATGTTAATGCGGTCCAGACGACTGGCTGTGCTACCTTAGGTTACAGGGACAGCAGCGGCTTTAGATAAACCCGATGATTAATTCATTAGGAGCGCCGACAGCTTTCAAGGTCCAGTCATTTACTGCCAGGACAGCAGAGTCAGATTAAAACCCCCCCCAAAAAAACAAGAAAAAACCTCTGCAGATAAAAAGGTTTCTTCACCGTAACAGGCGAGACAGAGGTTTAGAGCACAGGGAGGAAAAAACAAAGAGAGATGTCACTTTGAATAACTTGACTTTTAAAGCACAAGAGGACAGAGGTTGTTAACCTGAGTCAGTTATAAAAGGAAACTAAACGCACCTCTGTGACTCAGTTCCTTCCAGCGACTTTCTAAAAATTGACTGGTGATGATGCTGGGCCAAAAATGTTTCCCACAACACATTCAGTTTACTTGCAGGTGCTAAAACAGACCTAAAAGAGTGCTGACATGTCATGAATTTGATCAACTGTCCATTTTCAAGGTCTTTCTCTGCAGAGTTGTGGTATTACTGCGGCCACATTGATGCTCATCTTCCTCAGTCAGGTTGCTGAACGTCAATAAAAGAATCTCAAAGTCTATAAATTAAACGTTATGATTGATTTTACACAAGTTCCTCATTCTTGTATTTCTATTAGTCTTCTCTCAGCTCTTCTCTTGGCGTCATTATAACTTTCTGACACAACTCCGACTAAAGGAATAGTTCAACATTTTGGGAAATATGCTGATCTGCTTTCTTGCTGATATTTCCGTGAGAAGATCGATATCACTCATATGTTAAGTAGAGATGTAACACCTACCAGCAACACCAGAGTTCATTAAGGAAGACGTTTCAGCTTGTTTGTTTATTTCATGTGTGATTTTATGAAGAGTTGTGGGTTTTTATTATTTCTTGGGCGGCAACTAACAATTATTTTCATTATCTATTGATCTGCTGATCATTTTCTCGATTAATCGTTTTGGTGAAGATGCCCATTATAATTTATCAGTCAATAGTTGCGTCTTTAAATGTTAAGTGTGAGAAAGAAAAGCATTAAAATTAAGAACTGTAAACAGTTAGGGCTGCAAGTAACAATTAATTTCATCTTCAATTAATTTGTTCAATTATTTTCTTCATTCATTGATTGGTTGTTTGGTCCATAAAATGTTAGAAAGTGGTGAAAAATGTTGATCATTATTTCCAAAAGTCCAAGATGTAACTAAAATATCTTTTCTTTTTGTCCCGACCAACAGTCAACACAGATATTCAGTTTACTGACAGAAGAATAGAATTATCAAAATCGTTGGCTGTATATTTTCTGTCAGTTGACTAATCGTTGCAGCTCTAACGTGGATTAAACCAACAAGATATATCAGCTTTAGAAATGTTTGTAAGTGTTGAACTTTAGAAAGACATGCTAGCTGTTTTCCCCTGCTTCCAGTCTTCATGCTAAGCTAAGCTAAACTAAGCTAAGCTAAGCTAAGCACCTCGTGGCTCCAGCTTCATATCCTCTGAACAGACATGTGATGTAAATATCTTCACACTTAACTCTCTACAAGAAAGTGAAAAAAGTATATTTCCCAAAAAAAGTCAAACTATTCTTTTAAGTTTCAGGAATATGAAAACATCTCAAAAAGCAAGCAGACATCCTGAAATTACACATCTGTTGCCGTCAATATGTCGCAGTGTTTCCCCTACGTTGAGAGGCTCATCCGTTCAGCACGTCTCTGTTTAGTGGCAGCTGAAATGAGAATAGCTGGTCCACCTTAAAGGTCAGTCCACCTTAAGTGAGCCTAGTCAGGCTAACCTGCTGTCGCTAACTTCGGAGCTAACCCCCTTAACTTTTCCAGCAGTCTGGGAAGCAACAGATGAGACTTTTCTTGGTCTTGAGCATTTATTAACTGACAGATAAACTCTTCACTTTTTTTTATTTAGTTTGTTATAAACAGAAGGGTCAAAAACTCTGAGACCACTTTCCCATTCAAATGGTCTCAGACTTTTTGACCCTTCTGTTTATACGTGTTTGTTTGTTTCATGTGTTTTTTTTTTTATTCACAGTAATTTATAATGATTAAATTCCCAGTGATGTTTACTGTCTGAGCTCACTGACGTTGTTTTATACAATAAAGTTTATTGTTAAACTGTAAAATATCAGACCTCCATTAAGTGTTTCAAAACCACATTTCAGGGATCACTGCAATAAATGTGTGTTTATGTACATAGAAGATTATCAGCCAATATATTGATATAACTCTCTGATATCGGTATTAGCATCAGCCCCATAAATCCAGTATCTGTTGAGCCTTAAATGCCACAGTAACTCTGGTGTCATCGTGTTCGTACAGTGTGTGAGTGAAAATCATTAGTCCATTGATATTAATGATGGTGTGAATTTTTAATAATTGTGCGACAAGTTAATAAGACCAGAGAGGATCAGGAAGGTTTCTCTGTGTGAAAAACATCTACTGTTGCCTATAAACAAAGTGAAAATCCAGCTCTACTATCACAGAAACTTTTGACCTGCGTTTGAAACCTCCAGCAGCACCACACTGGGACGCCCGGAGAGGAAAGGAAGCAATGAGTCAGAAGACAAATGGAGAAAGCGGCGGCGATGACAAGAGAGTAAGAGCGTTTGTGTGGGTTGTCAACAGCAGCCGCAAAAACAAGGACACCCATTTATCCTGAGGAGGTAATGTGAGGGCAGATGCTGTCGAGGATGAGGCAGCGTCATTGTTCTTGGTCTTTTCTCTTCTGTACGTTTCTGAGTTTAAACTGCTGCTGCTCTCGTTTTATAAAAGACAGAAAGAGAACGAAACTTCTAAAATGTAATAAAACTGGTTCTCTGGGACTGATCAATGCAAAGACTCTTAACTTTAAAAAGGAAATCAAGGGAAAAGGAAAACAAATCTCTACTAATTGATCTAGTGCAGATATATCATCATTTATTTATCATGGACTCATTTTTCAAGATCTTCCAAGTTGCATGAGGACTAAGAACTAGAGTCGTCATGGGTCCAAAATATTGGATACGATGGAAAACCTTCCTGAACTAAAGTCTCCAAAGGGAACCTGAGGATAATTAGACCTGATCCAACATGTGGTTTATCTGGTCAAACCCTAAACAGACCTGTGAGAACAACAAGCAGCTGCAAATAAGCAGAAATAAACCAATATAATATAATAATAATAATGTTCTCAGAACAAATGTGAAGTCATAGCAACTAATTCCAATATATGCTTCAAGCTAATTTATATAAAAGATAAGTCTTGTTTTCACCTCTTACACTAAGAATAAAACGTTCTGTAACCAACTACAGTGATAAAGGCAGTGTGATCTACAGCTGCAGAGATACGTCCATTGGTTAATAACAGAAAATTAAATATTTTGATAATCAATGAATTGTTTTGAGTTGTTTTTTGGAGTCATCAGAGCAGACTGACAGAGGACAGACGGAGCAGACGGAGCTTTCTCTCAGAGCGGATGTTTGAATTTAACAGTCAAATGTTCAGCAGTAGAAAATGATTTATTTGGCTTCTAAATGCTGATTTGTGTTAGTTTTTAGTTTTAACTGAACTTCGGATGCAATTATCATACAAGGATGCTTCACTCTTGTAATCTGACCTCTTCACAGCAGACATTTTGACTTGTCAAAGCAGGACAATCACAGGTGCAAACTCCAGTCTGTTGTGTCAAGAAGTGAAATGGAGATGTTCATACGTGCTTTTATTTCATCACATTCGGACGACTGTAATTCTCTTTTTCTCTGCCTCAATAAATCTTCCGTACAACGCTTACAAACTGTCCAAAATGCTGCTGCTGCTGCTGCTGCTGAGCTTTTAACACCATCCAACAGATGGACACATATTACTCCTATTTTCACCTCTCTGCACCGGCTTCCAGTTCATTTCACAATTCATTTTAAAATGTTGGTGCTCACTTATAGAGCCCTGCATGGCTTTCACAGAACATTACAGACCTTCTGCACCCCAACACCACAAACTGATCTCTGAGATCCTCCACCCAGAGCTTTCTAAGTGTACCACATACACATTTTAAGATTCGGGGAGATCATCCTTCCAGCCGGCAGCCTTCAGCTCCTTGGATACTGTGGACTCTTTTAAAAAGCAGCTAAAAACTCATCTGATCCGACAGGCCTTTGGGTTGCATGTGGTATTTTTATGTTTTTAATTATGTCTGTTCTCTTTGTATATTTTATCTGGTGTTTTTATTTATTTTATTTTGATTTGATTTGGTTTGATTTCTTTGACTAAGAAGCACTTTGCGGCTGCCGTCTGTGAAAGTTGCCATATAAATAAACTTTGCTTTGCTTAATTAAGGATGGATCTTTTCCAATCAGGAGCCAGATCCAGGACTCTGCTATTGTGCAAGCTCACTCACTGACATGGTTTACTGGAACAACTGAACGGAACAATCGTTAAGTCTTATTATTTACACTTGTGTTTGGGTCTATTACCTCTCATTTCAACCAGCTGCTCCGATGTCTGCGGTCTTTAGTTACGCACATGTGTACAAAGTAGATCAGGAACCCGGTTATACATGACAGAGAAATCCACCTGAGGAATAAAAAGGTTTCTCTAATCCTCTACCACGATTACAGTAACCAGGTTTGTCATCTTACTGGGTGTAAACCAGTTACTTACATGCATGTCACCACCGTGACAGACTGGGGATAATAATCTTCTAACCAATTTAATGTGTGTGAGATTCAAATTCCCCTTTTTCTCACTGAATAGACCCATGAAAACTAGGTTTTATGCTAACATTTGCTAATTAGCATTTAACACTAAGTAAAGGGATGTCATTAGTTTTGAGTATTGGATAAATTGACTTTCCCCTCTAGAGGCCATCGGGTCACAATTTCAGAGGATCATCAAAGTGATAACAGTTCATTCTGAACATGAACGTGCCAAACAGAGTAACATCACACTGCCAGCATGGATAAAAACAGGTATTTCTAGAGTTGCTGCTCTGCTGTGGAGGGAGAATAAAGGAGCACTATTCTACTCGGAGGGGTTTTACTTGACTTTTTATGATTAATAATGAAGTATCTCACTCCTGGTCAAGTATTTATAGATACACAAACATACAGCATCTGACTAAAATGAATCTGGACAGGCCTTGATAAAAAAAGAGATCCTCCTTTAAGAAGCTCTTATCAGCCTGTGACCGACCCGAACTCAACTGCCCCCGCCGCAATGTGTCAACAACATCTTCTGTCTATACACAGGATTACGCAGCTGCGGTGTGAAGACGGGCGCAGATAAACGGATTGGAGGTTAATCTGCTGTGAGAGGTGACGATATGAAAACTGAACCAATGTTCCCACCTGTTAACCAAGCTGAAATTGGATTTTTTTTTAAAAAAAAAAACAAAAACAAACAAACAGATTATTGTGGTTTTACGCAACAAATAACAGAAACCAGTGGCACAAAATCTGCTTACTGGAAACAGGATGTTTGCTGCACTTATTATCATTATTACCACGACTTATTATTAGTGCTTCTATTAGGAATACCAACAAAAATATGACATTTATGCATCAAAAACACCGTCATATTGAGTTTTGATTACAGCAGTCTTTCTCTCGATACACTTTGGTCACTTGGGCCGCCATTTTTGCCTCCGTGTGGCACAGATCAGATATGTATTATGAACGTGTAAACAGGAGAAAAAGCACATGGAATCACATATTCTCAGATCCGTTTCGAGCCTCAAACATATGTGGAAATAAATCTGATAGTAATCGGATATCTGCCGAGGCGACTGTCATCTAAACGGACAGATCGGATATTCACACGTCACTGAAAATGCGACTGTCTTCTACTTTTTCGCATTTTAATGACGTATAACGTTATTTTCACGTCGTCGTTTACACGTGCGAGTTGTTTCAAATGTTAAGCTTGTATACGTAGATGTAAACAAGCGGTCAGAAAAATCGGATATAGGCATCAAGGCATGTAGTGTAAATGCGGCCTAAGACTGTTGAGAGAGAGAGTTTCTTCTCATCTGTCCAGTTTCACACAGACTCATAATAACGGTGATTAACTCTTCCTCCTGTAGGACGACATATTTCATTTACTGGTATCTGGCTGGAGGTAATTTCCTGCTCTGGATGGGAAAATAACACACGTCTTTCTTCACAAAGCAGCTTTGACTCTTTAATTAAACGGCGTGTAATATGACTACTTTGCGTTTCGACAACTCTTTAACCTGGGAGAAAGGTTCAATTAGAGGATATTAGGCTTCATGCAGGTCTGGGAGCATCTGAGAGACACATCTGGAGATGATATGATATACGCACTGAGAATGACACAAGGTTTTCTCTTCACTCTAATCAGTTCCTGACCTGTTTTCATACTTTGTCGCAGTCCGCGTTGGTATGCAGGAAGAGTGAAAACGGTTTTCTCAGCCTCGAATCACATTAACACTCTGCTCTCAAAGAGTCCACAGAGGCGTCTAACACAGGTTAAAAACCACAGTGATGTGGGGCAGGTCCAGGGTAATAATCAGAGTAATAACAGACCAAACCTCATGATAAATGACAGTTCAGCTACAGGGAGACATCAGTGCTCTCTCTACTTCTGAAATGTCAGGGTTGTTAGTGTAATATGAGCTCTAAGAAGGGAATAATTACCATATCAGTTATTTCACCTTAATGCTCCCAATATCTCTTACAAAACAAATGCTGCAAATATACTGGAGTTGCAACAAGAGTAGTCTATTAATCAATCAAGAGCGAGTAGTGGTGTCTGGGCTGGATGAGGATGAGCCTACATTTCATAAAAACAGATAAAAATAGGCCTATCTATGACAATGCTCCCTCAGTTTCCAACAACAATAACTGACTGATTAAAATAGAGAAGAATTACAGGTTCTCCTCGCCTGCTGAACAAAACACAAAGCAGTGCAAATAACAATAAAAATGTAAACAAAACAAAAACAACAACTGGCCTACTTCCTCTGACAAGGTAGTTAAGTTTTCGACTGAGGTAGACAGTTGTTTACCAGACTAAGTATTTCCTCCTATGTAGCCCTGCGCATCTCTTACAGGTTTTGTGAGAGGAAAACTAGCCAATCAGCAGCCTCAGGCGGTGCCACAGACTAAATACTTAAGACAGGAAGTGAGTGTGAAAAGAAACAGTCCAGTAAAAACAGTAGAACACCTGTCTGTGTTCCACTTGGCTGTTTGCAGCCCTTAATTGATCTATAGAAAATTAATCTGCAACTATCAGATCATAGTTTAAGTCATTTTTTCAAGTAAAGCCAAACATTTGATGGTTCTGGGTTTTAAAATTAATTAATATCTAATTAATTAATTAATTAATATCTTATCTTTGGGTTTTGAAGTGTTGGACATTCGATGAGCTTAGGCTGTAAGGAATTATATAATTAATTATGTGATCTGTGGCAGATTAATCGATAATGAAAACACTCATTAGTTGCATGTATTTGCATGGATAAAAATACATTACATTTCTCAGAAGTTAAGAGCAGTTGCTCCTTCGTGACCTCAGCTGTCTAAACGCTGATTAAACGCCTCCCTAATGAAATCCTTCACCCTTTAAAAAGGCCACACGCTGACCTCATGAGAACCATGACTTCCAGTAGACATGAGGAAACTGGAAGTGGACTAATCTTTACAACAACTTTTGATGAAATATCTGGTTGCCAAACCCTCTGTGACAAAGTACTCAGAGTCACTGTTTTAATATGTTGCGCTTGTTTCCAGTTTCCTGCGCTGACACACAGTAAAATCTGTCTAAACTGACTTACAGCTTAAACACAAACGTCCTCATCTTCATCCGCACCTTCCTCTTCATGAAAGTAGACTTTGTAGATGAAAGAGACACATTTCAACAGGCTAAATAAAAATCTAAGGTCACAACTGTCTGTACTTCCTTGAAATTTTACTTTTTTGCCTGCAGACTCTAAGGATGATAATCAATCATTTAAGTATGAAATCCATTTCCTACACTAGACAACAGACAGTAATACTGGAATATATTATTATTTTCCTTAATTAATCTGTCAATTATTTTTTTTGTTTAGTCTACATGATGTTAGAAAATGATGGAAAATGCCCATCACAGCTTCCTAATCGATGCTTTCAAATGTCTTCAACAGTCCAAAACACAAAGATATCAATTTACAATGATATTAAAGAGAGAAAGCAGAACATATTCACATTTCAGAGGCTGGAAAGTTGTCAAATGACAAAACTCTAGTTAATGATAACTTTGTTGTTATGTCCATTTCTGGTTAATCATTGACCAATAGGAGACCAGGAGGCGATAAAGTCCTTGTTTATTGATGCAAACTGTCATCATAGTCATTTAAGGATGTGAATAGAAATAAATCAATGATTCATGACCGAAGCTTAGTCGAGTCACTGTGACAATGACGGCTTCAGATGACTTTAAACACATGTAATAGTTGATTATTTGCCAACTATTAAATTAATTGACATCTATTTTGATAACAAATTAATCATTTTGAGAAAATGTCCAATTTCTCTGATTCCAGCTTCTCTGATGTGAATATTTTCTGGTTTCTTCAGTCTCCTTTGATAATAAATTAAATATCTTTGGGCTGTTGGACTGTTGGTCGGGACAAAACAAGACATTTGAGGATGTGATCTTGGGTTTTGGGAAACATTGATTGAGACTTTTCACCATTTTCTGACATTTTAAGGACCAAACAACTAATCGATTAATTGAGAAAATAATCAACAGATTAAAATCGATAAAAGAATCGTTAGTTGTAGCACCAAATCAAACTGTAACTGTATGAAGGTTACAAGCTGTAGCATCTGATTTTTTGTCTTTCTGCTCAACATTAGTATGAAAACCCTTTTTGTCGGTGACAGGAATTTGCAAATGTCAGAATCAGGACATTTTACAGGCAGCTGTTAGTTTCAGTTTCAGGGCGTGGTGCCCAAATAAATGCTTTCTGGACACTTAATCATTACAATAACTTAGGCGCTTGAGCATTATGACTGTAGGTTTTGTGGGGGGAAAATAAGCCAAAATGATAAAGTTATCTCGCAGTAGTATCACTCCTTTATTTTGCTGAGATTGTTGTTCAGTCTGGGGAAAGCTGCAGCCGGCGCAAGTATTTCAGTCCCGTTCTCGCTTCTGTTTTCACTGTCAGCAGCCGGGCGGATTAATCAGTCACTCATATGTACAGGTTCAAACAGATTAACTGTATGAGCTGGGCAGTCTGGCAATCTGATTGGTCAAACATGTTAAAACGTGTAGAGGATTCCCAGGAAAACTGACTGGGTGAAATATAACCACAGAGCATCATTTCTCCTGTTCTCTAGTTTTCCAGAGAATATTCTATCTTGAAAGTTTCATCCTTTATTTCCCAGATATAGAAAAAACTTCAGCAGCCTGGACAAGTATATTGACTAGAGATGGCATGTAAAGAAAAGAGTCAATGACAGATCAATACATTACAACAAATCTGACTCAAATTATGTGTGAAAGTCAGGAAAAATACAATACAGTTGTCAAAAAAATGATCTCTTTCTGTGTGTGTGGGTGTGTCGTATGTGTTTTGGGGCAACAACTGAAAACCTTCAACACACATATATATATATATATATATATATATATATAGAAAAAATGACTCATATTGGTCACAAATCCAGTGACCATTATGAGTCATTTTTTTCAGACTCTGGGAAAAATGGGGCTATAAGTCAGAATTCACGTAAGCACTTACTAATATTAAGAAAGCAGCAAGTTTTTTGTTGTTGTTGTTCGCAAGACCTTTATCAAAAAATTCAGTGATGAACCTACAGAGAATTATCAGTGACTCTGCAGCTCCTCTCTGAAGCTTTACGGAGCTTTATAGTGACTTTCAGCTCGTTGTTTATCTGTCTGGCTGCAACTTTACTGTTTTGGTTCACTCTCAGCGCTCTCATAGTGTCGTTTTCAGAGCAAAAGCTGTAAAAAGCCGCTGTACACTACCTGCTCAGCATCAAAAGGCAAACAGACACAGTTAGCTGTAGACTAGCTGGTGAACATAGTGGAGCATTTAGCAGCTAAAGAGCCAGATATTTCCCTCAGGAGTTGGTAAGGAGCTAAAAACTTGATGTGTGAATGTGAAAAAGGTTGAAAAACTAATAATCATTAGTTTAGTGTAGAAAACATTCAAGTAGCAGTTTCTCATTTTTAGCTGAGTCATATCAGCTGTCACTCATTAATGTTAAGGCCAGAATTAAAATGTGTTTGTTGTCAGTTTTAAGCTTTTTGCAAGCCATCGTTCAAACCTGTCAGAGAGTGTTTGTGCTGGACGAACCTTCACTCTGTTACATCACTGAATCACCACGAGAGTGAGATGTCTTCTTTCTAGCGGATCGTGATGTCAAATTGACACTTATATACGTAATAGATTTCATTTTCTTCATTATGTGGATCAAGTAGCTCGTAAAAAATAAGATGTGTCAGCTAGAGCTGCAACGATGAGTCGCTTAATTGATTATAAGATGGACAGAAAGTTAATCAGCAACTATTTTGATAACTGAATAATAGTTTTTCAAGCAAAAATGCCAAATATTTGGTTGTTAAAGGCTCTCAGTCTGAGAATGTGATGCTTTTCTTGGTCTTACTGTAAATGTAATATTTTGGGGTTTTTTGGTGCTACTTGGTTGGATAAAATCTGACATTTGAGGACGTCACCTTGGACTCCAGGATGTTGTGATGTGTGTTTTTCACTATTTTCTGATGTTTTATTGACCAAATGATTAATCGATCAATCATGAAAATAGTCAGCAGAAAAAAAGTTATTTCTATGTCTTAGATACACATTTGATCACATTTAAGTAAATATAAATATCAGATCAGAGTTGATCAGCACATCCGTAGTTATCTAGATAGTTGGTGATTAATTGAAAAACTGTTTCAGCTCTAATTAAACCCAGAAGTCTGATTACTAATCTGAGTTTTACTGTTGATCTGTGCTTCAAGCTGTCCAGATGTTCCCAATCTGACAAAATGCTTGAGGAAACTTAATAATCCATGACGTAACTACATGTTTAAATATATAGATTTCAGTCTAAAAACGTGCTCATATTAGTCAAGAATTAATCTGACATATTAATCACAGAGCTGAACACGATGTGTCACAGTGATTTCCAGGTATGAAAGGAAGCTAATTGGCTGGTAAAACATTCCAGTGAGTAAACGGTAAAAACTTAGCAGCCTCTGTAACCTTTCAGAGCAAAGAGGTTTTCCTGGTCTGTGATTAAAAACACACACAGACTAACAACATTAAAGTGGCACAGCTTGTAGCTCAGTGTGTGTTAAAAACGAGACTAACAGGGTGGCGTTTCAGAGGAATGCGCTCTGAACAGGCCTCCGTCTGTTTCCCTCGTTCTCTGTGCAGCAGATCAGACTTTGAGCCTTTCCAATGCAAATAACCCGACAGGTAGCAGAGAGCTTGGACCGGACATTTTTTCCCACCACTTTATGGTCATTTCAGAGTGTTTCTGCACTCACCATGAAAACAAATATTTTTCAAAAATCACTTTAGCTCAATCCCTCGAGCTCGTTGACTCCCACTCAATCCAAATACAAGAGAAAACACAGCTGGAGGCTTTGAACTCAGACAAAACCTGAATTCTAATGATCAGAATATGAACTTTTACAAAACATGTTCAGTGTTTTATATTAGTGGCTTCAACTCAGGGTTCAACATAACCAACAACCCGATGGCCCGGAGCCAGTAAAAGTTTATGCAGGGCGAGCTGATTAGCCGCCAATCTGCCAATCAGAGTCTGGCCAATGAAATGCCTCGTTATTCGTTGAAATACTAGGGCTGTAGTCAACCAAAGAAAATCTTGGTCAACTGAAATCGTACATAATCTTCAACTAATCGATTAGTCGCAGACGGACGAGAGCATATCGACCAACTAATCGACCAGTCGACCAGGAGACTACAGCCCTATGAAATACACATGGGGACGGCTGCACTCTTAGCCTGCTAGCCTCTTACCGCTGAATCTGATGGGTCACCAAACACAGTGTAACACCTGTGCTTGAAAAAAAATGTCAGCAAAAGCTCCAAAAATGAAGAGATGCTTTCTATTTTCCTCCTGGGTGGAAAACAGCGACTGTGTTGTTTTGTACAGTTTGCCGGCTGACTCGCTAGCCTGTTAGCATCCTCGCTACGTAGTTATGTTTATAGACACACAGCTCTCTGTTCAAGTGTTAATCACAAAGGTTTATCAATGACAACATGTACAGTTTAGTTAAAAACTAACAAAATGTTTGCTGCTGATCATCAGGAGGGTTTTTATGACATTATTGAGGTGTAGTTTTCATCTCTGTGGCTCTGAAATCTCTCCTGAAGTGCAGATATTACAGCTGTTGCTCTGTTTGTCTGTTAACTGTGGTTAATAAAGGTTTAAACCTTAAGTAACTAACCGGGGGTTTAACCCAGAGTGAACACAAACAAAAAACATGATGTTCTGTCTCTCACTGTTAGAACATTTCTGCAGATCGCTCAGCATTTATTAATTATTAATGTTGTTAATAATAATTTGTTTAATTGAGTTTATTATCCAGGACATACATACTCCCTGTAATGTTATCATAAATTCTGTACACAAAATATGGAGAAACTTACATTTATACACCGTTCATTTACTGATCCAATATGTGCCTGATTTTATATTTTGTATATTTGTGTAATATATCAACATCAAATCTTAATAATTAATATAAATAACTATCACTGTTGTACATATTATGTCTAATAAATCACCAAAATTATGAAAAAAAATGAAATTTTCATCTTTTGACTGCCGGGACGGTAAAACTCTGATCTTCTGACCAAGTCGGCCAGTGGGGGAAAAAAACGTTATGTTTAACTCTGCAACTAATAATTATTTTCATCATATATTCACTATTTATTTCAGAAGTAATGACAAGTGACCATCTGAGCCGAGAGCCTGGAGGTACGTCTTCAAACTGCTAATTTTAATCTGACCAACAGTCCAACAAGCTCTAATCTTCTGGATTTCAATATGACAGTAAAAATGAAATAATTACAGCAGCTAAAGAAGAAAAATTATGATTAAAGATATTTAAACCTGCAACAAGCTGAACTGTTGACACAGTTAAAAATGCAGAAGAAGATCTAACAACTGAAGCCTGACTGATACTGTAGTTTTTAAGGCCGATGCTGATAAACATATTTGACATCTGATAACGATATATTGGCTGATAGCATTGTTTTTAAATGTAGATACATAAACAATCTTCATACTGATCACTTAGATTTGTTGTTTTTTTTATAAAGAATTGCGACCATGATGCAGCTAAGTGACATTTTACTGATGAAAAATCAACCTGTCTTTGCTCTCTGGTGGAAAATCTACAGTATTTAATGATTAATTTACCTCAAACACAGTTTAGACTCTCGTGCTGCACTTTCTTGTTATTAGTTCTGTGACTGTTAGACATTGAAATTGAAATTTCATGTCATGATTATCCTGCCAAAATAACTGCGATTAATGATATTACCTTGATAATCCTCACCTTCAAAAGTTTAGGAAATGTTAGTGTAAAACACTAAATCACACAAATCTTTATGTTATTGATGCTGTGAATCAGTAAAACATCCAGTTTTTTACTATTTGTACTGTTTTCTTTTGTACTTTCTCTCTTTAACTTTAACTCCTGTTGTACAATCAAACCATTAAAAAATACTCAAACTGCATCTGCTGTAACCAGAGACACCAACAACACTTCACACCTTTTCAAAATAAGTCTTTCTACTTCCAGAGATTTGTACTTTTTTATGAAGAATTGCGACCATGATGCAGCCAAGTGACATTTTACAGTATTTAATGATTAATTTACCTCAAACACAGTTTAGACTCTCGTGCTGCACTTTCTTGTTATTAGTTCTGTGACTGTTAGACATTGAACGATATGAAAATTTCATGTCACGATTATCCTGCCAAAATAATTGCAATTAATGATAATATCTCGATAATCCTCCCCTTCAGAAGTTTAGAAAATGTTAGTGTAAAACACTAAATCACACAAATCTTTATGTTATTGATGCTGTGAATCAGTAAAGCATCCAGTTTTTTATTATTTGCACTGTTTTCTTTTGTACTTTAACTCCTGTTGTACAATGAAACCATTAAAAAATATTCAAACTGCATCTGCTGTAACCAGAGACACCAACAACACTTCACACCTTTTCAAAATAAGTCTTTGCATTTCCAGAGAAGGACATAAATGTCAAGCTGCTGTGGTTTGACACCTACTTCTTCTCACCACAACCTACTTACAATACGATTGTCTTCACTTGACAAAAGTTAATTTTAGGAGAAACAAGATCTAAAATTAACGATCTGCTACAAAGAAGATGCATCACTCTGCTGGAGTTGTTGGGTAGAGCTGCAATTAATCAATTAGTCAATCAAAAAAAAAATTAATCGGCAACAATTTTGATAATCATTTAAGATATTTTTCATGCAAAAACAACATTTGATGGCTCCTGGTTCTCAAATGTCCCAATGTGCTGCTGTTTGTGGTGCTTTTATTGTTGTAAATTGAATATTTTGGCGTTTTTGGACTGTTGGTCACATAAAACAAGACATGAAGACATCAGTTTGTGCTCTTGGACACTGTGACAGACATTTTTTTTGTTTTATAGACCGAAAACCTTCACTTTTAGAAATATTAAACGATGATAAAGTTCAGTTTGTGACTTCTTTCCATCTGTCAACCTTAATAATTTATAGACTGATCAGTCAGCTCTTACCTGAGAGAGTCTTTACGACACAAATCCAGAGTTGTCACAGTCACGGTTGAAGTAATTCAATAGAATTGCAGAGAGATGTAGTCATGTGAGACATGAGCTTCCTGTTAACTGCATGTTTCCAGTTCAGCAGTCAAGACTTTCTATTGGCTGAAATATCAGAGTTCATTACTTAACTTCCTTCAACTGGTTCTGTTCTCTGATTTTGCTCTTTTAAGTTTTCACTGTGACACATCATCACCGCCGCTGTCGGCGCAAAAGGAAACCAAACTGACACCAGAGATTTGGCTAAATATAGTCAAATATGTGATACTGTTATGTGATTTTAATTGCGATATTTAAAATGATATTTACCGTATGACATGTCAAATTATAAAGTATTTGACCTGGACTGCAACTGATTGTTTCTTCAATTAATTAAAGAATTGTTTTATTTACAAAAATGTCAGAAACAGTCCAAAGATAATCATGAATGAATGAATGAAGAGCTGCAGCTAACAATTACTCTCATTATAGATTCATCTGTTAATTAATCGATTAGTCGTTTGATCTATAAAATGTCAGAAAATGTCGACACTGTCTCCTAAAGGTTGCAGGTGGTTGGAAAGCGTCAGAACTGAGGGGGACTTTATCTGACAAGCTGTAATTTTTCCCAACTAACGATCACTTCACACAGTGGTTGTCCAGGTGGGGAGAGGTGAGAACGTTTTATTTAATTCTTCAGTCACTTTTCATACGTACGAATGAGACGTGTGTCCTTTTCCTTCTCACAAACAGCTAGAATCACTTTCTCCTCCAGATGTAATCTGACTAACTGACTGTTTTGCCTATAAAATATCAGAAAAAAGTGAAAAAACACCTGTTATAATTTATTAGAGCTCATGGTGACGTCTTCAAATGTCCTGTTTTGTCTGGTCAACTATCAAAAAAAATGTTTTCATATATTAGTATTCAGTTTACGATCACGTAGGACGCAGAAAAGCTTGAAATCTGCACATTCAAGAAGCTGCAAAAAGCAGATTTTTTTTTTTTTTTTGGAGTTTTTGATTATTTGATTATCAATATAGCTGCCAATTAATATTCTGGCGATGGACTTATTGTTGCAGCTCCAGTTACGAGCATGTCCTCACCTTAACTGTGTGAATATGATCGCAAAAATACAACATTACTTTCAATTAAACTTCCCTGGATGATTAAAAGTTACAAAAAAGTGGATGTTCAGGTGAGCACTTTTTATTCACTTTAAACTTGGTGATTTTTTTTGTTTGTGCCTCATATATACAAACAAATGGACAGAAACTGGACTCATTATGGCAATGTATGGCATAATATAAAAATATATATTCCATCTCTTTAATAAATATGCATTTTCCACATTAAACCTCTCTCTCTGTCTCTTTGAAAGCTCTGTGACATGACATTCATATCCTGGTTATACTTGTCGTTGTCTCGTCAGTCGTGCAGATCCAGCGGAGCCACACAGGCGCTAAAAGTCATTTCGTTGTCAGACTGAATGTTGGCCAACAGGCGAGAGCGAGCGAGAGAGAGAGAGAGTGTGTGTGCTGTGAAACGATGAAAGGAAACAGGCACGGCGTGCATCAGCAGAAACAACAGAAAGGAGGCAAGCTACAAAAACAAACCAAAACAAAAGAAAAACTCTTCTGAGGCAACGTGAGAAACAGAGAAATGAAACTCTAACATACTATGAAATGCTGCATTTTAGATTAATGTTGAGTAATGCTGAACGTGACCAGATATATAAAAAAAAAGAGAAGTGTAGATACTGAACGGGAGGCTGCCGGACATTTCTCTGTTCTCTGTTTAAGAGCAACTGAGATTGACACTGAAATGAGAACAGCTGGTCCGCCTTAAAGTCCAGTCCACCTTAAGTGAGCCTCGTCAGGTTAGGCTAATCCCCTTCACTTTTCCTGCAGCTGAGGAAACAACAGACTTTTCTTGGTTTGGACCATAGACTGTATAAAAATATGGACGCGTGACGTCACTCGTTGGTTTCTGAAGAGTGAGCCGCTCCGGCCGTCGCCATCTTGGCAGTGCATGACTCTGCTTAACTTCCAGCCAATCAAAAATGGGCAAAGAGGCGGGCCAAATGGCTGAAACAAGCCACCTAGCAGCTGGCAGACCTGTCACTCAAAGCAGCCATGTCCTTCATTATGCAGAACTTTACGGCTTAATAAAATTTAAACGGGTGAGTTATAAAAAAATTCACCCCCCGTACAGTTGTCATGAAAGGAGAAATTAGCTACAGAGACCAAAACCGTTGTTTGTACCAGACTGTAAACATGTTTATTTCTGCTGTAAAGTTGGACATTTTAACATGGGGGTCTATGGGGATTGACTCACTTTTGGAGCCTCAAGTGGCCGTTCAAGGAACTGGAGTTTCTGGCACTTCCACATTGGCTTCATTTTACAGCCCCGGAGGTTGCCGCTTGGTCTTGAGGAGCTGCAGCATTAATTAACTGACACGCTGTGATCTGTACTGTACATTTACTGACTGACTGATAACTTCCTGTTAACCTTTCCCTTCGCTCACGTTCACAGTCACTTTTCTGCGGTGCGACGCTGCAGAATGAATATATGGGAAACTCTGTGTTTGCTGGTTTTAGCTTCTTACATTTGAGAATTTTCTGCCATTTTCTTTACTTCTCTTTACATTATTTTAAAAAGTTTTATCTTCGGGTTTTAGAGGGTTGGTTTGGACAAACATGACATCTGAAACATTGGAAATTGTAATAAACACGTTTCACCGTTTTCTGATGTTTTATAGACCAAGAAATTAATTGTGAAAGTAAATCAGCTGATAAATCAATAATAATCAAAAATAATCATTGGTTGCAGTTGATAAAATGATAAAATAAAAATTCACAGTTTCTTGGAGCAGTGGTTCCCAACTGGTAGGTCAAACAAATAAATTAAGTTTCCAGAAGAACACTTTTATTTTATTTTTAGTACCATTTCCTGCTTCCTAGTTGGTAGCGCCGCTACAACAAGCAGCTTTACAGTTTAAGTAACCTATTGATGCCGGCTTTGTGGGTCATGTGACTGCTTGCCTTTCGCGTCGGGTGACTGTAGCAATCTTTCCAGAGACGGAGAAGAAGTTTCCTCCACAACAGGCTGAACGAAACTGACAGTGAACACAACAAAAGAAGAAGAAACCTTCTGATTGCTGTAAAGTTTTGACTCTTCTTCTCTTTATCATTTTCATTTTTAAGCCCTGATGTCACACTCTTGCTAAAATGCTGCCTCAAAGAGCTGCAACTATTAGTCGATTAATCAATGAGCTGCCAACTATTAAATTAATAACCAGCTATTTTGACAACTGATTAATTGCTTGGAGTAATTTTTTTTTAGATAAAATGTCCAAATTATCTGATTGCAGCTTCTTAAATGTGAATATTTTCTTGTTTCTTTAGTCCTCTATGACAGTAAACTGAATATCTTTGAGTTATGGACAAAACAAGACATTTAAGGACGTCTTCTTGACTTTTTGGGAAACAGTGACTGACATTTTTCACCATTTTCTGACTTTTTAAAGACCAATCAACTAATCTATCAGTTGAGAAAATGATCGACAGATGGTTAGTTGCAGCCCTAGTTCTTCGTATGCCCGGTTGTCACTCATTTGCTGCAAAGCTTCTTTTATTGAGTCTGAAGCTTCATGTTGTATAGGAGCAGCAGTGTTTAGCTCCGTCTCCTCACAACAAGAAGGTCGTAGGTTTGAATCCTCTGACGGGTAGAATGGATGGAGGACGGTGTTAAGTTCAATGTGTGGACATGACCTGATGTCTAAGAGGATATCTGGACCCTGAGGCAAGACCTGCTGGGAACTACTGTCCAAAACCAAAAGATATTCATGTACTGACATATGAGCCAAAGAAAAGCAGAAAGTCTTCACATCGCAGCGTTAAAACCAGAGAATATTTGGCACCTTCGCTTGAAAAACGACTTCATCAATCAAGCGCTCCCTACTCACAGGTAAGCTGTTTACCTGCGAGCTAGGTGACGTGTCACAGAGGAAACGCTGCTGCTCTTCTTATGCTTGTAATCCGCATCCATTTATAAACAGAGACATTGGATTATGGGGCTTGGTGTTGGATTACACAAGAAGCCAGACCACACATCCTGTACTGGGAGAGTGAAAGGAGGAGGTGGAGGAGGTGGGGAGTGATACCTGTCAGGTCGTTCATTTATCTCTGCCTCGCCCTCATCAGCTCTAGGAGAACTAGTTTTACTTCGCTGACACACAAAGAAGAAGAAGAAAGACGTCAGTGGGAAACTCTCAGCCTCGTCCGACAGCTAAAGCGGCTGTTAAATCATAATTATCTGCCGGAAAGTGTGTGTTGTAACGTCCCAGCTGCTCTGGTCAGGGACTAGAAATGGAAAGTGATAAGTTTCCTTTCCTGGAGTCGATATCTAGAGGTTCCCTGTTAGTTCTTCATTTACATCTGAGTAAGCTGAAGGTTATTTCCCACCCAGGAACAAACGACTGGGTGCCAGCCGCCTGCTTTCGGTCTTCTAGGGAACTACGCTTTATTCTCCTTCTGAGTCAGTTTTAGGTGAAGACCGTGATTTGCTGCCAAACACAGCAGAGTAAATTCAAAAATTAAAAAAAAAAACTGGCACCTATTCCTGGGTTTTGTAACTATTTCCACACCATACTGATAATATAAGATAAGATAAGCGTATGATATGTGTAACTGTGTCAGGTTATGTAAACATTCAACTAGGGCTGCAACTAATGATTATTTTCATTATCTTTAGTTGGAATTGGTTGTTTGGTCTTTAAAATGTCAGAAAATGGTAGCTGAGATGACGTCCTCAGATGTCTTGTTTTGTCCACAACTCAAAGATATTCAGTTTACTGTCATAGAAAACTAAAGAAACCAGAAAATATTCACATTTGAGACGCTGGAACCAGAGAATTTGGACATTTTTATCTTGAAAAATGACTCCAAACGATTAATTGATTATACAAATAGCTGGCAATTAATTTAATAGTTGGCAACTGATTGATTAATTGACTTATCATTGCAGCCCTACTTTCAACTTTCCATTTTTAATACAAGGTGCCATTTAGTGCTGAAGTTATTCATCGATTAACTGTTCGGGCGACTGTCGTAAAATTAAAACCGACGATTTTGATCATCAGCTTCGCATTTCAGTCGTTTATCAAGCAAAAAAAGCCAAATATTAGCTGCTCCAAGTATCTCTACTGAGGGAATTTGCAGCTTTTTTTTTGCTTGCATTGATGAAAACGTTCAATCTTTGGACTGTTGGTCGGACAAAACAACGATTGGTTGATTCATCCAACAGGAACTTAACCTGCGACTATTTTGATGATTGAATAAATGTTTTAGTCATTTTTTTTAAGCAAAAACACCAACATTTTTCCGGTTCATGCTCCTCAAATGTGGAGATTTGGTGCTTTTCTTGTGTTTTATATAACTGTACAGACAGACAGAAATGACAGCAGATTAGATTACCTGACTTTTTATTAACTAAATAATAATTGGCAGATTAATTGATAATAATGAAAATAATCATTAGTTGGAGCGCAAACAAGACATTTGAAGAAGTCACCTTGGACTCTGGAAAATTTTATACAGTTTTAGAACCAAAACAATTACTTGAAAGATGACGTATTAACGTCTTCCCCTCCCGGAGAACGCCGGCGTCCGTGGGCGACGTTACTGTCTTTCAGAGGTTGGAGCGTTTTGAAGTTTTAAAGCTACAGTGAAGATACTGGTTTCATATGAAACTAGACAACCTTAGACATCCATTGGTACCAACCATGTCATGCTAGCTCGTCAGGAAGGGAGCTAAATAAGGCTCCACAGTTAGGTTAAAATTTGGTGAATGAAAAACTGGCATGGTCATTTTCAAAGGGGTATAAATGTGTTAAATGTAAATGTGTTATTTTCGCCTGTTCTAAAAATGGTGTACTTAAATATTTCTGCATACTGGGGTCCCTAAACAGTCTTGGAGTTGCATAAATTTGGTCTGACTGTAAAGTTGAGACTCTTGTGGATTCAATGAGCCCAATTATATTCATGTGTGATGATGATGTTTGTCCCCCCCAGTAGCCATTTCATTGTGTAGTGAAACTTGACCTCACTGTATAAAATGACCTATAGTGACCTCTAAGATAATCACAGCCTCATGAAACTTTACAACCACAAACTAGAGACTGAGAGCATTCAGAGGATGTATAGCTTTCATAGGTACACTGACAATAAGAGTCGTGTCTGAGCAGTTTCCAGAAGTGCTCGCCATCCAATCATCGAAAAATGCAATTCTTACAGAAATCTCCAAACGTCAAAAGTTTTTGATACCAAATCACAACATGAATTTTTCTGTGGTGTTCCTCGAGGTGTTGGTGTCTTAATGTGATGTTCTGAGGGATTTTTGACCATTTTTATCAATTCTCGACTGGTCAAAAATGGTTCAATTTTGCACCAAATATGTGTAACAAATGGTATCAACCCAAAAAATTACTGCAACAACTTATGAGACATAATAAACCATGTAAATGTCCATCATATACTTCCATCATAATGTTCTAAGCCCTTATACACTTTGCACCTAACAAAACACAATGTTTATTACAGATTTATGACTAGAAAAACAACTCTAATTAATCTTCAGGCTTCCAGCTTTCAGATAATGTAAACCACATCTATGTGACATATACTGTAGACCTGCTATCTTCCTCTAAACACGGCCTATGATAGGTGGGCGTGAGATGATGATAACACATTTCAATATTACGATCTGACACTCTGCAATATGAAGCAGCAGCACCTCAGTGTCATAAACAGTCTCCTTATCAGAAAGGTCACAAGTTTCACATTCATGAAGAGCCTCTGAACTCTTCAGAGTCGCTCTGGATAAAAGCTTTATCGCTAAAAGGCTCAAACAACAAACGTTTACGGTAAGCAGGTTTAGTTTTTCACTGCAGCTGAAACAGAAGACCCGTCATGTTGCCGCCGACCTGATCACCTGAAGACGAATCTGTGACACAAGCGTGCCATGAGATAACTTCTGTAATGATTCAGTAACTTTATAAATCAAACTGACTTGAACTGACTTGACATTTGATGTAAGAACATTTGATTCTAAGATCATATCTCAGCCACCGTTTCCTTTCACCTTTTCTTCCTGTGGACGTGATCAGTTTGACTCTGAGAGGCTCACTTTGCCTCTTAACTCTTAACTGCAACTAACGATTATTCTCATTATTGATTAATCTCCAAAATATTTTCACAATTAATTGTTTTGTCTATAAAAAAAACATAAAAAAATAGAGTAAAAAATGTCTGTTTTAATGTCTTAAAGCTGAAGAAACAATGGATTCATGTAAGAATCTTGAGTCTTATCATCACTTACGATTCTCAATCAATTCACTACTGTCAATAAGTCGACTTTCTAAATGTTAGTTAATAACGTGACGGTAATAAAAAGGCAGCGGCTGCAGGCGTTTTTTGATTTAACGACTAAATAATTACCTTTATGAGACGAATGTGAAGTATATTGTGTTTACTATCATGTATGAAATGTCAGGAGTTCTGGGAAAAATACCTGCAGCCCGAAATAATAAGTTATATATGATCAGATGGCTTGTTTGATTTAATTAATAGTCCCAAACTCAAAAGATATCCAGTTTACTGTGTGACAAAGAAAAACATTGTTTGAGAATCTGGAAGTAAATAGTTGAAGATTAATTGTCTGTCGATCAGCTAATTAAGTTTATTTCTTTGAAAAGCGTTTTACATACAATGGTTGTAACGCAAAGTAAAAATAACAAAACACTGAGAATAAAACATGAATACAATAAAAAAATAGACTAATTGCAAATATATTGATACATGAAATATATGAATGATTGACCTTTTTTTATATAATAAACGTTTCCACATCAAAGTGACATCAAGCAGAGTTCATGATGTCAGGAGACATATTTACACACATCAGCAGTGAAATAACTCAGAAATATTCCAGTTCGGTTTATTAATAATAAACATCGAGCCGTGTGTGATAATGTAAAGGAGCTTTTGACAGCAGATGTTATTTGACTAAAAACGCTGCATTTTCACATCATTTTGGACAAAAAACAACGCTGGTTATAGTTTTTTTACACTCATTGATGAAGTAAACGTTACGTCCTGAAGTAATCCTCATTCAGAACAGGATTAGAAATGATTTATATTTTAAATATAACTAAATATTGTTTGCAGGGCAGCAACAGCAAAGTCACTATATAAACTCAATAATATCTCACTGGAGACAAAAACAACATGTCAATAAAATAAATAATATTTCTGGAAATGGAAATACTGACTGAAGTTTAGAGAGAAAGAAGAACACAGACATCAGTCAGTATCTTCCTCCTCCTCCTCCTCCTCCTCCTCCTCCCTCTGCTGCTAAATGCTGCTGTGATTCACTGGAGAGGAGTTGCTGGTTTGTCTCAACCAGCAGCTAAATTTAAAAGATTTTTTTTTAAAAGATTCGTGGCAAACTGAGCTCAACAGTCAGACTACAGACATACAGCTTTAGTTCTAATTAGCTATTAGCTTAACCAGCTAGCCGTGGTTGTGTAAAACATACCGGCGGTGGACGGAAACTGCAGGCAAAGCAGATGAAAGTGTCTCTTTTCTACATGTTTCTGCTCATTGAACAGGTGTTTTAATAAAGAACATACTGGCTTTTCACTCACAAAAGGTTTTACTGCACTTACAGTCATGAACATAGTTGTGGTTAACTTGATTAAAACTATCTTTCACTTTTACCTGATTCACTGGCCTCTCTGCAGCTGTCTGTGTGTGTGTGTGTGTGTGTGTGTGTGTGTGTGTGTGTGTGTGTGTGTGTGTATGTGTGTGTGTGTGTGTGCAGACACAGGGAGCAGAGGAGAGGACAGGGAGAGGAGGCTGCAGAAAGTGCCGCTGGTTTGCATTTGTCATGGTTATTATGAACAATGTGAAATTTCAGCGTCGGCGTTAAACGTTTAGCTGTTGTTAAAGTCTGTTTATGTATTTATAAAAGGACATTTTTTAACCTCCAGGTGACGTGTCGTATCTATTTTATTTCAAACGGATCAGAAGAGGTCTGGTTGTTTCTGATGTGCTCCTACAGTGTGTTTAGTTATTTATCAAACTAACATTTCAGTATCGGTCTCACTTCAGCTTGTGAAAGTGTCTCTGTGCTCTCAGAACTCCTCAGAATCATCACGGTTTAAAAGCAGCGCCCACATTTCAGCCTGTAAGTTTGTGAGGTTTCCTGTTGAGTCATTTTAACCTGAGCTGCAACCAACAGCGGCTTCCTTATCAATAAATCTAAATAAACACAGTATTCAAGGGGGGGGTTTCAACTTTCTAACGAATCAAACACTTTCATATGTTAACTAAGGTTTTGGGAAAATCATGACGGGATTTTTCTGACTTTTTATAGACTAATTGATGAATTGATTAATTAAAAAATGATCAGCAGATTAGTAGATAATGATTAGTTGTAGTCTGAGATCATCTTGATAAACAACCCAGATAGTTTACTGAACATCAAAATTGTTGGCAATTAATTTTCTGTAAATCAACCAATCCATGTGCTGCAACTAAAGATTCTTTTAATTATCAATTAACCTGCTGCTTATTTCCTCAATTAATCGTTTGGTCTGCAAAATGACAGAAAATAGTGAAAAATGTTCTCAGAGTCAAAGGTGACGTCTCAGATGTCTTGTTTTGTTCGACCAACAGCCCAAAAATAATCAGTTTACTATCACATATGACAAAGAAAAGCTTCAAATCCTCACATTCAAGCAGCTGAAACTGACAAATATTTGGCTTTTTCTCTTCAAAGAGTGACAACAACAATTATTCAGTTAACAAAAGTATTAAGTTGACTTTCTGATGGACGACTAATCAATCAGTCGACTAGTAGTTGCAGCTCTGATCTGATATAAACTGGCAGCTTCAATGCAGGAATAAGAAAAAAACAGGGTAAAGGGTGAAGAATTCCTCTGTTGAACTAGAACATGTTACAGGATGTAAATGGATAATAAGCTTAAAACCACCGGGGCAGACTGCATGTGAACGACCTTTAACCTTAAAAAGGCACAAACACCATTCATCGTTTGGTCTATAAAATATAAAATAGTGAAAAAGTTATAATTTCCATCAAAGCCTCAAATATTCATTTTATTGTCACGTACAACAACAAAAGTACAAAATCGTCACATTTTAATGGTTGAAACCAGCAGATTTATACCATTTTTGCTTTTAAAAAATAACTTAAAGAATAATTAGATTATCAAAACAGTTGCCAATTAAGTTTCTATCAATCAACTGATTGATGAATCTTTCCAGCTCTAGTTTTCTAGTCTGATCAACAGTCCAAAACTCAAAAATATTCAGTTTATTATCATTTATGACAACGAAAAGCATGAAATCAGCACATTTGAGAGGCTGAAACCAGCAGTTTTGCTTTAAAAAAAAAAGACTAAAACAATTATTAAATTATCAAAATAGTTGCAGATTAATCAATTAATCATTGCAGCTCAAGTTTACTAGTCTGATCTAAAAGATATTCTGTTTATTGTCATTTACGATACAGAACGTGATGTTAAAGCTTCACATTTGAGAAGCTGAAACCAGCATATATTTAGCATTTTCACACCTCTGATTAATTGTCTGTCAGTCAGCTCTAGAGAGTCCTGACACATTTCGACCAGTGTGACCCTGCAGCAAACCTGACAGTGAAGGCAGACTTCCCCTTTTTTGTGGGAGAAGCAGTTTCACTGGCAGTCAGGATCACACATATTCACTTCCACAAAACTGAGTCAGGACATCTGGCTGATGAGAGGTTATGTGTGCAGAGACGTACAGGTGGGTGGGGCAAAAACCCACTCATTTTTACACTTTCTACTACTTGGAAATGTGTAATATATTAATCATACATCCAGCTAACGTTGCATAACTGAGGAACACTTGATTAATGGTGCGTTTCCAGTCCGTCCTGACCTGACATAAATAAATAAAGCTCAATGACTTTATCCCACAGGCTTCAAAGAGCCAACAGAGGCTTAGTGACTTTTCTCCCTTTAATATTAAAACACTTCTTGTTCGCAACATGACTTAAAGTTTCCTCTATTATACATCAAAGACTTCTCAAGTTATAGTCCAAGTTTGGCAAACTGGAGTCAGTCGGTAGCTTTAGCCTGTTAGCTCGCAAGTTAGCCTTCAAAACACCGCTCGTTCGTAGCTACTTCTGCCGAGGTTAACACAACTCTGCTTGCATGTGTTAAACACTTCAAACAGCCGTCTGTCTTATCGCTGAGTTATGACTTTGAGAAAGTCAAAGTACAGTTTCTACTGTTCAGTAAGTTAGCCAACTGGCGAGCGTTAGCACGAATGAGAAAAAAAAAGTAGCAAGCTTCAGCTAGGCTAGCAAAAGTATGACAGAACATCAACAGAAGACAACTTTTAAATCAGTTGAACTACATACCCGAGGGGACTTGTCGTTGTCCGGAGACTTTTACAGTGACTTGAAGCTCGGTTGTAGTCCAGATAGTGAGCAAAGCAGTGTCTCCAACTCACAAGCAGCTGAAACTCCGCCGCTGCCCGAAAATACAACAACAATATGGCAGCGGAGCGCCGCGTTCAGGGAACACCGGACAATCGGGAACATAGAGTTGTTCAATTCAGCGGATAACTCCTGCTGCAAGAAGGGAACTAAATAAGTTTACTCAAGTAAATTATTATTATTTATTTACAAGTACTTTTAATGATTCCAACACTCTGTCTACAAACCATATCTATTCTCCTCTTCATATCCATCCTTGTCTGCTTGTGTGTTTCTCCTTCATTGGTCCCGTTTTCATTCATTTATTTTCCCCTTTTTTCCTGCTTTATCTTTTCCAGTGTCATCCTCCTTAAAATCAAAATCCAGTTTCAACTCAAGAAATAAGCAGTTAAGTAGTCAGAAAACTAAATCAAGTTTGTGTTTATTGCTCAGAAATTCCTCCTTTTATCCATCTCTCCTTTAATTTTCTTTCTTTTTTTTTTTTTACAGGTGAAAATATTTTTTCAGGGCCATAAATTTGTAAAAATGCCAAAGATTAAATACTGCTTTAAAGCATAGCTTCTGAAACATGCATAAATCCACAAACCTTTCAGAAAGCAAAGAAATGTGTGTTTGTTGTTTGTTTTACTCTGTAGCACTTTGAACTGAGATGAAGAAATACAAATAAACCTGAGTTTGAGCTTATAGTGATATGTTGTCTATCTGTCAGTCATTTCATCATGTAGTCAATGTGCATATTTGCGTAATTTTAAACCTAAAAAAGATTACAACATTCAATCCTGACCTTGAAATTTGTAGTTTGACAAACTAATCCTAGCTCAAGGTCCTCTTACAAGCTTTTTTCCGGAGCTTTCAACTGTATCACACAGTCTTTATCTGCACATGGAGTTTCCCCAGAAGAAGAAGACTGCTCACAAAGACTGTGTGAAAGCTTCAGAAAAAGCTACTGAGTGAACTTTGAGTTTTTTGTCAATAATACAGTGAAAGTGCAAAAAGTTTAGTCTTGTTACAGTGGTGGGAAATACATTAACTCAAGTACTGTACTTACGTATAATTTAGAGGTACTTGTACTTTACTTAAGTATTTCCATGTGATGCTACTTTCTACATTTCAGAGGGAAATATTGTACTTTCTACTCCACTACATTTATTTGACAGCTTTAGTTACTTTTCAGATGAAGATTTGACACAATGGATAATATAACAAGCTTTTAAAATACAACACATTGTTAAAGATGAAACCAGTGGTTTCCAACCTTTTTGTCTTTTGACGTCTTACAAAAAGCAGTGTGTAGTCGGGGTCACATTTCACATGTCTATGAGTTGTTAACAGCTCCACCAAATAGTGATTTTTCCCTCTAAACTTCTCACATGCTTTCATTTCAATAAATGTTCAAATGATCCAATATTTCAGCAAAAATCAAAGATTAGAGAAAAAGTCCAGAAACTGAAAACAGATTTGTGTATCAGAACTTTGTTTTTTCTTCTTTCCTCTCCCATTAATCATCTCACCACCCCTCAGATTTATCTGCTGACCCTTTGGAGGGGCCCCGACCCCTAGGTTGGGAACCACTGGACTAAACTAGCTAACTGTATATAAAGTAGTGTAAACTAGCTCCACCTCCAGCAGCTACAACAGTAACATGCTGCTCTAACACTGATGCTTCACTATTAATAATCTAATGATGTCATATATAATAATATATCAGTCAGAGGAACCAAACCACTACTTTTACTGCAATACTTTAACTACATCAAGCTCATAATACTTATGTACTTTTACTGCAATACTTTAACTACATCAAGCTCATAATACTTATGTACTTTTACTGCAATACTTTAACTACATCAAGCTCATAATACTTATGTACTTTTACTGCAATACTTTAACTACATCAAGCTCATAATACTTATGTACTTTTACTGCAATACTTTAACTACATCAAGCTCATAATACTTATGTACTTTTACTGCAATACTTTAACTACATCAAGCTCATAATACTTATGTACTTTTACTGCAATACTTTAACTACATCAAGCTCATAATACTTATGTACTTTTACTGCAATACTTTAACTACATCAAGCTCATAATACTTATGTACTTCTACTGTAGTAGGTTTTTCATGCAGGACTTTTATGTGTAATAAAGTATTTTTATTTTGCTGTATTGGTAGTTTTTCTTCAGTAAAGGTTCTGAGTATTTCATAATCCGCTGGTGGTTACTGGAGGGAGGAGGTCAAATCAGATTCTGCTTTGTTTCCCAACAAGTCTTGAGTTGACTAATGTGGGAGTGAGCTGGTATGCAGAGCCACTGCCTTGCTCAAGGGCACAGCAACAGCAGCGGCAGCACTTTTATTGTTTACAGTAAAGGATTTGAATACTACTTCCACCACCGCTAACCACAGAGTAAAATAAACTCACTTATTTATAATTTACACATGATTGAGCAACAAACATTGCAGCTCATTCTGACCAAGAAAGTATATAAATATATATGTGTATTAAAAATTCTCCTATATCTCTCACTATTGCATGACGTTATCATTTTATCTGGTAATTGTAACTTCGCTGTGCTAAATTTACATGTTGCACAGGAAACCAATGACGTGTCTTGCAGTGTACATGAATTATGAGATGGTGTACGTGAATTATGACTCAGTGTCTTACAACAGTGTTTTAGTATCTTCTACATACTTTTGGTATCTTATAATTATGACTTTCCAAGTCACAATTATAAGATTTTAAGTCATGATATAGTGAATCTTGGTGAGGACCAGATTATATGAGATCTTCAGGATCTATTACAGTTTTTAAAACAGTTTTAAAAGCTTTTTATTTCATAAAATGAAAAGAAGATAGAAGGTAAAAGTATGTATGTAAGTTATAATGTATCTGCTGTAATTAAATCTGCATGTCACAGCTCAGTTATTTTAACTTTTAGTGTTTTATCTTGTGTCCATGTTTCAGTTTCATACTTTGTTTTAGTGTGTTTGCAGTTTGTTTAATTTTGTTCATTATATATTTCTGCATGTTTTATGTTGATTTAATCTGTATGCTGTGTGATGTCGAGGCTATTTTATGATATACTCATGAAATTTCCACAGTAGTTTTTCTATTTTAGTATTCGCAGTATTTTATCTGTGTATTTTCCTGACAGGATTGAACTTTCATACTTAAATGCACCATCTGAGCTTTTCTGGCGTCTTTGTGTCGTTTGTTTCTTAATGTCGTATTGTTATTTTTTGGGGGGGGGGGGGGGGGACTTATCTTGTTTTTGTCTTCTTTATTATGTTAACTCTCAGAGAAAACAGGAGAACTGCTGTAAAACTGACTCTGGTTCGTGACATGTAATGTTTTCTATTTAAACAATCTGAACTAAACTAAATTAAACTAATACCTTGTCATTTAGATTTTGTGTGATTTAACTAGAAAAGACCTTTCACCTCAGCATTGAGGTAGTAAACATCATTTCATATCTATCATATGACCCTTCAAAGAGTAAATACTACCTAAAAAATAAGTTTTATTCAGGCCAGAACATGACTTTGTATTACTTAACGTGCATGTGTGCAAAAAAGCTTAACATCTCCGATCCTTCCATCCTGACGCATTCAAACGAGTTTCAACAAGTGGCGTGACCCAACCACGTTGTTTTGTTTTCCACAGTGAAAAGTCGTTCATGTGGTTGTTGTTCCCACAGTGCAGTGAAGGCATCATGAGCAGAGCCAGAAGCTGAGCTGTTGGGAGGAGACCTGCCTCTGGATCAGAGTAGTAAACAGGACAGAACACGCTGCGGCTTACCAGGGAAAAAAACGCAAAGTCACTTCTTCTAAACAATCACTTGTCATCTTTAGTTTCGAATCATGTTTTCTTCACTTAAATACTTTTTTTCCTCCTGCTTCAGGCAAGATATGTGAATCTAAACTTTTCAGGAAAACAAACAGAGAGACAGTAAAAGTGCTGCCGCTGCTGTTGCTGTGCCCTTGAGCAAGGCAGTGGCTCTGCATACCAGCTCACTCCCACATTAGTCAACTCAAGACTTGTTGGGAAACAAAGCAGAATCTGATTTGACCTCCTCCCTCCAGTAACCACCAGCGGATTATGAAATACTCAGAACCTTTACTGCAGTAAAAGCACCAATACAGCGATATAAAAATACTTCATTACACATAAAAGTCCTGCATGAAAATCCTACTACAGTAAAAGTACATAAGTATTATGAGCTTGATGTAGTTCAAGTATTGCAGTAAAAGTACATAAGTATTATGAGCTTGATGTAGTTAAAGTATTGCAGTAAAAGTACATAAGTATTATGAGCTTGATGTAGTTCAAGTATTGCAGTAAAAGTACATAAGTATTATGAGCTTGATGTAGTTAAAGTATTGCAGTAAAAGTACATAAGTATTATGAGCTTGATGTAGTTCAAGTATTAATGGGAGAGGAAAGAAGAAAAAACAAAGTTCTGATACACAAATCTGTTTTCAGTTTTTGGACTTTTTCTCTAATCTTTGATTTTTGCTGAAATATTGGATCATTTGAACATTTATTGAAATGAAAGCATGTGAGAAGTTTAGAGGGAAAAATCACTATTTGGTGGAGCTGTTAACAACTCATAGACATGTGAAATGTGACCCCGACTACACACTGCTTTTTGTAAGACGTCAAAAGCCAAAAAGGTTGGAAACCACTGGTTTCATCTTTAACAATGTGTTGTATTTTAAAAGCTTGTTATATTATCCATTGTGTCAAATCTTCATCTGAAAAGTAACTAAAGCTGTTAAATAAATGTAGTGGAGTAGAAAGTACAATATTTCCCTCTGAAATGTAGAAAGTAGCATCACATGGAAATACTCAAGTAAAGTACAAGTACCTCTAAATTATACATAAGTACAGTACTTGAGTTAATGTACTCACCACCACCAACCACTGTAACAAGACTAAACTTTTTGCACTTTCACTGTAATTATTGACAGAAAAGTCAAAGTTCACTTACTATTTTTTATTTTAAGCTTTCACACAGTCTTTGTGAGTCTTAAAGGTTCTGTGGATTAAATCGTAGCAGCTTCTCAGTTTGAACGTCATCAGATTCTTCTGAACAAACTCGATGTGCAGATAAAGACTTTGTGATGCTGTTGAAAGGTCAGGATTGAACGCTGTAATCTTTTTCCTGCACAGTATCTGATCAACAGGTTTAAAAATGATGACATGAAAGTCAACATAAGCTCAAGCTCAGGTTTGTTTGAACAGCATGGTCTCATACAGCAGTTCAAAGTGCTGCGGGGTTAAACAAACAACAAACAGACAAACAAACAGGAAGTTTCTCCTCTTGCTGAAAGGTTTGTGGATTCATGAATGTTTCAGGAGCTAAAAAGAGGAGCTATGGATGGAAAGAGAATGTTTGATTTAGTTTTCTGACTAATTAACTGCATATTTTTGAAGTTGAGTTTGGATTTTTATAATGAATCTTGAGTAGGATGATATTAGAGAAGATAAATCAAGGTCAGACAGTCTTATCTCGCCTGCAGCTAGTTCAAAATGCAGCAGCGACACTTTTCAGTGGCACCACGACGTCCCTTCTGTACTGGCCATGTTTCACTGGTTACCAGTGAAATGCAGAACTGATTATATGTTTTTAAAGCATTACATGGACTGGCACCAAATATCTGAACTCCTATCATACCCCTCACATCTGCTGACCAATCACTGCTCTTCATTTCTTATTAGATCTGTCTTTAATAGTCATTATGAAGACAAACATGGTTTTTATGTATTTATATATTTTAATTTTCTATTATTTATTTGTTCTCTGTTGTATTTTTAGGATTTTATCCAAATTCTATTTATGTTACTCAACACTTTTATTAATGTTCCCCTTGATCCTCATAATTATATCTGTGTTTTTATTTGATTGTCATTCTCAGTCCCTGTAAAACACTTTGGCAACCATGTGTAGTTTTTAAATGTGCAATAAATAAATTGACTTGACGTTTATATATTTTTGTAGTTCTCCCCGACACCTGGAAACACTTGTCTGTAAATTAGTCTGTGGAGTGAAGGCAAAGAAAAGCCAGTTTATCTGCATAACACAAAGACATTCAGAGTGATTTATATAACAGATATTAAGACAAAAATATAAAAGAAATCAGATAATATTAAATGACACATGAAAAACAGATTTTAAAAGAATGAAATAAAACAGAAGATGCCATTAAGTAAGATGGAATATAACAGAATAAAATTACATTTACAGTGCAGCGAGGGAAAATAAATAGATAGTTCAATTTTAATTATACTTTAATACATAAGAACTGAGAGATTTCTAGTTTATTCCAGATATGTGGTGCTGCGTCTCCTGGAGACAATAATAATGTGTGTTTGACCAAAGCGAACCCGTCCCAGACGACCTAAGAAGATCAGGAAACACATCAGAGCAAACTTCCTGAATCCATCTATAGATCTCTAACCGACGAGAGTCGTGCGAGCGGAGGTGATTACAGCGGCCGAGGCTTCACCACACAGAGAGAGAGAGAGAGAGAGCTTAACGCTGCTGCTGCGCTGAGACGCTGGAAGACACCAGATTAGACCTCAACGGTTATAGCAACACTAATCACTTCACCCAGAACAACCAGTTTGAATCATGTATTTTTGTAGGGAAGCTTAGCCAGAGAGTCAAAGGAAGGAGATACGAGGCAGACTCAGACTTGTTGAATGACTAATCGAAGGTGATTTAAAGTATTTTCCCAATGCAAACCCCCCCACGCACAACTCTTGAAATAAAACAGAAAGAAAACCAACAAACACTTAAATCAAACTTGTCTTGTCTTGACATCCACACAGCTACACTTTTCATGCTCTTGCTTCCTATCTTCCCTCCCTTAACAAACAGGAATTCTCCTCTTAAACAGGCCCTCCGATGTGTCTGAGCAGAGCCATATTTCTCTCTGTAACAGTCAACATTATCCATCCAAACACTACTTTAAATATTACCCACCCACACTTGGTTTTAAGGGATAAGTCCGGCAATATTCTGTATTTTTTCTTATTGTCAACAAATCTCATGTTTGGAGCCAAACCAACAATGAACTGATCTGCTAACAAGTATAGTGTGTGTGTGTGTGTGTCTAAAGATATATAACATATCCCTCTGTGCTGTAGACCTCCACTGTCGATGTCAAACACGTCAGCGAGTCGCTCCACTGCACTGGGTGACAGGTTCCTTCCTCCCTGAAGACGGTGGTTAACGTAGCTCGTTTAGAAACAGCTTCAAAGAGTAAAAATAGCGATAAGATATTAACCCGCCATTGTGTGCGTGTGCGTGTGCGTGTGCGGAAATGTAGTTCCTTTTTCAGAGTTTCACTAGATACATAACACATCCTCTTGACTTTCTACTGAAGTTCTTTCTTTGACACCTTTTATTTTAAAGTGTCAAAACTCTTTGCATCAAAGTTTTCAACACAACTTAAGGCTCCTTTACACTGAGAAGAGAGTGTGGGGGCTGAAGGCAGGAAACGGGACAGATATCTGTGCCAAATTTTATAATAATCCATCCAGTAGTTGTCTAAATATTTCATTAAAGCCAAAAAACCTCATGGTGGCGCTACAAGGAGTCAATGGATTTCATCCTCTGGGGACCATGAATGTGTGCACTAAACTTCATATGAATCCCTCCAATAGTTGCTGAGATATTTCAGTCTGAACAAAAGTGTTGGACAGACCAACAGAGCGACGTGACATATTTTATTATATCATGTTATATCCTGCGTGAAAGGTGATTGACGGGAACATTATGCACTTTAGATCATTTTATTATCGATGTCTTGCACAATGTGACATGCAGTAAACTGTAGTTGACAGTCTAAAGGTGCCTTAAGTTAGACGCCGTCTCTGAGACTAATTCAGTTTTAACTGGATGGTGGCGCTAGATGAAAAGTCAAAGGATCAATATGAACGTCTTTACCAATTTCCATGGAAATCCATCCAATAGTTGCAGAGACATTTCACTCTGAACCACAAATGTCAACCTCACGGTGGCATTAGAGGAAAAGTCAGAGGATCACTAAAGTAATTAGGATTTGTCCTCTGGCCATTATTGGTATCTGTATTAATATTTTATAGCGATCCATCCAGTAGTTGTTGAGATATTTCAGTCTGGACCAAAGTGGCCGTCCCTAAACTGACGTGAAAGTGGTATTTTTTGGAGTGATTATAATTTCAGTTTGTCATCAGGTGATTGATGGAAACATTACACAGGTTGGATCATTTTGTTTGTCTGGTGGGACACTTGTGATTTCGGCTTGTCAGACAAGAGCTGGAAGTTTGTAGTTAACTCTGACACCGGCGAATTGGTCTTGTGATGTGAATGGAAATGAGGTTGCATCTCTACAATTTATCTGACAATTCCTCACAGTAAATTACAGAAGGAATCCTGTTTTCTCAGAAACACACTGCTGCTCGGCAAACTCGGCGAGAATGATGTAAGCTTTCTGACTGCACTGCGGAGGCAGGTTTAATTGTTGGCAGGCTGGTCCGGTGATATAAAAAAAGCATGTGCTGTAACAGAAAGGTCACAGGTTCAACAGCCAAAGTGTCCATCAGCAGTTCTGTGACCCTGCGCGGGGCAACCCACCCCCGAAACCTGCTCAGCCTGATACAAATGTCATGTCATCTAAATGCAAATGAAGTTCTCAGTGAACGGGGGAGTAAAGGGGTCCTGTGTGTGGGCTGAGAAAACCGTTCAGTCATCGGCGGAGGAGACAGTCACACTGAGCCTGATCGCATCCTGCTACGCAACACAAGAGCCACAGACTCTGAACAACAACCCACATTAGCTTCCTGCTAAACTCTCCTTTTTTATCTAACTTACAGACATGAACACACGTCTTGTCCTGCAGCTTAGCATGTTGAACAAGCCACCAAACAGACTCTTTGGGCCCTTCATCCAGACTAAAACTCTGTTTTCTCCACTGAAAATAGAGCCTCCAGAGTGTGTAAATCTGAAAACACAGGCTGTTTTTAAAAGGACAGAACTCCTAATGCACAGCCAGTATTTTCACTCAGGTGCTGGTCGGTTGCAGGAACATATAAGGTGAAAATCAAAATTAACAACGGCACACTGTAACGACTTTACTGTGACTTTATTAAAAGCGAACAACGCGTTTCGCCTGTAGCGTCTTCAGGTTCGCTCAGTACGACTGCTGAGTACTCACAGCTGTGATAAATACATCTGAGTCACATGACTAATTATCACAGACTACATTTTCTCAAAGTGAACATTTTACAAAGGGCACGAAAATAAAAATATACATATTACAAAAAACATGACGTGATTAATGTTGCACAAAGTTACAAGAATTACACATTTTATATAATTAAACTTCATTACATCCCATAAACAACTGACTGAACAGGATGAGCAGAACGGACTACAGGTCCTACAGCCGTCCCTCTACATCACTAAATGGGGACCTAGTGGCTCATCTCTCCCTAAGAGTCCAAATATGGAGAGAAATACAAGTTAATAGTTAAATATCTCAAATGAAAACTCAAATCCTGTGTTACATTAAGTCCATAAGGTTCAATAGTATTCAATTCATAAATCCAAAATGCCTCCCTTCTTAAGAGCTGGTTAATCAAGTTACCACCTTAATTTTGATTTTCACAGGCTGTTTTTTGTTGTGTGTACGAGTGAAACAGATCGTCCGAGGCTTACGCTGGCCGAGTTTAATGTAGACGTGATCCAAGTCAAGTCTCTCAGCCATCAAATCTAATTCTCTAGTCTTCAGCTCTGCAGTAAACGTATTATGGAGAAGGACAAAGAGTTTTCTGAACAGTGAAAAATCTCTGTTCAGTTTGAATTAAGAACATTAAAATATGTAATTGATGGAGCACCCTGGTGGCTTTGGTGTGATATTTAGTATTCTGAAGTGTTGCGTTTCGTTCCTCGAAACACATTGTGGAAGTGAGGTTAGCGGGACACAAGCTAAATGAGCTGTCGCTCACTATTATCACCCTGCAGACATGAATGTAAAATATTAACATCACAGGAAGTGTTTTGTCACCTGAGAGCACTCGGAGTACATAAAAGACATCATGTACAGATCAGTCTGTAATGACGCTGTAATCACACAGGACACAGAGAGCTGCATCCAGACCGACACCTCCTGCCAGGAGCTGGATCACCGGCTGCCAGGATCCACCGCAGGAGTCCAGCAGAGATCACCTGATATTATCTGAACCTACAGACCTGATACTGACTAAGAGGACGTCCACACAGAGCCAGGTACATTTATAAGGATATTTTTCTCTCCGTCGCAGACTAAAATTGCATGTTTCTTACCTTAAAAACTCACTGACATTTCAGTGAGTCCTGTAGAGTTCGCATCATGTTTTTTCTTAAAAGCTTGGGCTCAGGTTGGAATATTTTCATACATAATTTCATAATTATGTATGATTTCACTCTTCTCAGTGTGTTTGTTTCTTTTATTGTGTATTGTGTTAAGTTTGGTGCACACACCGCAAATAAATTTCACTCTGGGATAATAATAAAGTTAATCTGCAATAAGAAATTTCTCTCTCTCTCGTTGACTCTCTGCCAGTCGTCAGCGTCGATGCCCATCACGTAGATACTTTAAGCCCACTCGGACGTGGGAAGAGAGACGGAGCCCAGTAGATGAGTTAGCATTAGCCTGTTGAGCTAATGAAGTAAAGCAAAATTTTGCCAAAGCAGAGCTTCTTAAAATCCTCTGATTCGGGGAAGGCTGTTGCACGTTGGAAACATTCTGACCTTGTTGTGACCAGCAGGTGAAGAAAGTGGAATATTTAGCAGCTTGTTGTGGAGTCGTCGTCCCCCCCCCCCCCCCCCCCCCAACCCCCCAGCGCCCTTAAAAACAAACTCATCTTCTCTCTGCTCTACTTGTGTCAGGTTGTCAGGTCAGACATCTGAGCTGACTCAGACTCTGCAGACCCATGATGCATCAGTGCAGCTGCCACTCAACCCTGCTTGACTGACAGGTGGAAGGCCACGTGTGCTGACGGGGGGGGGGGGGGAGACAAGGCGCCCGCTGGTGTTTATTCCTGTTGGCGGCTGATTTTGCTGAACGTGCTTCCTCAGAACCGTGTGTTTATATTTCATTATTATTTGTTATATATTTGAATAGAAGCCATTGTAGTAGCCAAACATACTTTTACACTGAAGATACATTAAAAATCACAATAAAACTTTGAGTATTTTCTCTTCTGTTTATTTATTTATGTATTTATTTTATTTGTAAGGGACTATGTACAGTATTAACCCTCGGCAGGTCACTCACAGTTAAAACATGAACAATAACACACAGTTACACACAGTAGAGCATCACACACACACACACACACAACAACTAGAGATGATAAATGTATGTTTGACAATTTAAAAGCGAGGTTACTTGTGTACATAAGTGTCTTTTTTTACAACACACAGAGGTGATTTTCACTTAAAACTGATGTTAAAGGAGCTCAGTGTTAATATTTTGTCAGATATACCTTATGATGTTTAAAAAAAAATCAAAAACAGGGAAAAGTGGTTAAGAAAGGAAAAAGTATCAAGATCCAGTTTAAGTCTTTGGCTGTTTTTCCTTGTTTGGGTCTTTTAGTTGCAATAAAAGGAAATCTTGATGCTCCAGCATACAATTATATTTGAAATGTTCTTCCAACTTTGTGTCAACAGTTTGCATTTTTCCCTTTTCTGTTTCAACATGGCGATGCCTCCGTACACAAAGCAGCTCCATAAAGAATTGATTTCCCAGTTTGGTGCAGAAGAACTTTAACTTCTTCCAACAGCTTTTGGTATGAACTGAAACACCGACTGAGACATTATTACTATAATATTATAATTATTATAACGACCTCACGGATGCTGTTTAAGGCTGTAACCAACTGTTATTTTCACAAATGCTTAATCTGTTGATTATCCTTCAAATTGGGTTTTGATGAATCAATGAATTAATTATTTAGTCTAGAAAACTAGACTCTTCTTCTTGTTTTAATCAACCCCAAAATATTCAATATAAGTGATATAAAACAGAGAAAATATGTAAACGTTCACATTCAAGAAGCTGGAACCAGAGAATAGATACTATTCTTGCTTCATTAAACAAAGGGGTAGCAATTAATCATTTCTTTAAGTTGTTGCTGATTCGTTTTCTGCCGATTGATCGGTGGCAGCCAGGTTTCAAATTGTTGTGGAGATCTTCTGGGAAGTAAACCAAAAGATCAATATTCCACTGTTCTAGGATACTGGGATTGACTCTTTTCATTAACAGGTTACATTCTTTCTCAGAAGAGAAAATCAACAGAATCTGTTGCTCCAGAATATGTAACAAGTGACGGCGCCCTCTAGTGAGCTGTGACGGGTGCAATGGAGACGTTATCATGTACTGTATGTATGAGTCCACATAGAGAGAAGGTCTGGGTGGATGGATGAGTCAAGAAAACATCAGACTTTAACACGTTTCCCCTTTTCCAACCGCCACAAGTTTCCTGTGGCATTGAATTTTTTTTTTTTACCAAATTCACCGCTCCACTTCCTTTTCACCCGGTCAGTCTCGGGTTTCTAAAACCACACATTTAAAAAAAAAATAAATAAAAACTCACAATACAGAAAAATTAAACTTTCAATCCACAAAGAAAAACACCAAAGCAGCAGTTGTGTGTTTTTGTGAGCTGCAGAAAAATGTACTGAACAGACAAACTGACATCATGACCTCAGGAATGACCCGCAGCTCGTTCTGAATGTTTGAGTCCCATAAAATCTGATCATCGGCTAAAAACTTCTCCCTTAAATGCCGCCGATGATTCTACGCACGTCTGACGATATGCAGCCGAGCCCGACGTGAATCTAAAGTCGGGTTTCCATCCAAATGTGATGCAAATTTTAAGCAAATTTCCAGAATATCTGCAAAAGACAATTTGAATCTCCAAGAGGAATGAAAGACTCGACGGCAGTTTGCAGTTCGTTGCATTTAAAAGATGCAGAGCACCTGAAACCAGCTCTGCCGACATTACTGGGAACATATGAGACGTCTGAGGTTCAGTGGATTTAAATGAGATGTGAGGTAGATTCAACAGTAGAGCTTTATAGATGGATATCATGAGATGTTTATTTCTTCTTGTCTGTCAGGAAGTCCGACCAACCTTCTGATACAGAGAACAATAGGTACTTTAAAATTTGTCATCAGCGATAAAGTGTAACGTCTCTGCTAGGGATGTGCCCGAATACAAATACATTATTCGAATACAAACATGTCAAATACCAGTTCGCAGGTTGTTTACATCGTTATCTCTGTAGCTCTCCTCTGCTGTTACATCTATCAGGGTCCCAACGGACTCTCCATAACCTGTTGTTCCTCTTCTCCTTTCCACAAAGTTCAGTTGTAAAAAATAGGCAATAAATAAAAAGTACAAAGCAAGAATCGCCTTTGAAGTTCTTCTACATGTTACACGCTGTGCTGTCTCTGTGTTATGGGTGTATAAATAGGTAGAGGTCTGTCTGCAATGAGGTGATGTGTAGAGTTTTAGCTCAGTAGTCAGTGCAGTCGTCTATGATCTGAGACTCCAGTTAGAGACCCGGTTAAAAGCATAATAAATCCAAAAACAGGATTTTTAAGCCTCTTTCCACTTTTATTCGAATACAAATACAAATACTGAGCCCTCTGCACATCTCTACCCCAAACTTTAACCTGGAACTGTCCTACAGGAACTAAACTTAAAATCATAGGTTTAGTTCCTGAGTTCCTCCAAACTTACAGCTTCTTGTGCCGTAATTTTAATTGTGTCCGTCATTTCCATCAGTAATAATAACACTGTAGCTTCCAGGTTAACAGTAAAGATGTGATAAATCACTGAAAAGAAGTCACAGATCAGCATGTAGTTTCTGTTTCCTCCTGTAGCTTCTTAAGATGCTCTCAGCCTCCTCCGAGTGTTTAGGAGTCACGCTGTTACTCTGCCATCATCATCTCTAAGAGTCTTCAGTTAAAGTGCTTTTGGGAAACACCTCTTAACACCTCTTAAGCTTAAGAAGGTTTGTAAGATGGATTTTATAATAGTCTTTGTCTTGAAAATGCTTTTGGGAAACGAGGCCCCTGGTGGAGACACACAGGTTAGAAAAACTTATTTAGAAACCAGCGTGAACAGTAAAACTTGGTCCCGTTTCCAACAAAAAACACGAATCTGTGATTTTTAACCTGAATGTTCACGTACTGAAGACTATTATTTGTCCTGAAACAAAGACTCATTAACGCTTCCACACAGCTGTCTGCAGTCCGACCATGAAAGACTGTTATTACAATTAATAAATCCAAAAACAGGATTTTTAAGCCTCTTTCCACTTTTATTCTAATACAAATACAAATAATTTTGCTGCCTCAACAAATACAGATACAAATACAAATACTGGGCTCTCCGCACATCTCTAGTCTCTGCAATATCTCCATAATCAAGGACAGATATGAAGGTTGACAGGCTGAAAGTTTATTTAAGTAGAACCCCAAAATCTAAATATAGACATAGAAATGTGTATGATATAATCCAAACCTTGAGCTTTCCCTAAACCTAACCAGACATTAACCACAGCACTGTCACATCATTAAAAAAACATATTTAATGGTTTTGTTCTGGAGTACATGGACCAACAGCGTACCTTGTCATTTACATGTTAATTTGGAGGAATTGTTGCTTATAGCAGCAGATTATGGGTGTAATATTTCGGCGTCTGTATACTTTTGGCCGTGTTCATCTAAATAAAGGCTCTACTTTACCATAAAACCACTGTTATATAAATGTAAAGTGCAGCGTGCAGACAGCTGTTCAGGCCCCGCTGCGTCTCTTCTAATGATCTTATAGCTGCAGCTGAGACGACCTCTTCCCCCCCAAACCCTCCACTGCTCCTCCTCTAACCCCCCCCACCCCCCCGCCCTTCCAACCCCGCTCACTCGGACACGCAAGTCCAAACAAACATGACATCACCGCACGCTCAAACGTGACTCAGAGCGGCCCGGCTGAGCCAGTGTACCATGAAGCTCAGCTGCCTGCAAAGTCTCCCATCTGTCGCCTGAAATCCACAGCATCAGCCCCCGGCCGAGCCTCATCAGCCCTCCAGAGATTGAGCCAGCAGGGGTGAAGGAAGTTATGAGTAAGGGGGGGGGGGGGGGGGGGGGGTATGAAGGGAGGAGGAGGAGGAGGAGAAGGAGGAAGGGGAGAGGGAAGGGGCGACAGTGCTTGTCTTTCCCCACAGACAAGGGAGTCATGTCACGGTCAGAGTGAATTAATCCAACCCTCGGTGGTGACGTGCCGGCCGCCGTGGGATCGGGCGCCCTTGCCTTGTGAGCTGCTGTGTCATCCTCCTCCTCCCCTCCTCCTGTCCTCCTCCCCATAATAATGATCTCCATCACTCTGAATACTGTATAATTTCCCCTCTGGCTTCCTCTCTTCTGTTGTTGTTCTGCTGCTCTGCATCTCGGCTTTGTCAGCGCAGTTATTTGAAGGCGTTTGATGACGCAAAGGGAAGCAGATCTTGACTTTCGCCCCTCATGCAACTTTTTCACTTGGATCGGGCTTCGTCTCAACGTCGATTTGATTTATGTAAAAAAAAAAAAGTTTTTAAAAAATGTAAATTTTCCCTGCCTGGTTCGTTCAGCATCCATTGAGCACACTGAGGTCATGTCCTCGGTTGCTGTTTCTGGGAAATTTGGGAGATTTTAATAACAGGAGCTGTCTGTAAATTCAAACTTAGCTTAGTTATCTTGACAACTGTTGGATGGATTGACGCTCACTCGGTCAGACACTCATGGTGCTCAGAGGATGAATCAGACTGAACTTGATGACGTTTCATCATCCAGTGCCGCCAGCAGGTCGAACCTTTCGTTTATCCAGTGATATATGTATATATATATATATATATATAAGTTTGGTCCGGACGTTCACAGACAATGAATAAACCCCTGACTTTTCCTTTAGCGCCGACATGAGGATGACATTTGGGGTTTTGTTGTGAAATGTCTAAGGCTACGTTCATGTTAAAGGCCTTAATGCATGTTAGTAAGTGACAAGAAGAGTAACAACAATAACGTAACATCATAAACATGGACGATACGGCTGTGCTAGAGTTCGGTTATGATAAGTTTCTTCCAGTTTGGCTTCAATAGAAGCTTTTCTATAAATGTCCAACAAATGTGAAACTTCCTCGTCTCTCCGTTGACCCCGTCGCTGTTGTTTCTCTCCTCCATGTTTATTTTTACCGGGCTGTGAGGCGCCGACACTGAATGATGACGACAGGCGACTTGTGCAGAGAAGTGAGACGTTAAAAAAAAACCCACATGAACTCCGATCTGACTGTTTTGACAGCGGTCGCACCGCCAGAGATCCCAGTGAACCAGAACATCACCCCAACCTCCTCCTTATGTGATATTTCATATTTTAACTACGATTTAATGTTTATTAAGCAGAATCCTTGTTGCTTTTCGGCTTCTTTGAGAATCAAACTGTCCAACCGTTTGCTATCAGTGGTTATTCCTTGATGTAAGTGTCTCCTACTGAACTATTAGATAGATTGACATAAGATTTGGTTTAAATGTTCATGTCTTTCTCAGGATGAGTTATAATCTCTGTCATGACTTCTTAACTTTAGAGCCGTCATTTGGTCAAAATTCCCATCAGCCTCAGCCGTAGTTTGTGTTTAGAGCTAATTATCTCTAATTAAGTCTGGAGGGAGATGTTTGGTTGTGTGTGTGTGTGTGTGTGTGTGTTTATGATCTCACATACTAATGGACCCATCAGTCTAATATTTTTTTGTGCACATGTATGACTGTTCTCTCAAGGACCTCTCGTTGCAGTGGTTCATAATTGTTGAAAAACCTGCTTTATGACTCATTTCATAACCGCCATCGACTGCTGACTCCTCTTAACCAGCCGTTAGGGGCCACAAGTGATCAACAACTACAGCAAAAGGCATTTCCGGCAATCGACTATATTCTAACAACAAGCCTGATTTAGTCTGCTGTATTTTGACATCCGTAGAAAAGTTTGGTCTCATCTTGAACTGAAGCATCTGCAGATTAACTCCATATCTATATATCATATATGTTATGATCCACTAAAGTTAAGGCACAATATGAGATGAATAAACCCCGTTTCTGTTAGCTTCGCTGCCATGTTGACTGTAAGGGAGCCTGGAGGGACAATTGAGTGAGATGAGATGGAGGAGGGAAGGGTTTTATTTTGTGTGGTGTGTCATGACAAAATGTTCTAAATAAATTACAATGTTTAAATTGTGAAGTTTGGATTTATTGTCCCGTTTATTGTTACCTTGTTAAGTTTATACCCAGGAGGACGCTATAAATGCCCCCACACACACACACACCTGGTGGACTCTTCTAGTTAACAAATGTTAGCATGCTAACACATGTAACTAAGGTGGTGAACATGGTAAATATTATAGCCTACATGCCAAACATCGCTATGTTAGCGTTGTCATTGTGAACATGTTGCCATGCTAATGCTAGTGTTAGCATTTAGCTTAAAGCATCACCGTGTCTACAGTAAGTAAGCAGCTACTGAAACCAGACGTCCCTGCCTGTGTCCTTACTGTCGGTTCTCCAACCAAACCCATAAAAACATTTGGTTGAACTTTCTCTGCTAACGCACATAAAATCTGGAACCTTTTACCAGCAGAAATTAACAAGGCGACCTCAATGAGCACTTTTAAAAGCCGAGTAAAAACCCACCTGTACAAACTCGCCTTCAGTTAACTTCCTGCCCAACATTCACCCATACATATTAATCACACAAGTGCACTTTAATGTCTTATTTTTGATGTTTTTCTTATGCGTACAGCACCTTGAGTAAACAAATAAATAAACTTAGACTTAGGTACAACTTCAGAGCCGCCGTGGCTGTAGACTCTTAGTCATCAGTAACAGCCGACATATTTTATGATTAAAGGAGTTTCCAGGCGGTAAGTTTCCACCCTGCGTTTTGTGCAGATGCACATAAAATAAAAACCTAATTGAAAACACCAGAAACTTAAAGTCCTCCTTCACTCAGAAACACGTTTTTTCTTCTTGTTCCTTCAGTCGGATGTTTGTTCTCTTCTCTGTGCAGAGTTTTGTTTTCACATCCATCCGCTTTCACCTTAAATCTCAGTTTAACACGTGAACCCAAGAGCACGATTTATGACATCACAACTAGTCTGGAGCCAATCGTGGTCCAGTATGCAGCTTACACACAAGTGTGATGTTGGAGACTTGAAGCCTCCGGAGCACAAACACTGAGAATGAACATCTGGTGTCGAGCAGGAGATTAAAAATATTTACATATTTAGAGATTCTGGATTTTTACATGAGAGAGAAGGAGGTGTAAGTTTAAGGATTTTAACAAAGTAATTAACCATTTTTATGGAAAAACTACTTTATGTTTGATTTATTATTCCAAGCAGGTGATTTTTTACGTCTTAAAACATGACTGGAGGAGATCTTTAAAAAAACAAAACATGCATAACTGTATTTACACTCCACATTATAGAGAGAAGATTCAATATAGGCTGATAAAAGCTCATTTTAATGTTGAATCTGCAGCTTCTTCTCTGGCTGTAAACAAAACATTTCATGTCCCGTTATAAGCCTCAGGTCACACACTGTTACAGGCCTCCACTCTGCCAGAAAATCCCCCCCAAAAATAAAGAATAGAAACAGCAGCGGTATCTGGGTTGCACATAACAATGGACATGATAACATCTAATCTCTCTCTGAGGGTTTAAAGCATGAAGAACAGAGACTTTTTACTTCACAGAGGTTGCTTTCTATATTAAGATCACTCATCCAGAGTAATTTCTTGCAGAGTCTGACATTATCTCAAGTGATTATATTTAAACTGCACAACCTCTTGAAAGTCAGAACAGACATAATTGTATGGGTTTATGTATAAAATGTAGTTTCAATGAACCAGGGGTTACTTAACTTGACTGATTATACAGTCTGGTCATATCCTCTTGAATATATTTGCATTTGCTGAAGACTTGCGATGATTTTTCACAGTCTGTTAATGTAAAACACATCCATGTGATGCAGCAATGGTGCTGAAATCCTGCACTGGACTATAGATTAATTACAGCAGAGGTATCTATGAAATGACCACTGTGCTGCCTGACAAAGAGAAATAAATCCGGTTTAATAGTTCTTTAGCTGTATGGATTAATTTCTCTGAGCATCACAGTTAATTTTAGTATCATATTAAAGGCATTATACTTCTCTATATGTAGTAGCTTGTGGTGTGTTTATCTGTGTGAGATCCAGCGTTTAACAAAGCAAAAAAAAAAAAAAAAAGCATCATTACCATTCATGTGTAAACAATGCATTCACAGCTCTAAATGTCAAATATATGCAGCAGAATTTCCATATTTATGAGTTAATGATATTTTCTGTCAGAAAACAAACGCTGCTCTGAGGATTTCTAATAAAAGCAGATTTATTGTTTGAGCTGCAAAGGACAAATTTACAGATTTACTGACTCCAGTTTGTTTTAAAGGAGAGCAGACATGACAGCCGCATGCCTCAAAACGAATAAGTTACGTTCATCTTGTACAATAATGACAACGTTTTGTGACATAACAAGAAAAGGACTGTCTACAGCTATCTTGTTATTCATCTTCAAAAAAAAGGCAGCGTTTGCAAGCATTGATTCAATAAATAACTACTTTTGAGAGAGGGACGTGAAGTACACTGGGAACTTTCTACGGCGTCACTCAGAGACGCTAATGTTAGCGGAGCAGAGGAACAATCAGCAGTGACAAACAAGAGCGGCCGACCACGAAGAAGAAAGTGAGAAAAAGAAAAGAGAACAGAAAATAAGAAGAAAATAACTCGGCGCTCGGTCTGTTTCGCCTCAGAAACCCTGCAGCTGCTCATTGTCTTGGACAACGATGGTAACGGTGCAGCAGAAGAAGCTGCTCTCCACTACTTGGACACATGACCTTAATACTAACACAGCGGAGCGCTCCTCCTCCCCCTCAGTTTGTTATTCTCATACAGACACGAGACTGTAAGATGCTTTCAAACTAATTCATTAATTATTGCAGTTATCTTTTGGTTGGTTGTGGAGCATTTATCTTATCTACCAGTTATGTTTCATATATTCATCAGCATGTAAGCTCACTGGAGATAATAAAGCAGTTGCTTGACACTAAAACCTTGTGTAGTTTTACTCTTTTTCCACACAGAAAAGGAACACAGGAATGGATAAAGACTCAGCCTGATAAGCAGAATTGATAATGGCATTGGTATCAATAAAATCTTAATAATTCCCATCACCTAGTCTGCACATACAGTACTGACTGTTAACTTGTTTTGAGCCTTTGTGGAGTCGTGTCAACAGCCTGAGCTCGGTTTGATTGTGTCTCTAAAGTTTGAACTGATACCTCCACGTCTGACATTTACAGTGTTTCACATCCCTTTTCAGCCGTGAAACAGTAGACAAACTGAGACTGAGAGGCTAAATGTGTTGCTGCGGGGGCAAAGTGCCAACATGATATGTAGAAAAACCATCAAAGCTTTTTTTTTATCGATCCCCGCGAGATCCACAGAGAGAGAGAGCTTCAGCTCAGTGAGAACGAACGAGATAATCCTCTTCTGTTTTTCCGGCTTCACGGTTTGAGCTCAAAGACGTAGAAGTGAGCTCTGCCTTCACTGCTTCATTTAGCAGTATGTACTACACCTGATTGTGCCTTCAAAATACCTGCAAAACATCCATGTCTTATAAAAACCAACATCTTAAAATGTATTCTGTGCATGAAACATGATTTTAAAAAAAATACGTTACAAGACAAGACTAGAAACAGGAAGCAGTCTGACCATCATGTCCACCACAGAAAAGTTACTGTTTTCACTTTCAGATGCAGTTTCTCTTTCTTTTCTCAGGAACAAACCATTAAAGGAAAGGTTCATAATTTTTCAAGTGTGTCTTAAACCAGCAGTCAGGTGTCCATATGAGCAGTGAAAGAGGTTTTCCTCGCTGTAATCATTCCTCTTGTTCATACTGGCTGTTAAAAGATCCTTCAAATCTGCTGTCAGTGTACGAATACAAACATGTAATTCGGCAAAGCACAAATAGCGGGTTTTTTTACAAATATTTATTTCGTTTCCGCTGTTACGTCTATCAGCAGGTCTCAACGAGGGGAGTCACATCCACCTGCTACATGACGCACATTTCCTGATTTGGACGTCACTCCCGGAGTTGGGGGTGTTCCCCAGAGATAAAGCTGAACTACTGATACAAGCGAAGTGCTCCCAAGAGACTCTCCATAACCTGTTGTTCCCCTTCTCCTTTCCACAAAGTTAGGTTGTAAAAAATAAGCAATAAATGAAAAGTGCAAAGCAAGAATTGCCTTTTAAGTTCTTCTCTACATGTTACACGCTGTGCTGTCTCTGTGTTATTGGTGTATAAATAAGTAAAGGTCTGTCTGTATGTTGGCAATGCACTGGGTTTAGCTCAGTAGTCAGCGTGGTCGTCTATGATCTGTAAGACTTGACTTTGAGACCCGATGTGGGGACCTCCTTTGTAAGATAGTTTATTCATAAATACTTATTTCAACACTTTAATATCAAGCAGCAACCTCCGGGGCTGTAAAATGAAGCCAATGCGGAAGTGTCAAAAACTGCAGTTCCTTGAACGACCACTTGAGGCTCCAAAAGCGAGTCAATCCCCATAGACCCCCATGTTAAAATGCCCAACTTTACAGCAGAAATAAACATGTTTACAGCCTGGTACAAAAAACAGTTTTGGTTTCTGTAGCTAATTTCCTCTTTCATGACAACTGTACGGGGGGTGAACTCACCGTAAAGTTCTGCATAATGAAGGACATGGCTGCTTTGAGTGACAGGTCCGCCAGCCGCTAGGTGGCTTGTTTCAGCCATTCGGCCCGCCTCTTTGCCCATTTTTGATTGGCTGGGAGTTAGGCAGCGTCACGCACTGCCAAGATGGCGACGGCCAGAGCGGCTCACTTTGAGCTTCAAAACCGCTCTTCAGAAACCAACGGGTGACGTCACGGTAACTACGTCCATATTTTTATACAGTCTATGTTTAATATCCTAAAATTAAAAGCATAATAAAAACAAAAACTGGATTTTTACGCCTTTGCCACTTTTATTTGAATACAAATACAAATACTGGACTTTCTGCACATCCCTACAATGTAAGCGATGGAGGCCAAAATCCATCCAAATTTTGTGCCAAAAATGCATTTAAAAGTCTGTGTGAAGCTTATATTCAGCTTCATCAGTCTGAGTTAGTCATATCAAGTGGATATCTGACACATTTACAGTCTTTTTAGCATCAAATTCCCTCTTTGTGTTTCCTCGGACAGTGTTTCCCTGTTGAGCTGCAGGTGGAAGTATAGTAACAAAAAGAGGAACTTTGGCACTAAAAAGACTGTAACGTTGAAAGATATCTACTTGATTTGACTCATTTGGACGCTGAAGCTTCATATTAGCTTCAGATAAACTTTTAAATACATTTTTGCACAGAAGGAGGACTGTGGATTTTGGCCTCCATCACTTCCATTGTAAGGTCATTATGAAGGGATCTTCTAATGGTCAGTATGAACAGGAGGAATGATTACAGCAAGAAAAACAGGTTTCACTGTTTATTTAGGCTCCTGACTGTTGGTTTAACACAAATTTGAAAAATTGTGAACTTGTCCTTTAAGTAATTTCATTCACTACTTTGTCCATACCGGTCTCCCTGTTTGAAATTCCCTTTCATATATACAGAGTAAATTTCACAGCAGTGAGCCTTCGTTTGGACGATATTTCAGCCAAACTCCAGCTGGAAAAGAAGAAATCTTTCATCAGCTCAACTCATCTTGGTTTTTAACAGGTTTTTTACGTGGAAAAAATGGAACAGCAGTAAAACAGATACAGTACGAGTCACAAGTTTGGACAAACCTTCACATTCTCTCGAGTTGTTCGAGAGATGCAATATTTCAGATTTGAAAGGATCTGCTCTGAAACTTTCTTTTAAAACTCTCTGACGGATCGGTCACCGGCTTCCTGTAATTCTCCACCTGCTTCCAGACCTTCATCTCTGCACCGGAGCCACAAAAATGAAACCGATCGATCTTCTTATCTGGTGCGAAGTCAAAAAGACTAAAATGTATTATTCCTTTGAAGGCCAAAACATTTCAAGATATTTCAAAAAATGTTTCTTCCAGTGTCTCATGATTGATCATTTGCCAAATGTTTCTGTCCTGCTAAAGCAAACTATTTAAAGTTAATTTACATCTATTTGCTCTGATGTTTGTATATATTTATTTATCATATTGATCTTCTTTAAAAGATAATGTTTGTACCCTCAGAGCTTTGTGTCACTATTCTACATAAGTTGAAATTACAAGTTCAAACAACAGATTTTGCCTCAGGCTTCATCTGTTTTACTTTTCAGAGAATAAATAATAAAACTTTTTGAAGAATATTGATGCACTCCTCTCAGTGTGCAATTATTTATACTGGACTACAAATCAATATTTTCCACAAAAGCAGGAAATTGTCTTTGGCCCATCTGTCAGTTCATTAAAGCATCACAGCTTGTGCAGACACCACATGACAACAACACTGACAGTATAAATACTGTCAAGTAATAAAATACATGACGGGGATTGTTCCGATAGCTGAATGGTTGAGATGCCGACCACTTCAGTTCCAGCTGGAGATCTGTGTTGTATATCAGACCTCTTCCTCAGCCCTCGTTTCCTGTCTGCCTCAAAATAAATTCATGTGTGATTTTTGAAGATATCACACGTGAACTCTGAAGAAGGTCTGGACATGCAACTTGTGTGAATTCCTTAAACATGCCTAAGTAGACGTCTTAAATAGTTATTGAAACTTTTATTCATTTTATTTTTCATTTTACTGAAATGTAAACAGCGTTCCTGCACATGCTCAGTGGGTGCTGTGCCTTACACAGAACTACTCTCTGGAGACTGAAAACATGGTCGCTGTTATTAGTCGTTGGAGCCGTTTCTAAACAAACTAACGTGACCAAACTCTTTATGATGAAGGAACATGTCACCCAGTGCAGCGGTGTCGCTCACTGACGTGCTTTTAATAGTTTTTTGGACAACAACAGAGGTCTACAACACAGAGGAATAAGATATATCAGGTTTTGGATAGTAGGGATGTGCAGAGAGCCCAGTATTTGTATTTGTATCTGTATTTGTTGAGGGAGCAAAATGATTTGTTTCTACAAACCACAGAAACGTTGAATATCTACGTTTCAACACGTGAAATACGTAGCATGTTAACAATTCAACAAAACGTATCATTTTAACATTTCTAAAGTGACGTAGTTCACATGTGATCTATATGAGTTGATCTTTCCTATATAGGAGGAGGAGGAGCAGGTGGATGGTTAGTAAGTTTCTTGGCAGCAAGTTGGAAATCAGCAGAGAACACGGTTCGAGACCACCTTGAAACCGAAAACAATGTTTGCTTCCTGTTTCAACTGACAAAAGCGGGTGTTTTTAGCGAGACGTCAGGACATTTGCAGCCGTTTTTCTGGCGAGAAAACTGACTTTTTTTAGTGAGACATCGGCCTTTTTATTTGATTTTTTATTTTTATTTTAACCCAAACCATGATCTTTCCCCTAACCCTAACCAAGTGGTCTTTGTGTCTAAACCTAACCAGACCTGAACCACAGCGTTGTCACACCATAAAACATCATTATTCAACGAGTAGAAATGTTAATATGCTACGTTTGTAGAAATGTTGATACGATACGTATTACACGTGTTGAAACGTAGATATTCAACGTTTCTGTGGTTTGCAGAAACGTTCGATGCCGACGTTTTCTTCTGGCGACTGGGTTGGTTAGATAGATGGATGGCAAAAAGTGGCAAAAAACTGCAGGAGACTGCTGTTCGCTTCCAACCGCAAGTGTCACGATTGTCATGGTATTGACTGTTGCTATGACGACAAAGGTTGCCTAACTTTAAGGACGTTGTAACTTTAACCCACAAATGACCATTTCAACCCAAACCATGATCCTTCCCTAACTAAGTGTTTTTGTGGCTGCTGTTGTGTTAGTAGATCAGATCATTGTTAAAAAAATATAGAAAATCAGCGACCTTATCCTTTAATAATAAAAAAAAAACACATGAAACTGATTTACTGTGATGTCCTACAACTGATGTGTAAATTTATGGTTTTCCACATGAGATAAATGAATGTAAATGTGTGTTTTGTTGGGAAGGAGCTGGTGGGTGAAACAGCTATACAGTGACCTCGTTCCTCAAGGTCAAAAGTCAAATACGTGCACAAGAAATAAATTATGTTTCTATTGATTCCTTGACGTCACAGCGGTTGAGCTGCAGTTTTTTAACATTATTCCGTGACCTCGCTCTACAGTTTGAGAGTAAACCAACCATGTGAAAGGATGTGAGAGGAGATTTTTCTTCATTTTAAGACGATACTGAGCATCACCAATTTGTCATGAGTGTGTGTGTGTGTGTGTGTGTGTGTGTGGACGCCTGAGGAAGTCTGCTCCTTCAGGGTGTTACCGTAAATAAAGTGTGTCTTCTTCTTAGTCATCCAACCTGGTTAGATAAGCTTTATGTAACACGTCCTTGGTATGCTCAGGTTGTCGTCTTCCTGCCCTCTCGTCTCTTAAGGTCAACTAACTCAACCAGCTATTGCAGCCGGTAACCAATCATCATTTCACACTTCTTTTCTCCTCGCAGAATGTGAAAATATCGACTGCTGTAAACACTTCTTTTCTTGTAGAAGCTGGAAAAAAAAAAGTTTTCTTGTCTCCAGCTGCTTCTAAATGCTGCTAAAAGTTGGAAGCTAGATGATAAAGCTCTCATGTTTTTTTATCCTTTCCACTGTCTCATATCGGATTTTACAATTGATTTTAAGATCATTACTTATAATGGTCTGGTCTGGCTGCTGTTTATACTTCTGAGCTTTTTTTTTTTTTGTCTCTATTCAAGTTGTTCTTATAGTTGTTTGCTGCTTTCTAAGCTGTTGCATTACATGTGTTACGTAATGTGTGTCATCTGTCTTTTTGTGTCTATTTATAACGTTGGACTCTTTGTTTGAAAAGTGGACGAAATGATTCACTTTTTCACCCTCTGCTTTTACTGATACAGTCATCTTTGCTACTCATTAAAGGACGAGTTCACAGTTTTTAAAGTGTGTCTTAAAACAACAGTCAGGAGCCCAAATGAACAGTGAAACCGGTTTTTCTTGCTGTAATCATTCCTCCTGTTCATACTGACCATTAGAAGATCCCTTCATAATGACCTTACAATGGAAGTGATGGAGGACAAAACCCACAGTCCTCCTTCTGTGCAAAAAAATGTATTTAAAAGTTGATCTGAAGCTAATATGAAGCTTCAGCGTCCAAATGAGTCAAATCAAGTAGATATCTTTCAACGTTACAGTCTTTTTAGTGCCAAAGTCCCTCTTTTTGTTACTATACTTCCACCTGCAGCTCAACAGGGAAACATTTGATGCTAAAAAGACTGTAAATGTGTCAGATATCCACTTGATATGACTAACTCAGACTGATGAAGTCTCATAGAAGCTTCACATCAACTTTTAAATGCATTTTTGCACAAAACGAGGACTGTGGATTTTGGCCCCCATCACTTAAGCCGGGCTCAGACTACAGGAGGTTTTTGTATTTATCCCCAGTTCACCCCTCTCAACAAGTGAAAAAACTGGTCTGGGACTCTGGTCAGCCCAGATTATCTGGTAATGTGAGGGGGGGTTTACAGAACCTTCAGAACTACTCGCAGGCTCATCAGGGTTGTAATTTGTTTCCTAATAATTGAAACTATCTGTCAGTTTTAGTGCTTTAGTGTTTACAACAGTTACTGGAGGTCAACGACCTTCTAACAGCTGAAGAAAACATCATTTTAGTAAAGTTGTTGTGTCGTGTTAGTGCCTGTATTCAAGGATCTGTAAGTCCTTTGATAGCAGGTTTTATTCTTATGCTTTGACGTTTGTTTGTCAGGATGTCTTTCAGTTTACATTTGGATAACAGATTGTGCTTTTAGAACAATAATTCATCTGGATACAGGTGGAGGTCATGTCTCTCCTGACGTCTGGGCTGCTTCTTTCCCCCTTAAACTGTTTTTTTAAATCTTTAATCAGTTTCACCTTCTTCTTCTTCTTCTTCTTTTTTGAATCAGTTCTTTCCTTTTCCAGTTCTTCCTCACATCTGTCTCCTCTCTCCTGATTTCTTCACTCACTCTGAAAATGTAAAAAGCTTCCTTTTAAAAGTCTGACAGAGCCTGAAGCAGAACTTTAACTTGTACAATGTTAATTACAGTAAATGTGGGCAAACGACACACAGTGGGAATGAATCAGCAGTCAAGCTATCAAACTATCAGCTACATTAACATCACTGTAATGTAAAGCAGCAGCAGCTAGCTAGCTACTTACTGTGTTGTATTTTGTCTGATATTATTTGAATGCTGCACATGTTAACATCATATATGATCCTCTGATTCATTCGTCTGTCCCATGAAAGCGACGACCCGTGATTAACGAGTCTCCCCAAACATCTTTTCATCCAGACTCATTTAGCCTCCTGCTTTTGTTTTTTTTTCTCACTGCAAAGCATTTTGTTCACATCTGCTTCCCCATGAGATCACTAGAGATCACCTGAGGTGCTGCGTTGCTCCGTCTGGCACCATAATTTTAATAATATCCCGTAGTGTGTGTGTGATGCACCACTATTTTCAAATCTTGTTGTGTTTGCATGTTTGAGATTAGAGAGAAGAACATCTGAGAAGTTTCTCCTCATGTTTGTGATGCAACTCACTTTAAAACTCCTGCAGTCTGAGTCCAGCTTTAGGCCACATTGAAAGCACATTTTGAAGGATCTTTTAATATCCAGTATGAACAGGAGGGATGATTACAGCGAGGAAAAAACCTCTTTCACTGTTCATATTGTGATGGCCCTCTGGCTTGTGTCTTGCTTTGGGCTGCTGTGTTTGTGTTTCTGCCTTTAGGTCCAGGTCGGCTGAGACTCATTTAATGCCACTGGGTGCATCTGGTCCATCCAGAATGCATTTAAGACCAGTTATTCCATTCCTCGCTCTCTGACTTCATCACTGGCTCTCCCACCGGGCACCACATGTTTCTTTTGTTTGGTTTTTGTTGCATTTCTCCTACAACATTACACATTCACACATCTACACACACCAACACTACTGATCTACTGATTGACCTACCTTACACATTAGATTACTACTTTGTTGTAATTTCTTTAAAAATAAATATAAGTGATTGATTTTTGTGTACAACTGTTTGTATTCTCCTGGTTTTGTCACGGCCTAAGAGCCGAGTCGTAACAAAGTGGGGGCTCGTCTTTTCTGGGTTTTTCGGTGAGTAATTTTGAATTGAGTCTGGAGCAAAGCACCTACTTGAATGTGTGGATGTCTGACTGTTTTAGGACACACTTGAGAAATTGTGAACCTGTCCTTTAAGGGATAATTCTGGTGATTTTCTATATTTTTCTTCCTGTCAACAAATCTCATGTTTGGATCCAAACCAACAATGAACTGATCTACTAACAAGTATTGTGTGTGTGTGTGTATCAAAGTCTGATATATCTATCTAGAGCTGATTTTTAAGGTTCTTCATTTAACTTATAAGGCCTCGCATGGACTCGCACCACCTTACCTATCAGACACCAGCACGCCCTCTGCACTCTCTCAACGCTGGTCTCCTGGTCATTTGCCTACCGTGCCCCCTTATCTCTGCAACGGCCTTCCATTACATGTTAAAGAAGCACGTTGAAATCTTTAAATCAAGACTGAAAACTTACCTTTATTCTCTACATTACAGCCTCCTCTAAAACTTAGCCGGGCCCATCACCTTTTAACATCTATTTAACATTGATGTTTTTAATGTGGTTGATTCACTTTCAGTTTTTTATTATTGTAAATTAATTGCTGTATGTTGTCCTTTTAACTGTAAAGTGTATTGGGACCATGCTGCACGGTGATTCTGCATTGAATTGAATAAAAATATAGAAAATCACCAGACATTTCCTTTAATAAACGTACATGAAGTCACCTTCAGCCTGCAGGAATATGAAGCTGAAATCAGCTTCAACATGTGAATCCCTGAAGGAGACATCATTAGAACAACGTGGGAGGTTCTTTGTTTGAATAAGTCATGAGGTTTAGTTGGAGAGTTGTCGTCATCTGCATGTGCTTTCCTCTGGAGTTATTGTGGAGCATTAAAAATACATCTCACCTTCCTTCATCATGCTATCAGAGGATAAATGCTGCTTTAAAGGGCAAATGAAATGTCATCAAGTCCATAATCAAGTTCTTCCTATGAGTGACGGGTTGCTACGTGAACACAACATTATGGTTGTTTGACACGAGATATTTCTGTATTTGAGTTTTTTTCCTCTTAGCTCTTCTTCTGTTTTTGACAGAGTGGATGTAAGAGGATGTCACATATTCCCTGCACCAATCAGAATTCAGCTATATTTGAGTCAGATGGCAGACAGTTGAGTGATTGTTTGTTTACGTGGCCGGAACTGTCAATCAAATGTCATCTAAGCACTCCCACACACCTGAACGTTTGCATCACCTTGATTTTCTCGCCTCACTGTTAGTCATTGTGGATAAAAGCGTCTTGCCAAACGACAAAATGTAAATTAATAATGTTTGTGATTGTGTCTTATAGCTCAGTTTTATGTTGAATGTCTTGTGTTTTTTTTTTAACATGAAGGGAGCATGTTGGGAATAAATGTTTTCAGCTCTGACAGAATGTTTTTCCATCAGACGTGTTTCAGCCATATTCTTCGGTTTTAGTCCGTACAGCCGAGCTGTCTTCACCGACAACATGACGGTTCTTGTTTCACTTATGTGTCAAGTCAAGTCAGTTTTATTTATATAGCCCAATATCATAAATCTGCCTCAGGGGGCTTTACAATCTGTACAGCAATATAACATTAGAGCCTTGATTCAAGCAAAAACTCCCTAAAAAAACCCTTTAATGGGAAAAGAATTGAAGAAATTTTGTGTAACTGCAGCACAACTACTCGTTTTCTTTTATTTAATTGCAACATTATGTTAAAGCTGGATTTCCAGCGTCTGTGGCAGTCTGGAAAAATGAAACAGGACTCTCCAGACCGCCGACAGATTTTCTGATTGGAGTGAACGTGACGCTGTCTTGTACTTCGGGGGTGTGACGTACGAGACAATGTCACATTCAGTCAATTTTTCCCCGGACAAAAAGCAAAGAACTGCTGATGCAATGAACCCTATAAACCAGGACCAGTCTATAGGAGGCTACAACAAAGCAACTGCACATATAATTTACAAAAAATAAAAGTAGATTTACTGTTATGTTAGCATTGAAAAGCTGCTATGAGTTGCATTATGGGTAATGTAGGATCCATTGTTTTTAAAATTTGACCTTACAACTGGACTCAAATTCAGGATATCTCAACATCTGCTGCTTCAATTTTTACTATTTTTTAGAAACATTGTGTCTCATGAGTTCCCCAACTAGACAGAGATGCTATAACTAAATGCTAAAACTACATGTGTGTAATACCCCTTTAATATAGTATAATGTGGTGTGGAAAAAAAAAACCCTCTCACTACACAGGAACAATGATATTTTTGACTTTTCAGCGAAAATTGGCTGAAGCAGGTCCTAACAGGTTGAAATATCAACAGTGAAATGTTGTTGAAACAGCCATTATAATAATAATAATAATAATAATAATAATAATAATAAATTAGATTTATATAGCGCCGTTCAAAACACCCAAGGACGCTTTACAAAAAAGGAAAAAAAGAAAACTAAGCCGAGCTTAAATAATAAGTAACTGAGAAGTTAACTGGTTAACTGTGGGCCAAAAGCCTGAGCAAACAGGTTTTGAGGGCTGATTTGAAAGAGTCCAGGGTCGGAGCGTTGGGGGTGGAGGGATTTGTAGGTGAGGAGGAGGAGTTTGTAGGAGATGTGGTATTTTACAGGGAGCCGGTGCAGGTGAATGAGAGTGGGGGGTGATGTGCTGCCAGGGTTTAATGTGGGTAAGAACCCTGGCAGCTGAGTTCTGGACATATTGGAACCTGTCCAGGGTTTTACTGGGAACCCCGAACAGGACTCCATTGCAGTAGTCCAGACGATTGGAGATGAAGCCATGGATCAAGGTCTCGGCAACGGTGTGTTGACGGCCGGAGTCGGGAGATGTTCTTGAGGTGGAAATGGTGTCGGATTTGATGTGTGACTGGAAGGAGAGGGTAGAGAGGGAATATTTTCATTCTTTCATTCACTCAGTCAACCTTATATAATATATATATAACCTTATATATTTATACAGGATGGTCCAATGAGAGCAGAAACACTTTGCGCTGGTATCTTGTTCACAAGCAAAAACAAACATTAAAATTTAGAAAGCAAATCAGACATATAGAGACAGATAAAATGTCCCCGTCTCTCTCTCTGCTTCCCCTGTGTGTGTGTGTGTGTGTGTGTGTGTGTGTGTGTGTATGTGTGTGTGTGTGTCTTTCCAGGTTTCCATGGTGATGGAGGTCACATGGCTCAGGTCCTATTCTGGAAGTTGCTTGAGTCTTTATGTTATCAATCCATCTATTATTCTGTCATCCTGTATTTTTGCTCTCTTCATTCATTCTGTTCACACAACATCTATTTCCTGTTTGTCCGTCCTGATCTCTCCTCTGTTGCTCTTCCTGAGGTTTCTTCCATTTTTTCCACATTTTTTGCGGGGGAGTTTTTCCTTATCTGAATCGGGGGGCTCTGAGGACAGACAGAAGATGCCGTATTGCTGCACAGATAATAAATCCCCCTGCGGCAAATTTGTGATTTGTGATATTTGTGATATATATATACAGCACTGTGCAAAAGTTTGAGACACTTCAGATGTTTAGATTCTTATCTATAATGCAACACCATCGGGGAGACGTCTGATGGTTCCCAAATGTATTCTGCAGCATGACAACGAGCCCAAACATCCAGCCAGAGTCATAAAGAACTATCTTCATCAACAAGAGGAACAAGGAGTCCTGCAGCAGATGGTTCGACCCCCACAGAGCTCTAATCTCAATATCATGGAGTCAGTCTGAGATTAACGTGAAGAGACAGAAGCAGCAAACTTTGCACAGTACTGTATATAAAACTGACAGTGTTAAAGATAAAAAGGCTTGATAAATAAATACTAAAGAGTGACAGAGACAGCCAGCCGACACTGATGGTTCTGTCACACTCAAATGCTAAAGCAGATAAACCAGAGTTAGCATCTTCTTCTTAACATCTCATTGATTAAAGATGCTGAGGCCTAGAAGTGGAGGCCACAGGCTGAGGGGACTGTTGCACATGTTCCTCCTCCTGTAAAATAAATCAGTAAGAGAAGCTATTCAATTACTTTACATTATTCAGGTTACCTAAAGCAGTTAAGCCGATATGTGCAGAATACCACAAGCCTTTCATTGATACACTAGGCCACAGCTTCACCATATGATAAAGATAAATTTCCCCCCCAAATAGGACTGTGATGATAATCACAATACCAGATATAATAAACATCACAAGTTACCCACAACTGTCATATACGGTAGTCTAATGTACTTGTGCATATACTGTGTGATATACGGTAATACAGCGGAGACGTAAGAGGCTACGTGATACGTTGGACAATCTGCGTTACCTCGGCTTGCAGCCAACCAGTTTGTATGGAGTAACTGGTCCAATCAGTGAAATGTGTAGACTTTTGTTGTCACCGTTAGGTTTCCAGTCCTCAGACAATTTGTTGACACCGTGAGGTTACCCTTGTCTGGTTTTCATTTCACTGAGACACTGTTAGTGTTTTTTTTTTTTTTTTTATTGTAGCATAAATTTTTATTTTATTTTTTTAGGTTCTTATTTCTCACACTTTTAACCTAGGTAAACACACCTATCCTCCCTTCACTCTCCCTAGGGTTGCCAGTCTGATACAGCCGTTTAAAATCACCACTAAACTCTCTCTCACATAGCTTGATGCTGGGCTTACAAATTCAGGCCTTTTAAACAACTCAATGTTGATTAAAGAGACAAACTTCTCACCTCACAAAGGAATCCGTGGGGCTCCCGACCCTCTCCAGGCCCGCAAGCGCCTTTATCTCTGAACGTAGCAGGAAAAGGATTTTGTAACTTTAAACTTGGAGAGAGGGCCGAGAAGCACATCCAGGAATCCGTCTCGAAGGACCAAATTGATGGATAAATTATCAATAGACTGAGGTTGGTTGAAGTCAAGCATCGGAGAGTGTGCAGAGTCTCCGTGGAGAATTCTGAGGAAGGAAAGAAATTCACTGGTATATATTGACGGCCTTGGGAGGCACCTTTAGTTGTTTACAGATTCCCACCAGACCTAAACAAAGCTTTACAGAACTCTCCCTTCCACATGATATCAAACGCAAGGTACAGCTCTTTCTATCACTGGCATCGACCCATGAGTTCGACCGCCAAGGGGGACGCCGAAAGTGGTGCACAAGGAAGCAGAAGTGCGGCAAGCAAGTGAGCCGGCATCCAAGCTAGGCTAAAGGCTAACCCCAGTCGACCAACTCTCCCGTCAATCTTCCTCGCCAATATCCACTCCATCAACAATAAACTAGACTACTCGAGACGCTTCTGACCTCCCGAAATGACAAACTGCTGTGCCCTCATCCCTGACAGTATCCTGGACTCTGCTATCCAGTAGGGGTGTGTCCGAATACAAATACGTTATTTGGCAAAGCACAAATAGTGTTTTTTTTTAGGAATATTTGTTTCATACAAATATTTCAAAAATTATTTATTTTCAGGAAGAAAAATAAACCATGTCAAACACCAGAGTGCAGGTCGGTTACATCGCTATCTCAGTGTCTCTCCTCTGCTCCGCTGTGACGTCTATCAGCAGGTCTCAGTGAGGGGAGTCACATCCACCTGCTACATGACGCACATTTCCTAATTTGGACATCACTCCCGGAGTTGGGGGTGTTCCCCAGAGATAAAGCTGAACTACTGACACATGCTTCATGAACTCTTATTGTAACACTTTAATTTTCTAAAATTAAAAGCGTAATAAAAACAAAAACAAGATTTTTAAGCCTCTTTCCACTTTTATTTGAATACAAATACAAATAATTTTTGCTGCCTCAACAAATACAGATACAAATACAAATACTGGACTCTCTGCACATCCCTACTATCCAGCTAAGGTAAGCAGTCAGTGTCTCCTTGTCATTGATCTCCACTTGAAGAATGATTTAAGAGAACTGCATTAAGTGGATTCAACACTTATCTCTTGATAAGAGAACATGACAGTTTGCTTCGACAGTTATCTCTGTGTGGGGGTCAACAAGTCTGAGTGCTGGCGGTTCGGGCAGAAGTATCTCCTTCAACTGTAAATTAGATAAAAGACTTTTCACACCTGATGGCCACTACAAATACGTACTTTACCACCAAACCACGTATACATTCCCTGGACAAACAAATGTTGCTGGGAGCTGCCAGCGCCAGGATCAGATTGGACGCTCCGTTGGATCTCCTCCATTACTGACCGACCCTGATTGTTAGAGAGAGAGAGCCAGCTCCTCTGAAATTGTTTATCTGGTTCCCCTCCAGTCTCCCTCTCATTTTTTCCCTCTTTGCTTCAAGTAATATTAACACTTTAACTTCTACACAGCATATCATCCATACAGTAAAAGAATAATGAAGTTACAGCGACTATATACTACTTTGGATTATGTTTTTATGCTTGGTCCTGATTTGCTGCAAAGTCCATTTTACACTGTTGGTGCTGCAGCTCGTAGAACACTGATTAGAACATTGATTAGTCTATTGGTAATTATCACAGATGATATCAAATTAATTTCTACCACATTTACTTAATTCTTGAGTATAATGTTTAAATACGCTGTATAAAGTTTAAAAGCTCTACAATGTGCAGTTGTCACATTAGAAATAAACAAAATAAACAAAACAAAATAAATACATTAACCTATGAATTTACATGATGAGAGCATTCCTCTCCTGCCTTATTTGCAGCAGCAGTGTTGCTTTTTGCTGTAATAGTTTTTGTTTTTTTTAAATTTTCAATTATAACGACTTGTTACTCTTGACTGAAGTAGGTGGCACATGATTGGTCCATTTTGTGCAGAAGAAGAGTCAAAGACGGATGAAGAAAATAAGAAGAAAGTTAACAAAGATAGTTGATAACCACCATCATGATACCCGTTATCTCTGACTGAGATTTTAGGTTTTGTCGAGCCAGCTAATGCAAAGAAAGCCTGGTTATGTTGAACTTGCTTCGTAGTTCTCGGAACTGGTTTCTCAACTCGCACAGTCTATTCGAATCATAACATCTAGTGCATCTTTTATGGTAAATCCGTTTACAGTTTAGAACATTAAACCCTTAAAAATAGTGACATTGGTCCTCAGGTTTCCGCTCCAAATCCCCCAAGAATAACATATTCAGTGATCTGACTAGTACATATGAACATACACGTAACTTACACACTCCAAAACACGTCGGTCTCAAAGCTTTGCCCCATGATCTGGCAACCCAGACGTGCTTCACTGCGTCCCTGCACCGTCACAGAGTAAACAGACTTTCACACATTTCACCCCACAGTCCTTTAGTAGCCGACATACAGCCTGAGCCGCAGCTCCTCAGCATCCCAAAGAAAACTATCACCTCACACTGCAAGTGAGTTTTCATTTCCTAGGATGGCGGTGGAATGTTCTGCGAAGACCCGCCCCGACTCTGCCTCTGATTGGCTCTGATCATGATATTCTTACCCTAACCCAACCATCTCACTCCTCATGGCTAAACCTAACAAATGAAGGCGATGAGTACTAGCCAATCAGAGGCAGAGTAGAGCAGGTCTTTCTGATCCAGAATGATCACATGTTAAGGGTTAGAGGTCTGATTGCCTCGGGTCCTTGAGCGAATGTTCCTGTATCTTCTCCCTGACTTCATGAGGGAGAACAGATGCTGGATGCTCTACAGATGCAGCGTTGATTGTATAAACTCAGCAAAGATGGCAGCGAGGCACCAGTGATTTCTCAATATCCTGTTCAGTCTTTCTTCCGCTCTGCTATTACCAAAACCAGGAAGTGATGCAGTAGGTGAGAATGCTTTCAATGGTTCCTCAGTAGAAGATGGTTCATGGCGGGGAGGTCGGCTCTTTTCATACATACATAAACATACAACGCAGCTCTGTGTGTATAACCAGTCGTAGCTGCAGCATCTTACACTATGATATTGATATAACATTTTCTCAAATATATAATTTTATACATAAACTCAACGAGGGAAGGAAATTTATGGAACTACTTTTCTCAGTGGGTTAAAATTTTTTCTTCCTTAAAGATTTAAAAAGGCTTTAATTTTGTTTTTTTTCAATAGTCTGATTTTGTTTTTCTTGTATATTTATGTGTATATGTATTTTATTTAGGTAGATGTAATCAATAAGCCTACAAGGATTTTTTCCTCTCGTTGCACATTGATTTTTTTTTCTTGTTTGTATGTATTTCATTCATTTTAAACAAGTCACAGTGATGAGTCCTGAAGCTCTCACCTCTTATGAATCTTAATCTTTATCTTAGCAATAGGTAACCGAGACGTATTTTAAAAAATTGCTTTTCAACAAGCTGTTTTAACCTCAACGTTTTGGCATCTTTTGACCTGTAATTCATCACAACAGTGCTTTTTGGGAGGCTTTTGACAGCTTTTACCAAGTAGTTAAGTTCTGTTCTACTCCAGACAGGCATGAAAGCCCCAGAGAGGCTCTAAACTGGTGTGTCTGGGGAGACGGAGGTCAAAGGTCATCAGAGCTCTTCACACAGTTAACCAGCAGCAGCTTTTCTCACCTTGAAGCCTGTCACAGAATCACAAAGCCCATCGTTTCTCTCTTTGGGTTTTTACTGACAAGAAGGACAAAGGCTTTCTGAATTGCTGTAGGTGAGGTTTGGAGGAGGAGGAGGAAGAGGAGGAGGAGGAGGAGGAGGAGAAGGAGGACCAGACAGCATGTGTCACTGCTGTCACCTAGTGAACAGTGTTTTCATGCTTGTAGAGCTGCAGCAACGTGCCGCATACAGACGAGACGGAGAGAATAACTTTCTCTACAAAGCTGAGACCGGACGGGAAGTCACATCCACTATTAATTTAACTATTTAGTGAATTAAATATCATCATGTTATAGACAAATGCTCTGGTTTTGTTTACAGTATGCACTAAAAATGTTTATACCTGTATTATATCATCATTTGGAAATATCACACATGCGTAAATCGTGTGAATTCATGTGAAAAACATGCATGTAGATCCGAACTGATTCATAAAGCCTCAACTTCTCTCTGGAAATACTGAGACATTCATGTGTTTCAATGAGTCATTTTGGTCTTAATCTTTAAATTCAGACCCTTTACTAAGTGTGCTGGTGGTCATTTTGGAAATTATTGCTCCGTTAATAAGATTTGAAGACTTGTAGCCGCTTTGATATCTGCTGTGTGGGGGGCGTTGATTGACTCACCTGCTGCTCTCCTCGGCTCCGGGACTCACGCTGAGTTGGACTGTTGTCGTAATATTTCACTAAGTTTAATGTTATTTGATTATGATTCCTGCCCTGCTAGCACAATTTAGCTAAAGTAGCTATAATATATAAGCCATAAGCTGCAACTCTGAGCTTCAAACCGGCTCCAAAGCGAATTCAACGGGTGACATCACACCCGTATGTTCACATGCAATAAAGTCACGTGTGCTTTTTCTAATAAAGGTATTTTTAGAGTATTATTAAATCCTTTTTTGTGGAAGGCTTGTTGTCTCTAAATAAAGAGATGAAACTGTCAACAAGGCTCATTCCACCGGGTGCAGAGTCATTTCCAAATCTGGTTTGTGTGCAAAGTAAAATACACATTTCTTTCTCTGCATATTAAAGTTGGCACCGACATCTCAGACCAAAACAAATGTGTGTGTCGTTTACTCAATAAAGTTGGAAAAAAAAAAAAACACAGACAGCTCATGAAACTTAGATGAAACTGTCAAACTAGGCAGAACTGATCAAATATAGATCCGGATTCTGTTGCTGCATCGCCTCAAATGTTCTCAGAACATGATTTTGGAAAGTATTTGACACGGCTGCCATGTTGGAAACGGACACAGAGGGACTTACATGCACGGCTACCAAAACAAAGAACAGAGAAGCTCAGATAACCACACACACACACACACACACACACACACACAGAGGGAGTGTGACTTTATTCTCTGCTCAGGACGCCACTATAACTTCATGTAGCAAATAGTTGCTGACATCCAGTGAGGCTGAATGTCATTAATTGCACCTTTAATGTATCAATTACTCAGTATGAGTCGGTATTTGAACTGCAGCCGCTGATAACAAACATTCAAATGTTTTCATGCAGGAAAAGTTTTTTCTCCAACAACTTGATTCTTTGAAGTGAAAGCGTGTCAGACGCAGCTTCTGATGATGGAACACTAAAGCTCTCCATTAAAACCTAATAAGTAATAAAATTCATTCTGACATTTCAGTCCAACTGCAGTATTAATAAGGCTGCTGTCATTTCTGTGTGCCTACTTGACTTTTAAATTAAATGCGTAATAACCTGACAGAGCGGCGTTTCTCTCTCTCTGCTTAATGAGACGGCATGCAGGGAGAAGCAGCGATGAATTCAACAGAACTTTGTGAGGAAGAAGCCATCGCAGCCTGCAGCCAACACCTACAGGTTTTATGAAGACAATCAGGGAAGCAGCGAAAGGGAAACAAACGCTGTTACGCTGCCTTTTGTGTTTGTTAAATTGTGTTTTCTTATACTTCAGAGGAGATTGAAACATTATTTCTGATGTCTCATCATTTCTCCTTGAATTTGTGATTCCACCGGGACGTCAACTCGACACATAAATAAACCGGCTGAGACATGAGATGTTGAGTTTTGCTGACACATTAAAAACAAGCAGTTTTTCACACAATCGTTTTGTTTGTCTTGCATTGTTCAGAGAGTTCAGAGTGTACAGTATATATCCTGAAATAACTAATATGTCAGGTTGAATTTGGGGGAAATGTGCATAAAATGTTGTTAATTACAAAATTCTCTTAATGTAGTCTACACTGTAAAAAAAAAAAAAAAAAAGGAAGTAAATTTACATAAAATCATCTGTAAAATTTCACATAATTTCACATTTTTAACCCTCCTGCTGTCTTCCTGTCAACTATGCAACTTTTGCCCTCCCGGGTCAATTTTGACTCAAATGTCAACAGATGCCATAAAATTCAATGAAAGTAGTGATCATTACTTTTACCTGCAAAATGTGTGTTATGGAACCATCCATGTGATTTTCAGGCAATTAGATGAAAGACATCCATATTTCTGAAAACGGGTCAAATTTGACCCGAGGACAACAGGAGGGTTAAAGAAAAGCGTCTAAATTTAAATTTAGATTTTTCTGTTCAGAGAGTGTACAGTATATATCCTGAAATAACTAATATGTCAGGTTGAATTTGGGGGAAATGTGTATAAAATGTTGTTAATTCCAAAGTTCTCTTAATGTAGTCTACACTGTAAAAAAGGAAGTAAATTTACATAAAATCTTCTGTAAAATTTCACATAATTTTAGACCCATTTCAAATTCTTAAAGAAAAGTGTCAAAACTGTCTCTAAATTTAAAATAAATGTCTGATTCTACAACATTTTACAATAAGTTAAAGTCCTCCTCCACTCAAAGATGTGTTTTTTCGTCTTGTTCCTTCAGTTGAATGTTTGTGCTTCTCTGTGCAGAATGATGGATGTGCAGAGTTTGTTTTCACATCCATCTGCTGGAGGAGGAAAGTTTCTCTGAGCTCATCTGAAATATGAGTTTTAGGATGCGCACATACGGGGCAAGATTTATGACATCACAACAATTTTGGAGCCATTCAGTTTACACAAGTGTGATGTGGGAACTTGAAATCTCCAGAGCACAAACACTGAGAACTGAGTTTCAGTGAAGACATCTGGTGTCCAGCAGGAAAACTCTCATAGATTCTGGATTTCTTAATGAAATTTTAAGAATTTTTAAGGTATTTGAACTTTTTTTTTTATGGCAAAATGATACCAGACAAAAATATAAGTCAAAGCTGGGTATTTTTAGATGTCTTCAAACATGTCTGGAGGAGCTCTTTAACAACAAAAGATGTATTTTTTTTTTACCATCGATTCCTGTCTCATAACCGCTGCTCTTCTGTGGAGCAGTTTTTACTCTGACAGAGATGTAGCATCTTGTCTCTTTGTCAAGCACAAATTCACAAGTTCACAAAAAATCTGCACAGATTTACTTCACCCCTGTGAGCAAATCCAATACTAGTGTGTTCAGGCGTTAACAGGAGACAGATATGAAGAATAAAACAGTAACAGCTCTGGTGGAGCATTAGTGGAAATAAATATAAGGCTGTATACCTGTCTGAAGACAAACTTATAGCTTCAAAAACATGATGGAATGAGCAGATACAAAGTATGGGTATTATATTCCTAAATTTCCCTTTGTGTGATCAATAAAGTTTATCTAAAGACAGACTTGACAGAAAAATTGTGCATTGTGAACTGAATTGCAGCTGTATGCGACACTTGAGCCCAAGACAGTATATGTTATCTCACTGTATTCAAAATATTGATTTAAGGGTGGAATTCCCCTTTAATCTTTATGCTAGTAGCAGTAGTAGTCAAATGAGGAGAGGGTCTTTTAATTATAAAACAAATCCCGAGAGGAAGCAGCTGACAGGTTTCATGCAGCTCTGCGGCTGATTTAAGCTCCAGAGACAAACTCGCCACGCTGTGATGTGAAGCATCGGACCGCTGCAGCCCGCTGTGACCCCTGGATTAAGGATTACCCACCACACAGAGAAGCACAGGATTATGCTTTTGTTTTGTTTTGTCCACTGCTGCCAGTGCAGAACTGCAGCCAAACCTGTAGATAAATGATACTATTACATTACACAGGCAGTGTTTACTACAGCACAGTCGGTCTGCTGCAGTCACAGCGTCGGTTAAAGCTTCAAGGCAAATAAATAAAACAGGACATTTTGAGGTTTTAAGAAGGAGAGGAGTTAAAGGAAAATGTCTGGGCATTACTAAAGTTGAGGGTGTTAATTCTCAGTGGGTTTGACGGTACAAGCAACACTTAAAGGGGACGTTTTATGCTCATTTCCAGCTCTGTTTTTATTCTGGGATTCCACTAGAGCAGCTTTGCATGACTCACAGTTCAAAAAGCTCCTTATTTATCTTATACTGGTCCATAATGCAGCCCCTCAGTTCAGCCTCTGTCTCTAACAGGCAGTCTTAGCTCCTGTCTCTTTAAGGCCCCCCCCCCCCGATTGGCCGGCTTCAGGAAGCCCGCAGAGACACAGCTTTATCAGAGTCGTGTTAAGTTACCGCCGATGCAAACCCAACATTTCCTGCTTTACTGCTTTTAAATGACTAAATAATGGGAGACTTTTATTGTGAAGAATTTACAGGAAATTAAACATGTTCACTGAATTAGCAGAGCTTTGTTAGCGGTGCTAAAAACCGGTCAACACAACAACATATGGAGATATTTGGAGTTGTTTGTTCAGCAGATCAGTTAGAAATAATGCAGGGAGGAATAGTGCAAGCAGACACAGCTACAGTCATGGCTCAGACTGACTACCCCCAAAACAATGGACAAACACCATAATGTCATCAGAGTGGAGCAGTTAACTGGCGAACTGTGTGTGGAGCAGATGACCATATAAAGAAATCCGTCACCAGCCGACATCAGCTCGGACAGAAAGTAGAGGAAACAGTTGGAAACCAAGAGTTCAGAGCAGTCTGAAGCCGCTGCGTTTTGCTCCACTTCTACATACATTTACCTCATTATTTGACACTTTGGCCACGTTTAATATGAATATCTGACACTGTAACATTATTTATATGAGGAAAAACATTATAGGTCCCCTTTAAAGAGGAATTCCACCTATTTCCCACATGTAAGTGTGTTTCCAGGTGTTACATGTGTAAAAAGTAGTATAAAGCCTTTCGTGTGTCCGGAGGGAGCCGTGTGAAATGTGGGGGTGTGAAAGTAGAAAGCAGTAATGTTACCAGATCTCTGTAGTCCGCTCCTCATCTCTGCTGGAGGCGAGCAGCTCCAGGCTACTTCACTATTAAATATAAAATAAGGTGAAAGACAGAATCGAAAACATTATTGAAGTTGAAAATGAACTGCACTGACCTGTAAAATGCCAATCAAAGGCACATTTATCGCTCTAATTTACATGGGAAGGATCATCTGGCTGTTAATGTTCTTTTTTTTTTTATCCTTGATTGGGACACAAACGACCCAAACGGGGAAAATAAATCAGTTTCAATATAAACACATTTAAAAATGATGACGATGGTTTACAGGTCAATGTGATGTATTACTGATATGGTTATAAATACCCACACAGTCACATGTAATGACAGCTGTTCTGGTTGTTGGAGAACCTCTGCGGTGCAACATGTCCCAGTAGACTACTGGTTAAGATGCATGCTACATAACTGCAACGTCCGTGGCTTAATTTGAGCAGTGGATCTTTGTTCCCCGTCTCTCTCTCCCCTCGTTTCCTGTCATCTCTCATCTGTTGATGTCCAATTAAAGCATAAAATGCCCCCCAGGATTTATATATATATATATATATATATTTAAAAAACAAGAGAGAGCACTGTTGTTTGTTTCATTAACAGGTCTGAACACTGATGGAACAGGCAGCGAGTTCATATGTGTCTTCATCCATTTATGGCTAATTGTGGCAGTGGTTATGAGACTTGTGGACATGCGTCTATTTCCACAATAGACAGTTTTTCTTTAATCAGACAAAAACAGTGCGTATGCATGTTTCTGGCTTTGTGCGTCACACAGCTTTTAGTCATAAATCTACAGAGTTTTATGCATCATCAGGTGTGTCAAGTTTTGACAAGAGAGAAGAATCCATGGAATAAAAAAAGAAGATATTTCTGGTTCTGCTGCATCGATTTTGATCCTTTTTTGAAAAACTGTTCAGCATGAGTCCGATAATGTTTTAGGAGTACAATGCTAAATTGATGGAGTAGTTTGATTCAAGATAATTTCACAAATATAGCTCTGAGAACCAATAAACACTGATGTTCAGATCAAAAAGACATACTTACTTCAGCTGAATTTGGTAGAAAATGTCATGTTGTTCTGTTTTATTGTCAGTGTGGTTGTTCATGGCTGTTTGATGTGAGCACTCCGAAGCTATGTTGAGATATCAATATTTCTATACCCCAGTACCATAAATCATACATTTTCCTCAGGTTTCTTTACAACCTCTACAGCAACACAATATCTTCCATCTTTAGAATATGGAAAAACTCCCTAAAAACCCCTTTAAAAGGGAAAAATAATGTAAGAAACCTCAGGAAGAGCAACAGAGGAGGGATGATGGACAGACAGGAAATAGATGTTCCGTGTGCAGAAAAGACCAAAGAAAGCAAAAGCAATAAAGTGTTGAATCTTCAAGGCTTCAGCAACATTTTAATATTTCAGTCTGGAGCAGATCTTGACCGCACGCTGACAGATAATCAATATCACATGTTGAAATGTGATATTTGAAGTAACTGTAGACGCCAAACAAACTTTATAAAATCTAGATGTCTTTTGACCTGCAAATCACCAAATCAAAGTTTACGGGGTTATATTTTTTATTTGCTTTTCTACAATCCAAGAATAGTAGAAAATAGCATTTTTACACACACAAACAGCTGGGTTATCTTGTCCCAGTGTTAAAACACCCTAAAAAACAAAACAACACTCTGTACCAGAGAATCTTCCTAAAGATGTAACGTGTGTGAAGAAGTCGTTTGCACAGGAGCAGTTTAGAGTGTTTTGATTCATTTGGATGATAAAATGTTTTATCAACCTGTCAGTTCTTGTTGTTGATGGTTGTCTCTTAAAATTTGAATATTGCAAACTTAATAACCAACCAGTTTTATGTAAAAAAAAAAAATCAACACAATCTGGTTTAAAGTGGTTATAATCGATATATTTTATAATAACAGTGTCTGATGTGTCAGTGTGTAATGTGTTGGTTGTGGCTCGTAGTGATGAACCTACAGAGAATTATCAGTGACTCTGCAGCTCCTCTCGGCTTTACGGAGCTTTATAGTGTCGTTTTCAGAGAAGAAGCTGTAAAAAGCCGCTGTACACTACCTGCTCAACACAGTTAGCTGTAGACTAGCTGGTGAACATAGTGGAGCATTTAGCAGCTAAAGAGCCAGATATTTCCCTCAGGAGTTGGTAGAGAGTAAAAACAGAGCTAAAAGAGAGTGAATATTGGACTTACATTCACCAGGTGGACAGAAACACGACTCCACATGAATGATAATGTTGCTCCGTAACTGCTGGATGTGGAAACATATCAACTTAAAAGCTGATGATATGCCAGAGTTGTGTTCACTGCTTGTTTCTGCTGAAAACTAGTGGACAGAAAAATCCATGAATGCAGGTTTAACTATCTTGTATTCAGAGATGTTTGAGGCTATGTTTACCTCCTCCAGCTCCTACCTCCATCTGTTTTTTGCTTCATATTTGAACATTTGCAATATTGATTAGATGATGTTCTAAGACATAAACATCTCAAGAGAACATAAACTATGACTGAAAGGGAAAATGTCCCTGGTTCTAGTTAAACTTCTGCTGCATTTCATTCCCTCCGTCTCTCTTCTATCAACCTCTAATGTTCACTGTGAATAAAAGCACAAAATACCACAAAAATCAACATCATTTGTCACTCTGTCACTTGAAACCTCAGATCTGGAAGTGGCTGCTTCAGGATCTAATTTTCATCCTGCAGCTCTGACTCAGACTTGGACGGATCGCTGCAGCACTGAGTCTGATGTACTGAACTGACTCATGCCTAAAATTATGATTCAATGAAAGGTAATGATACAAAAGAAGAAACTGGGCTTTTAGAGGAGGAGTAGATGTTGGAGATATTCTGCAGCCAAGAATTTCTTGTCAGATAATTGAAGCACTTGGACAGAGTGACAGGATGTATACCATCCTCAACACGTCAAACTATTGGGGGTGGGGGTGGGAGTGGGGGGGCTCCTCTGTCATCAGCATCCTCAGCCAATGGAGAAACCAGCGGAGGAGACACTTTAACCGGCTCTCCGGAGCGGAGCGGACCAGAGCGCAGCGCCCGGCTCCGCGGATCCATCCTCCTCCTCCCCCCTCCCCTCCCCCCCGGTACATGCACTAACATCTGCGCGTTGGTGGAAAGTGAGTTTTCTGCTCCTGGTTATGGACTTCATTTCTTCTCCAGTTTCATCTTGAGGACTGCGGAATGTTTTAAGCTGCAGCGGGGAACCTGCTGCGTGGATATCCAGCAGGGAGATGCTGCTTCACGCATCGCTGGCTTCTGCGTCTTGAAGGGAATTTAAAGCTCAAAGTGAGTAGAGTTGACTGCAATATCAGTTATTATCACAGCGTGAATATCTGACCTCTGGAGATTGACACACAGGAGTTAAGCTCCTGTAGTAATCTGGGAAAACTGTTTTTTTAAAGAGGGTTGAATCTGGAATCTGGAAGTGCGCTAAACTATAACATCCCAAATAATCCAACATCTCTGCAAAACAGAGTGACTGCGACAATAGCTGCATGTTAAATATGTTTTGGATAGAGGCTGTCCTGTAAGACGCGTAGAGTCTTGCTGGACTCAGTTGATCCGTGCGCTCTGGAAAGTGATTTTGTTTTGTTTTTTCATGGATTTGCATCCTGAGGATTATTGGCTGGATATGCGGGAGGTTTCTGCATGACTGCGCGCTGTAGATGGATATACAGAGAAAGAAAAGAAAAAAGCTTGAGGACATGGCATCTGAAAATGAGAGGAGACATAAGTAATAACAGAGTAGATTATAGCTGCGTGTTTGTCAGCATTTTTCAACATTGGCATCCGAAAAACTGAATTTTTATGCAAGAAAATCTCTTGAGATACATTATTGACAATAATACCTTTACTTAAAGTCCCCTTATTTAGCATTTATATAGGAGTAACATTTAAAAAATGGTTTATAACACACTATAATGTAAGTATTTAAGGACATTTTATATGTATATTAATGTAAACAATTATAACTTCTCCTATGAATACATATTTTATATTATTATTACAACTATATTATCATTCATTCTCTTACAGGTGCACACAAACACATTAATAAACAATTATATCTGCTTAAAAACTATATTATAGGATGTTATAAACCATTTATTTAATATGTTTGTATATCGCTAATAAATGTCATAGAGGGGGTTTAAAGTAAAGTGTTACCAGGAACATTTCCAGATCAGCCTGCGCTCTCCTCGCGCTCTCCTCGCGCTGGAGGCTCTCATCATTACCATGTATGGATCTTCTGTTGGTTATATGCAGGATATGTGGGAGGTTTCAGCTCCACCGCATCTCTGAGAAATGAGTTGAGGACAAGTGAAAGAGAGAAGTGACCACAGGGTGTAACTGTGCGTTTTTAACCCTTAAAAACAAGAGCCTCCTGATATTTAGCTGAATTAATGTGAGTGTATGTGTATCATAGTTTCAATGTAAGTATATGTGAAGGAGGATGTCCAGGAACCTGAAGTGAGACTTTTTCTTAAAAAAAATGTGTGTCCCTGTGGATTAAAGACGCAGCAACGCCAGCTGGGTTTTGTTTACTACTACAGCTGTCCGAGTAGATTATGACGTCACCTCTCCTGCAGTTGGAGTGAGTAGTATCCATCCATCCATCCCTCCATCCATCCCTCCATCCCTCCATCCATCCATCCTGTGCCCGGGTCGCCCTCACGTGAGCGAGCAGAGCGCAGAGCGCGCGCGTGCCAAGCCAGTTCTGTTTACTCCAGTTGCCTCTCGCGCCATGACTCACATTATGTCACATCGTTGACGTAATGTGGTTGAACAGCGCGGGAACATCTGAGAAGGAAAAAATAGGTTAAATTACTAAATCCAAAGATGATGAAATGATTTGTAGAATAATTAGGAGGTGGAGTTTTTAAAACATAAGGCTGAAAATTTTCTATATTTTTCTTGTTTTCAACAAATTTCATGTTTGGATCAAAACCAACAATGAACTGATCTACTAACAAGTATTGTGTGTGTATCAAAGCCTGATATATCTTATTCCTCCGTTGTTGTCCAGAAACTATTAAAAACACGTCAGTGAGTCACACCGCTGCACTGGGTCACATGTTCATCTTCATCATCTTCATTATGACGAGTTTCCTCACGTTAGTTTGTTTAGAAACGGCTCCAAAGACTAATAACAGTGATCATGTTTTCAGTCTCCGGAGAGTAGTTCAGTGTAAGGCAGACGCTACTGAGCATGTGCGGAAACGCGGTTCTGTTTACAGCTTTGCTAGCTTGTTGTGCTACATATCACAACCTCTTGACTTCGTACTATATTGTTAATTTCTACAAGAACTTAAGTAGGAAGTGATCATGCCTGATACATTGTTGAACCTGAGCTATTTACACCACTAAACTCTCAATATTCCTATAAACAGAAGTCAAATGGACAATTTAACAAAAAGTCATATTAGTATTTATTTTATTAAAAAAAAAAAACTTAATACATACACACAACCTGGTGAAAACATATCACAACTTCTTGTACTACTAATATTTTAAAAAATAGTACAATCAGAGTTAATCAATAAAAAACCTAATTTATCTTAACCATAATTGCCATTTTTTGTGTTCCTTAAACATTATCCTCAATGTACCTTAACATAGAAACATGGACTCTACCAGATAATGTAACAATCATACAGGTTTGAGTTCCGGTCATCAGTTTTATTATTTTATTTCTTAGAAATCATGTTTTGTACATCAGACGACTCTAAATGAGCGTTAGCTGCTGTTGCTATGGAGAAGAAGCCAATCAGAGGTGGATATCGTTGTGGATTTTTTGAACAAAACACGGTGGCATTGTTGCTAAAATCATCCAAAACTGATCCAGAATCCATAACTGAATAAATTTAAGCTGCAAATTGTATTTTCAGTGTTCTCAAGATTGAATATTTAGCTTCTGCTCACCGTTAGCGGTGCGCAAAACAGAATTTGAAGCTTTTTGATTATATGTTTATGCATCTTGGGAGTTGTAGTTAACTTTTCCCATTAAGTTTTTATGTCCACAAGCTTTTATCGTTGACTTTTCCAGTCACAGAACCAGATATTTACTCTCCCAGTTTTTAATCTTTTGTATTGACGAGTTTTCAGTCTATCTAACCCTTGAAAGGCTCCAACTGTCAGTCACATTGTCTATGAGAAAATAAACAGTTCTTTCATTTCCAGAAACATGGATGCTTAAAAAAACTGCAAGTTTTTTTTGTAGGATTACTTTATTGTTTTACACAAAACATTATTTAAATCACTTGCAACTTGCAAGTCTCTCACTGTATTTGGAATGATCCAATCTGACGTCCCTGTATGTTTGTATTTCAGGTCATAATGTGAATGTGCAGCATCAGTTCATCCAATGATTGAGACCAGCACACCGACCATGTTGGACAGAACCGAGCCGGCACACTGCACCGTGTGCTGCTGCACGCTGGTCAACAAAATCCTGATGGTGCTCTTCATGGTGTTGCTGATCTTCGCCACCTTGTTTGGGAACTTGGTGACTCTGGCGGTGGTGCTGGGGACCAAACACTTCCACACGCCGCAGGGTTACCTGAAGGCATCACTCGCCGTGGCCGATCTTGCAGTGGGGATATTTGTTGTGCCGTTGTCAGTCTACGCCGAGGTCTATCTTATGGCGACTGACTCGGCGCCAGAGTGGACGTCATACAACTCACAGTCGGTGAGTTTCCATCCGTGCAATGTTATCGGCCCGATCTTCGCAGGGTGCACTTTGGTCTCCATCACAACCATCTTCCTGCTGACGATTGAGCGCAGCATCGCCGTGTTGAGACCGCTGCATAAAGACTCAGTGATTACACGTAAAAGGACCACGATCCTCATCGTCCTTTCCTGGGTGGGGAGTTTCTTCTTGGCGGTGTCTCCGATGGTTTTCAGCAGCGAGATCGCTCTGGAGTACAACTCCTGCAGCCGCATGTGTAATTACGCTCTGGGGACCATCGGCGAGTTCCCCAGCCAGGCCTGGAACATCCTCCTCCTCTTCCCCGCTTTTGACTTCACCCTCCTCGGTGGCACTGTGGTCATTAACATGATTTCTCTGTCCAGCATTAGGCAGCACTCGAAGCGCAGGAAACACCTGGCGGAAACCGAGTGCCAGAGCACCACCAAACCTACGTTCTCTGACATCAAGGCAGCCAAAACTATTGGGACGCTAACGGTGGCCTTCACCGCGTCGTTCACGCCCATCGCCGTCTTTGTGGTGGGGAACGTTTTGGGGAATAAGTGGTGCAACTTTTCCTTTTTCGCCTTCTGGATTTTGGCCACCAACAGTTGCTGGAATGTGATTATTTACAGCGTTTGGGATCAGAAGTTCAGGCTCCGCGCACACAAGCTCCTCATGCCTTTCCAGAGAAAAGACACAACCAAAACCTAAAAAAAAAAACCACTCAGGAACCAAAGACTGCAGACAAACCTGAGCATCATTTAGACGTTTGTTTGTCGCACAAACTCTTTGTCCAACACACATTGTGAGTCTCGCTAAGAGGCGTGTCTGCATGTCTTGTGGATTGCTGTTGTGAAAGTAAAATTTTCTACATCGTTAACAAGCATGGAAAATTTTCAGATCACAAAATGTTGGATATTAAATGTCCCTCATTGTTGGGGATTCGTCTTGTTTTTGTGTAATGTTGCGATAACTGCGGCCTGTTTCAGTCTGTGGAATGTTTGTGATAAACACTGATTAAAACATGATACAAACAAAATCTGTTTTCTGATTCCACAACATCTGTTGTATGTAAAGATGTATTTGGAAGTACAGATGGGTCAAACAGCCTCCAGAACAGCTTTAGACTTAGATTCCCTAAATCAGTATCAAAAACTCCCCGAAGATAATCCCACTAATTAACTGTTTTGATGCTGCTGGTGTCCAACATGTCTCATTTTCATACTCATCAAGCCATTCAGTGAACCGTCTCATCCTTTATCGTTATGTTTCTACACTCATTTATTCAGGGTTTTCCTCAAATTTGTCTCCATGTGAGACCCATACAGAAATGTAGTATAGGCCATATTCACATATATGTGAGAAACTAGTAAATATATTCAGATATGTTTGGAAAATATATTTTAAAAGTACTTAGAGCAATTAATCTTCATATTGCATGTGTAAATAGCAGTGACAATAAATCTTAAAATAATATTTAAAAAAATGCAAATATTTACATACATGGATACCTATTAAGTGCGAATAAATGTGAGTCTAAATATGTTCACATATATGTGAAAAATACTAAAAAAGCAGCATAAATTGAACATTTGAATATGTTTAAAAATAACTTTACATATACATATCAGGGTTTCCCTTATAATTGCACAGGCCAGAAAATGAGAACCCCTGTCAGGTCAAAAAATCTCTTTTTAATGCCAAAAATAACGTCAAATATCCATTCATTCGGAAATCAATAGCGTTTGGGGGCGTCTCTGTGCAGTGCTGTTCTGAAATGTGAGTCAGCCTCTGTGTCGATGCCTGGGAAACTGTTGTTAGCTTAGCTCCCTTCAAGGAATAGGGCAGTGCGTAATGTGTGTGTGTAGCTAGCGTGTGGTTGAGCGAGTGAGTTGGCGGCAAAAAAGTGAGGAAAGCAGAGGAAAAGGTTAGCAGTAAGTTGTAAATCTGGTGATAAATGTACAGTACAGACTACAGTGTGTCAGTTAATAAATGCTGCAGCTTCTCAAGACAAAGAAAGGTCTGTTGTTTCCCCAACTGTAGGAAAAGTGCGGGGGTTAGCTCCAAAGTTAGCAACAATGCGTTAGCCTAAACTGACGATGCTAAACAGAGAATGGAGAATTGTGCGGCTGCTGAGTCTTTGCTCAGCTCAAGTCTTCTAGAAACGCAGAGGACTTTTTTGGCTTCATTTGCCACTGACCAACTTTCATAGGAATGAATGGACGCCATCTTTGAACGTGGTATCCAGCTCTCCTTAATACATCCATGGCAGGTACATGTGTAAAACTGAGATTTAAGGTGAGCTCAGAGGAACAAACTGCACAGAGAAGAGAACAAACATCCAACTGAAGAAACAAGAGGAAGAACATGTTTATGAGTGGAAGGGGACGTTAAAGGAGGTTGGTATAATTTCCTATTTTTAACTTACTTATAAAAACATTAAAAAGTGAAGTGAACAGATCTCATGTTTGGATCCAAATTATGTACTAACAAGTAGATCTGTCACAATAACTACTTTTGTTGGACGATATATTGTCCAAGAAATAATTGCAATAAACAATATTATTGTCATTTTAAGAATATTTTATGCCACAGTTTCAGTTAACATAGTAACACTAGTTCAAATACCATACTTACCTATAAGGGAGGTGCCAGGATCCATAGCTTCACTTTATTCACTTACACCTTACCTGCAGCCCACACACCCCCAGCATATGTTCACTAGTGGGAGTGAAGCGTTTTGGGAGAATTTGGTTTTCTAGAAATGTCAGGATTTTTGTTTGTCGGGGTGAGTGTAGTGCTTACAAAAAAGGGACTTCATGAGTTTAATAGTTCATATATATATATATAAGTCCTTTTCTGTTTATCTTAAAAAAGAAAACAAAAACAAATTTACAATCACCACATTAGTATTGTTCAGGTTGTACATTTTATATCTTGTTATGCTCTTGCATGTCAGTTTCCTCTGGGAACTGGAGTTTGAGGGATGCCCATAGGCTGTAAAAGATATGGTTGTAGCCACTGTGACGTCACCCGTTGGTTTTGTTCGTGGTTTTGAAGCTCAAAGTGGGCGGCTCCAGCCATCGCTATCTTCGCAGTGCCTGACTCTTGGCTAATCCAGAATGGACAAAAAGGTGGAGCTGAGCCGGGCCCGAATGAAGCCTGGTTGCTAAAACAAGCTACCTAGCAGCTAGTGACCTGTCACTCAAAGCGGCCATGTCTTTAGCTAACATTAGCCCAAGGGTTCAGCGCTCAGTGTTCCCTGTAAGCTAAGTGTTAGCCTGGGTCCCAGGTAGCGGCGCGTGTTTCCAGAGTGTGAAAGGCAACACCCCGCGCTACTTATTTGGAAGGTCATGGCTCGAAAATGGAAAAGATGGCATCGACCATAACTGCAACTCTGGGCTTCAAACCACATCCAATGAAACCAACGGGTGACGTCACACCTCGCTAAATCCAACTTTATATACAGTCTGTGGTTCTCTCTGTTCCATTCTGTCAAACTACCACTGCTACTGCTGTGCAGCGCTTTAATTTAACAATACTGACATTTAAAAGTCCATTGTTGTTGTCGTCCCCACAAATGAGCTGCATTCGCCTACCAAACAGCACACAAAGATATGTGTGTTATATGTTTGTACCAGTGTGGACATACAGTGTCGCCTTTACAATTGACGCTCTGGATTGAAAAACATAGTAGAAACACAAGGCACAAGCTATATTTTAGAAGTAAATTAAGGTTAAGGGAAGCTCCTGGTTTCGAGTCATTAAAGAGGACATATTCTGTACATTTCCAGCTCTATATTTATATTCTGGGGCTCTACTGGAATATCTTTGCATGAGTTACAGTTAAAAACTCCTTATTTATCTTATACTTGCCCTTTATGCAGCCCCTCAGTTCAGCCTCTGACTGAAACAGGCCGTTTTAGCTCCTGTCTCTTTAAGGCCCCGCCTCCTGATGAGCCCACTCTGTTCTGATTGGTCAGCTTCTGGAAGCTGCGTCACAGCCGCTACAGTAGCAGGATTTCACTTCTTTTTCTCGTTCTTTACTCAAAATGTCAACCTCTCAAATACATCCATACACGTTGGAGCCGGAATCTGATCCGAAATATAAGAACGTGAACAACACGTGGAAAAACCTTAGCAACAACCTTAGCAACCAAGGCTACGTCTTTCATTGGCAAAGGTAGAAAGAAATGTTGAAAATGGAGCGTTCATGCAGGTTGAAGCCCTGACTTTTGACTTGCAGGCAGCATTTCCGCATATGTTCATCTCAAGCTTTGGACTTTGGGCCATGTTTAACATCTGACATCATAACAGTATATATATATATATATATATATATATATATATATATATATAACAGAAAATCACATAAAGCAGAATATAAACCCTTTAAGTTCCAACAGTGGAAAAAAAGCATAAAGATGATGGCAAGAGGTAAACCCAAACTCAAATGTCCACCAATGAAATGTTCACAAAGTGAGTGTCTTTGTGCCCTGAGTGTGAGCAGGTATGTGTTCAGTGTGTCGTTCATTGACACTATTAGAAGAAAATTACAGACAAGACCGAACATGTGTTGTTTTGCACCCAGCATCTCACTTTGTATTGTATTGTACTGAATTCTGTGATTGAATGTTCACCGCTGTGATTTAGCCTGGTGTTGTTCTCTGTGTGATCTTTGGAAATGGTTTGTGTGACTCAGGTTTGTATTGACATTTCAATTTCGGGATGGTTAGTCTCACATAGAGCTCACCACTTTGCTTAAAGCAGATTTATTACGATGTTTCAGCAGTGTGGGTTTGTTTTTCACTCCCCTCAGAGCAGGAGGAGGGGCTGGCAGGCGGGTGGGGTGACTGGATGTACTGCATATATGGTTTTTATCCAGAAGAGGAGGGAATGTTTTTCTGCAATTTAGACATTTTATCAGCACTTTAAGAAAAGAAAAAAAACATTCCCATGAAACTCAAGCAAGGATTTATTGTGTCATTAAAATGGTATTTGTATTATCAGGAATATCATTTCATACATTGGTGTTATTTAATATGTAGTGTGTAGGTGAATGTACATCTTATTGGTTACTGCAGAGATTCATTTGCATTGCTTTTTGGTTTTTATTTTAATGATTTTTTTTTTGGTTTTCTATTATTTATATTCTGTTATGATGTTGGATATCTATGTTAAACATGGTCAAAGTTCCAAAATTGAAGGTATATAGAAATGCTCCCTGCAAAAGTAAGTTCAACCTGCTCTGAACACTTCGTCAGCCGTCCGTTCTGTAGCCTTTGTTGCTAAGGTTGTTTCTAACGTCCATGTGTTGTTCGCGTCTCATATTTCGGATCAGATTTCGGCCCGAACATGTATGGATCTAATTGAGAAGTTGACATTTAGAGTAAAAAACAAGAAAAAGAAGTGAAATCCTGCTACTATAGTTTGTTTCATGGTTTGTTTACGTAGCCTCCGGAGCAGGAGGAAGTTTCCTGAAGCTAACCAATCAGAACAGAGCGGGCTCATAAAGAGACTGGAGCTGACAATAGATAATGCAGAAAATACTTTTAACACACTAAATCTGGCATTATTAAATATCAGGTCTTTGACAGGAAACACATTTTTCATGAATGATTTTATTATCAAGCATAATCTTAATTACATGTTTTTAATTGAAACTTGGTTAGACCAAGATATTTATTTATGAGTGAAGCTAGAATGCATAAGAAAGGAGGTGGAGTCGTCATTTTGTTTAATGATTCCCTCCAATACAAGCAGATATGGAAATTTTGCTTCTTTTGAATATGTGGCTCTTCAGCTGAATTCCTCCTCTCGAGCTATATTTCTAACGATCTACAGGCCACCTAAAAACTGTGCAAACTTTTTTGATGACTTTGCTCAACTGCAGTCTATAATCTGTATTTACTTTGACTGTTTTGTTATTGTTGGTGATTTTAACATCCATGTTGACAACCCCCAAGACAGCAGCACTAAAGAACTGTGTTGTGTTCTTGATAACTATGGAGTGACTCAGCATGTGACAGAGCCCACACACATAAAGGGGCACACTCTGGACTTAATCATCTCCGAGTGTCTGAACGTTTCTAAGGTTGTGATGACTAATGTTGCTCTCTGTAATCATTCCTTTGTTTTTCTGAGAGTGCTATCTCCGTGCAAACAAATGCTCAAACAGGCGTAATCACAAAACGGTCTATCACTGAAAAACACCAGTGAAATATGTATTCAGGCTTTTTCTTCCACACCTGCCCTCTCTTGGGTCTCGGTCAATGAGCTTGTAGATAATTTCAGGTCTAAAATTACAAATGTTATTGATGCCATTACACCCACTAAGGTGACGGTGGTCTCTGATAAGAAAAGATCTCCATGGAGAAACGCCACGCTGGTCAGAATACGCAGGTGGTGAAAAGCCAATCTCCAGGCACATTATGACATCTATAAAGAGAGACATCACATTTATAATTTGGAACTGAGAAATACAAGGCAGCCTTCCTTCTCTGACATCATTGCCAAAAACAATAATCATGCACGTGCCTTGTTTGCTACTGTCGACTAACAAACCCTCCTGTGTCAGTAACCCCTGAACTTCTATCCATCAAGGCTTATATGAATTTGCCTCATTCTTCACAGACAAAATTCAGAAAATTAGACAAGCAGTCAGTGCCTCCATATCAGGTGCAGGATATGTGTTGTCCCTGTGTCCACTTACAATCAATATGAGTAGTATGACACAATTTTATCTAATGAACCATAAAAACCTGGAGGTCATTATACAACATCTGAAATCCTCCTCCTGCTGCCTTGATATTCTGCCAACAGGCTTTTTTCAAAAATGTTTCTAATTGCATGGCCTCAGATCTTTGTCAAATTGTCAAGGTTTCTCTCCACAGGCCCTGAAAACTGCAGTCATCAAGCCACTCTTAAAAAAGAACAAGCTAGACTCGCCACTAATGAACAATTAGAGTCCCATATCAAACCTTCTGTTTTTAAGTAAAATCACTGAAAAAGTTTTTTAACAGCTGAACAACTTTGTGGCACTAAACAACTGTTTTGATGTCTTCCAGTAGGGATTTCGACCACAACACAGCATTGAGACTGCTTTTGTTAAGGTCTTCAATGACACCAACTTAAACACTGACAGTGGCAGAATTTCAGTATTAGTATTACTGGATCTCAGTGTTGTATTTGACACAATCAACAGCAACATATTACTAGACAGACTGGAAAACTTGGGGGGACTCTCTATCACAGTACTAAACTGGTTTGAATCCTACTCAAAAAGCAGGGACTACTTTGTGTCTATAGGTAATTACACATCTGAGCAGACAAAAATGACATGCGGAGTTCCTCAAGGCTCCATTCTGGGGCCTCTTCTGTTCAAAATCTACATGCTTCCACTGGCTCAAATGATGGAAAACAACAAAATATGTTACCACAGATATGCAGATGACACACAAATTTACATAACCATACAACCAGATTACCATGGTCCAATACAAGCACTTCAATTAAATAAAGATAAAATGGAGGTCATTGTTTTTGGAGCTTCAATCGGTAATGTTAAAAACCACAAACCAAGCCAGAAATCTTGGTGTGGTCATGGACTCAGACCTGAATTTCAACAGCCACATTAAGACAATTACAAAGTCAGCCTACTATCACCTGAAGAATATATCAATAATTAAAGGACTTACGTCTCAGCAGGATTTGGAAAAACTTGTCCATTCAGTAGACTCGACTACTGTAGCGCTGTCTTCACAGGTCTCCCTAAAAAATCGATCAGACAGCTGCAGCTGATTCAGACGCTGCTGCTCGAGTCCTCACTAATAACAAGAAAATGGATCATATAACTCCAGTTCTCAGATCTTTACACTGGCTTCCTGTCTGTCAAAAAATTGATTTCAAAATACTGCTGTTGGTTTATAAAGCACTGGATGGTTTAGGGCCAAAATACATTTCTGAACCATCCAGACCTCTCAGGTCATCTGGATCAGGTCTGCTTTCTGTCCCTGGAGTAAAAACTAAACATGGAGAAGCAGCTTTCACTTTTTATGCTCCACATATCTGGAACAAACTCCCAGAAAACTGCAGGTCTGCTGCAACTCTCAGTTCATTTAAATCACAGCTGAAGACTTTTCTGTTTGCTGCTGCCTTTTATTAAATCCAATTTGAGGCTTTTGATTAATTTCTTACAGTGCACTGTAACTTTTACTCTCCTGTTTTATCTTATTCTATTTTAGCTTATTTTTATCTCTAATTTAACACTTTTCAATTATATTTAAATGTCTTTTTATATTGTCTTGTGTTGCTTTTACATTGTCTTGACGCCTTTTATGTTTCATGTAAAGCACTTTGAATTGCCTTGTTGTTGAAATGTGCTGTACAAATAAACTCACCTTGTCTTGCCTAAAGGGCCAGTATAAGACAAATAAGGAGCTTTTAACTGTAAATCATGCAAAGATATTCCAGTAGAGCCCCAAATTAAAAATGTAGACCTGGAAAATGTGCATAATACACACAGTATATGTTTGTGCATTTCCTTCACATATTTATAATACATTTATGTACAATATAAATCATGCAAATAATTACTCACCAAACTATATTGGTTGTTTTGCAGATACACTTCCAGTATGTACAGGACATTCAGTATGTCAAGATGAAAACACAACATCGATGCATTATTATCACGTTAAAAGGTTGTTGCGGGAAATGCATTAGTAAAATACCTATTTATACATCCAGCAGACAGGAAGCAACATTATAATTAATTTGTGATGTTGAGTTTGTGTCCATCGCATTATAAATACTGGTTACGTAGCTTTAAATATGTATTTTTTTGATTCAAGGTTTGATTCCTGTGGGTCATCTGTTGTTTTTAAATCTTATATACGGTAACTGCCCATTACATTTATATATTTTTTATATAAAAATGTAAAGATATATGAAGATTTGCTTGATTGTGGTGCTACATGAAAGGTCTGTCATCAAAAAGTTATGTTTAACAAACTAACAGATACTCTGATGTATATTAAAAACTTGTTATGACGTGGAAAAGTGTCTCACAAGTTCACAAACTCGTTAGTGGCGTTGATGTGAGTTGGCCTCTTCACTTCAGATTACGCCTTGCATTAAAGATGATATAAAGTTTGACTGACTTGAACTCGGCTGTAATCTGTATTCCCATCTGCCTCTCTGAGGGGATTTATTCCTCTGGAGGGAGTGAATCTGGCTGTTTAGTAATCTAATCAGACAACCAATCAATCTAATCAGTCAATCAGTCTAATTGAGATGTGAGTGCCTCTCAAACCGACAGCAGATGGGACTTTCTAATCAGCTCGGGTCAATTTTATGTTCAGAGTTTTAACAAAAACAAGTTCATAAGTAAATGAATCAAAGGGAGGAAGAAAAAAAAAATCAGCGCTGATTTTAAAGAGCATCTTTAATCAAGAGAGCAAACATCTTGCGTGAAGGTGTTTACGTTTCAATTTATTCAGCGAGCTTTTATCCACAGGGACATAAACTCTGAACTCTTCTGGTGTTGTTAACATTCAGCTCACGGAGATAACAGAGGAGAGAGAAAAACCAGAGTGAGTGAGAGAGCGAGCGAGCAGGTGGGTGTTTGGTATAATTTTGACCGTGACATTTTGAATACAGATACAGAGTGGCCACTGTTGATATCAGTGTTAATGTTACCACTAAGTACAGTGTGAGAAATGAATAATAAAGACAGAAGAAGAACTGAGGAACAGTGGGGAGCCAAGAGGATGAATGACCACAGGACACTGCTGTAGATTTGACTGCATTTATTCAACAGTAAACCAGATAATAAGCAGGTAGGACCCAAGAAAAGTTCAATCTACAGAATCATAAAAAAAACAATAGAGATATGTTTTCAAAGTCTTTGTAAGAGTCACAGTTCTCACCCCAACTCCGGTGTGGGACCGGTATGAAGAAAGGTATGTATGAAGTCTGTCTCCAGAGCTGTATGTGTGTGTTCACTTCAATCCTACTGCACTTGATGTAGGTGTAGAGTATGTGACTGTTCTTTAGTTCACAGCCTTCTTACTGCAGGCAACAGGCTCTGTACCTTGTGGGCCGGGTTCACAATCCAGTACTGGAAAAGGTTTTCACTGGAACCTTTGAAATTGTCTCTTGAGTCTTCCTTTGAAAAATATCTGTCCACCTGGTGAATGTCAGTCCAATATTTACTCTCTTTTATTTCTGTTGTTGCTCTCTATCAACTCCTGAGGGAAATATCTGGCTCTTTAGCTGCTAAATGCTCCACTATGTTCACCAGCTAGTCTACAGCTAACTGTGTCTGTTTGGTGCTGAGCAGGTAGTGTACAGTGGCTTTTTAGAGCTTTTTCTCTGAAAACGACGCTATGAGAGCGCTGAGAGTGAACCAGAACAGTAAAGTTGCAGCCGGACAGATAAACAATGAGCTGAAACTCACTATAAAGCTGCAGAATCGCTGATAATTCTCTGTAGGTTCATCACTACGAGCCAAACACATTACACACTGACACATCAGACATTATTATAAAAAAATATAGATCAAGTTTCCCAACTGACTCTAACATAATGAAAGCATTAAATATTAACAACCCAAAAATTAAAGTTGCAATAAACCTAACTCTCAATAATTGTGAAAAAGAGGAAAATGGCAGCTTTCATGAGACTGTCCTAAGAAATCAGGTGACATTATTATAGAGCCATAAAGTCTACATAGAGAGGAGGTCAGTGTGGCTGGATGAGTCAATGAAACATCAGACTTAAACACAGGAGACTGCAGTTCACTTCCTGTTTCAAACTGTGAGTCAGCACTGGTTTTTTTTTTACTTAAAACCTATGGTCACAATCAACCCAAACCATAACCACAGGTTATCGCTGACTAGTCATTTTAACCCGGTCGTAATTATGGCTTTGAAACTGGCTCGAACACTATTTACAAGTCAGAATCTCATAATTACAAACCACTTCATTTAAACATGAAATTGGAAGCGAGCACATCCAACTGGCTCTAGACGAGCGGCGCTCAGAGGCGGGTGCACTCGTGAGTGGAGAGGTCGCTGAAATCAAAGTAATTATATTATCTGATTGTTTTAGACTTTTCCTCTGTGTGGTAGTTCTGCTTCATTTATTGTATTCATTTTTCTTTGTAAAACATTTTGTGTTATGTGATTGTCCCTGGGTAATCTGTAATACCAAGACAGAATTTTATTTTCTTGATATTATAAATGTAAATAAGGGACATCAATACTGGGATGGGGGAATGGGAGAAGTGGGAGGGAAGGCAAGTAAAGAGGACTAATTGGGTGGATGTACGGTATGGATAGACTTCACTCAGGTGAAACACATGACAAATGAGTGCAAAATGTTGTTGCAGTGAGGGAAAGATGGTTGAGAGAGATCCCAAACCGATATTTTGAGAAGAAAAACTGATGTAATATCTGGATTGTACAGTAAAAATGTCGCCTACTCTGTCATGATCCAGTCACCATCTGTCCTCAGTTCCTCTCTGCAGCCACATCCTCTCATCCGCAGCCCTCTGCGCCGCCCTCTGTCTGTTTCCAGCACCTGTTCACTTCTCTCAGGCCATGTTCTTCCCTCCAACTCCCCAGACCTGCCAGCTACAAGCTGTCCACCAGATGCCCTCGGACGTTTCCTCTTTTCCCCCCATCAACACACCTGTCCCCGCTCAGTAATTGTCTGCACCTGGCACCGGTCCTTTACTTTGTTCTTTGCCAGTTCAGTTGAAGTTGATTTATGGGACATTTGCTTTCCAGCCAATCCTGATCCTGTCTAATCCTGGACTTTATCTGTTCCTGTGGTCTGACCCTGTTTTGACACCTTTTTATCTGCCTTGTCACTCTGACCTGGTCACCTGTTTTGGACCAGCTCTCGTTGCTACCTGTAAGCCTGAGTTTTAAGCTGTGTCTCAACACTATAGTGGTGCTTAGTGCTAAAAAACACATGTATAACTTACATTTGTATAATGTGGCGATGTTCACCGCGGTTACGACATCCTCGGCCGCCATTCCCTGTTTGAAAAGTGGTCCCTCTCCTTCCGCTACGTAGCCAAGATGGCGACCATTGAGGGCGAGAAGTGTCCATAGTTCCACACTCAACTTTTTGACCGTTTTGAGTGCACCATCCGGGTTCTCACAGTTTCCCATACCTCTCAGTGTGAACGCACTTATGCACTCAAAATGTTAAGTGTAAGTACAGAAGTATGCGATTTGAGACACAGCATTTGCTTTTGCATTAAATTACCTTCTAATTTCACCTGCCTCTCTCTCGTGAGTCCACATTTGAGTTCTCCACCTGTCTGTCCACTGTCCTCATTCGTGACGGTACACAATACAAAATAAGTTGTAATAAAAAAAAGAAGAAAAAGAAAGTGAGTGCACATAACTGTGGTAAACATGGTGGGTCAATGCTGAACAAGTACATCAGTCTACAACATCTATTGGATGCAAACGATATATTGAAGAATAAACGTTTTAGGGTTCTGGGGGATATTTGGGGTTAACATTGGGGTTAAGGAGGCTTTTGGAAGTTTGGGGTTTGATTAAAAAGGACTTGATAAGTTTTTGTCTTAATTTGAGGGTTAATATTTTACAATGCACTGTAACTTTTATTCTCTTGTTTTATCTGTCTTATTCCCTCTTAGCTTCTTTTTATTTCCAAATTTAACACTTTTTAATTGTTTTTATGTCTTTGTTTTTATGTTTGTGTTGCTTTTATATTCTGTTTTGATGCCTTTTATGCTCTGTGTAAAGCACTTTGAATTGCCTTGTTGTTGAAATGTGCTATACAAATAAACTTACTTTGCCTAAAAAGCCAGTGTGTGAGATTTAGTGGCATCTAGCAAGTGTGTAGGAGAAACTACGGTGGCCGCGAAAGGCCTTCTCTAGATCCAGTGTTTGGTTTGTCCCTTCTGGGCTACTGTAGTAACATGGTGGTGCAACATGGTGGGCTCCATGGAAGAGGAGTCCCTCCCTCTGTAGATATAAAGGGCTCATTCTAAGGTAACAAAAACACAACAATTCTTATTTTCAGGTGATTAAACACTAATTAAAACACACTTATGAATATTATATTTCAATTCTGCCAAGTCCGTTCTGCTAGATGCCACTAAATTCTACACACTGCACCTTTAAACTAACATAGGAGTAAAATTGTGTACATGTTAGTGTTGAGCATATCCCCGGCAGCAGAATAATCGGTACAGCAGGAGGCTTTGTTGAGGAGCTTTAAAGCTTGTGTCGACATGGATTTAGTGTCACAGTGCTGAAGCTGCACAGACGCCTCTCTGCCTGTTCACAACTAACAGCCAGAACCAGATTTAACTGCTCTAACGCTGCGTTCAAAACACACACTTTCCGCTCACAAGCTTCAGCAAACAGCTTTCCCTGTTTGGCTTAAGGACATGCACCCAAATGTTCTCTTTTATTTTGGAAATGTCACAGAAATGTAGTCATTCATGTGTTAAATGTAAAGCTGGGCTGCTGGTGACCGTATTTTCCTCTAAACCTTTGTAAGCCGTTCCTCGTAAAAGACTAAAGTCAGTCGGACAAACTTGATGTCAAATCAGCCGTTCAACAAGCAATTAAACATAAGCTGACACATATTCAGCATGAACATTTCACTGACCATCTAAAGAGGTCAAAACTCCAGCAACACTTGTAGTATATAGAACAACTTTACTGTCAGACCAGAGCTGATGAAGATCACAAGCTGAAATGTGTTGACATCATTAGATTATTAATAGTGAAGCATCAGTGTTAGAGCAGCATGTTACTGTTGTAGCTGCTGGAGGTGGAGCTAGTTTACACTACTTTATATACAGTTAGCTAGTTTAGTCCAGTGGTTCCCAACCTAGGGGTCGGGCCCCTCCAAAGGGTCAGCAGATAAATCTGAGGGGTCATGAGATGATTAATGGGAGAGGAAAGAAGAAAAAACAAAGTTCTGATACACAAATCTGTTTTCAGTTTTTGGACTTTTTCTGTAATCTTTGATTTTTGCTGAAATATTGGATCATTTGAACATTTATTGAAATGAAAGCATGTGAGAAGTTTAGAGGGAAAAATCACTATTTGGTGGAGCTGTTAACAACTCATAGACATGTGAAATGTGACCCCGACTACACACTGCTTTTTGTAAGACGTCAAAAAGCCAAAAAGGTTGGAAACCACTGGTTTCATCTTTAACAATGTGTTGTATTTTAAAAGCTTGTTATATTATCCATTGTGTCAAATCTTCATCTGAAAAGTAACTAAAGCTGTCAAATAAATGTAGTGCAGTAGAAAGTACAATATTTCCCTCTGAAATGTAGAAAGTAGCATCACATGGAAATACTCAAGTAAAGTACAAGTACCTCAAAATTGTACTTAAGTACAGTACTTGAGTAAATGTACTCACTGTATTTAGCAGATTCATTTCACTGTACTGCTTTCCGGTCAGTGGGCAGAGTCAAAGAAATATTATTCTGAATTATTCTGGGTATTATTCTTATTATTTAGACTGAAGTTCAGTTATAAAGTAAAATGCTACAGCAAAGAGGAAAAAGAGACCAGCAGGCTTTGAACAAGTGAAGAGGAGGATGGCGGTCTGTATATAGTAGGACTGTATGAGGTTTGGTATTTTGCTGCACAGGATCAATCTGCTGATCAGGAGGAAGATAAACTCGGGTTTTGGAACGCAGCTCGGACAGATGGCTTTATGCTGGACGGCTGCAGTCGGCTTCACCACAGATACACACATCTGATCTCCTGACTGATGGAAAATAAGCGATTGATGTACAGATTTATAATAACGATTCATGCCATATTATACAGAACAGAGAAGGAAAAATCATTCACTCTACAGTGACGGGATAAAGTCTCAGAAGGACTACTGTTACTGGAGGAGGAGCGTGTTTGTCCGGGATTAGATTTGTTTCATAATTATTGAACTAAATCTTCCAAAAGCAACATTTACAGTAAAACAACAGTTCTATATTTGATTATAATATTATCCACTTTTCTTTCTCTTTCTTCAGTTTTGATGCTGAAGTTTTTCAGTTCTGACACAAAGCTGTTGTGCCGGCGGGTATTATAGAGCTGCGTCCCCATTGGCCAGTTACTTGTGGTGGGATAAGTAAATGGTCGTAATGGCTTAAATTATTTCCCCCCTACCAACTCTTTCTTTCTCTCACAACTGGTGCTCCCAACAGAAGGTGAGTCACCTGTTAATTTCACTCAGGTTATTATTAGTAATTATAAACAAACATATGGATACTGGCTGATGAATTTAAGGAATGTGATGTGATAACTTTAACTATGCGTTTGTTTTGGCCTCAATCAGCTGCAAGAAAGCTAAAGCTAACATGCTAATTAGCTAGCGTTGCTAAAAGACAAATATTAAAAGGTAAATATTATACTTTTTGTGATTTTCTGTTATTTATATCTTGTATTTTTCTGATTCGTCACAAACACCTAAAATAAACTCTTTATTATCAGAATTTGATCCATTTGGTCCAAAGTTAGAGGAGCTGTATGATTAAATTATTTCATCCCATTCATGCGTGCAGGGAGTGAACAGGAAGTCAGCTGGCTTGGACAGCAGATGTCTTGGAGTCATGCTCTGAACTGGCTTCACTGGTTTCAGATCAGTGCTTTCTTCCACATGCAGACATCTGTCGGAGGGGGCAACTACCGACGGTGATTAACTGAACCATCCCTGCTTTTACTGTCGGTGTTCGTGTATATACCTTCCCTCCAGTCTCTGGCATGTCTCTCTCAGTCCCCTGAAATGTAGGCAGTTCAACAGTTGCATTCAGTGAAAACGCTCCACATGGATTTATTTCACTGTCATGAGCAAATCCATCGATTATGACAATTCTATGTAAATGTGTTGGAAAGAACTGAATGTTTACCTTCAAGTCAACACTCAGGGATAAAGACTTAATTTGATTTAAAATAAAAAAACATTGAGGAAGTGCTCCTTCGATCTGACAGCCGTGTGATAAAAAGCAGGTGCTCCTGATGCTCTTTAATAAAGGCTTTAACCACCTTGGCAAAGCAGTGTGCTGTGACTATTTGGGGAATTTTACTTGTGAACACTTGTGAAAGAGCGTGAACCTGCACACAGTAAAGTTGAAAATAAAATTCAATAATAATAATAATAATAATGGCATTTGGCTTCATTCCATTCCTTCCATTTCTAAATTGTTCAATTACCAAAATAATCTGTTTCAGCAGGATTCTGCTCTGTTCTCTCTCCACAGTCAGACGATTCCCAGCGTTCGGTTTTTGGAGGTTTAGGAAAAAAATCATTGCAACTTTTCTCCCGGAGCACAGCGGCCCTTATCTGAGAAACAGTATTGATTCGAGCTGAGCCTCTGAAAGATACTCTGCAGGGAGGTGCAATCAGTATCAGTTATGAGTCACATATATCAGGACAGAATCTGGACTAAACTTTTGCTCCATAATGTTCCAGAAAATCATTTTTCTTGCTGGTTTGATTCCAGCAGCTCATTCAGCCCACCTGTCCGCAATCTCACTGATGAGTTTCTCAACCTGCTCATATAACAGCGTAATTATTCATTACTGTACTGTATTTTTCTACAAAACATGAGCGTGAACCAGTCTGGAGAATATATTAAATATGAATATATACAAGCTTGATGCCAAAAGGAACAGAGTAGATCACGCTATGAATTAAGGTGCATCATTATCGAGACAAGAAAGTGAATTTATTCAAACGAAAACACTGTTTGACCTTAACAATGACTGACTTTCACATCAACCTCCCGCAGATGACTTGAGTTAGATAACAATGATAATATTTTGATCGTTTTCTAACTGTGAAAGTGGGTCAAAGCAGGAAGGAAAAAGGAAGAAGTTGAGCTCTGAAAACAACCTTTGAAAAGAGAGAAATATCTCCTGCAACTGTTTTCATTTGTAGTTTTAAATTCAAAACTAAAACTGGCTGAGATATTATTCTGATGTTGTATTTCTTCCTGATATGTTTTTCTCCTCAGTCTACTGGGAGGCCAGAGGTCATGGTTACCAGTTTTATATTGGTATTATACTGGCATAACAACCAGGAGCTGGATGATGAGCTGTTTTTTCTTCTTTTTCTGTAAAGCACTTTAAATTTATATATATAAAGGTTATTATTATTAATGTCACATATAAGCTGTCAAACATGTTTATTTCTCTAGATAAATGTTTAACGGATAAGTCTGGTGTTATTCTTTATCTGTCAGTACTTTCAAACTTCCTTACTCTGTCTGTGTCTCGTTAATCTTTAAAAAGGGTTCATAAATATATAGATTTATTTATATAAAGGACTCAGTAATTTCCTAAAACTGCTGGTGACTGTAGTCACTCAAAGAGGAGGAAGTAGTGAATCTGTTGGGGACTATTTTCAGCAGCGGATTTATCTCCTGCAGCTGTTTTCATTTGCAGTTTTAAATTCAAAACTAAAATTGGCTGAGATTTTATTCTGATGTTTTATTTCTTCCTGATATGTTCTTCTCCTCAGTCTACTGGGAGGCCAGAGGTCACGGTTACCAGTTTTATATTGGTATTATACTGGTATAACAACCAGGAGCTGGATGATAAACAGGTGAAGTGATTCATCTCATTTCAGATCATCTATTTAGTGCCGTTTTTTTCTTCTTTTTACTCTGTATATGTCTCATTAATCTTTAAAAAGAGCACACGAATATATATATTTATTTATATAAAGGGCTCAGTAATTTCCTAAAACTGCTGGTGACTGTAGTCACTCAAAGAGGAGGAAGTAGTGAATCTGTTGGGGACTATTTTCAGCAGCGGATTAATCCACATTAGGAGCTTTAGTAAAGGGATTCCCAACCTTTCTGGCTCCACGGATCGTTTTTATATCGACTTTGTCATTGTGGACCAGGAGGAGGAGGGGGGTTCTTATTGTTCATCAAGATGCTTCATCCATAATCTCGCTCCATTTATCTTCCCAACTCAGGCCAATATACCTTCATCCCCAGAGAGAGAGGAAAAGGGAGCAAATGAGAGAGAGACAGAATGGCTGATTATAACAGTGATTGTATTCTGGGGCTCTACTGGAATATCTTTGCATGACTTTCAGTTCATTTTGACTTACAAGCAGCATTTCTACATACGTTAACTTTAAGTTTTGGAGTTTTGACCATGTTTAACATTGATAACTGACATTATAACAACAAAAAGCATATTATGTGTCCTTTAAAACAACACTGTTGTGCCAATATATAATATATCACTGCAACAAACGCTGAAGCTATTCTCTCTGAACACGACTACAGAGTAAGAAACGAGGGACACGATCCACAGCCCTCGTTCCAAAGTTCGTCTGAAGCTAAAATGAGGCTTCAGCAGTCTGAGTTTGCTTGATCGAGTCATTAACGTCAACAAATCTACACACGACTACCAGAATATATCCCTCCGCTGCAGCTTGGCCAGAAACGTTTTGTTCTAAGATACAGACTAGATTTAGCTAAAACTGCTGAAACTTTATATTAGCTTTAGCTGAACTTTGGAAGGTATTTGTACTAGAGATGTGCAGAGATCCCAGTATTTGTATTTGTATCTGTATTTGTTGAGGAAGCAAAATTATTTGTATCTGTATTTGTATTCGAATAAAAGTGGAAAGAGGCTTAAAAATCCTGTTTTTGGATTTATTACGCTTTTAATTTTAGAAAAATTAAAGTGTTAAAATAAGTGTTCATGAATAAACTACCTTATGAAGGAGGTCCCCACACCGAGTCTGAACTGGAGTCTCTCAGATCATAGACGACTGCGCTGACTACTAAGATAAAACTTTACTCATTGCCTCATGCAGACAGACCTCTACCTATTTATACACCCATAACACAGAGACAGCACAGCGTGTAACGTGTAGAAGAACTTCAAAGGTGATTATTGCTTTGCATTTTTCATTTATTGCCTATTTTTTTACAACCTAACTTTGTGGAAAGGAGAAGGAGAACAACAGGTTATGGGGAGTCCCTTGGGAGCACTCAGCTTTATCTCTGGGGAACACCCCCAACAAATCATTTTTAAAATATTTATATGAAACAAATATTCGTATAAAACCCACTATTTGTGCTTTGCTGAATAATGTATTTGTATTCGGGCACACCCCTAGTAGGCAGTTTGCTGTTGTTCAGAGTTCAACAGATTTATTTCACTGTCATGAGTAAATCCATCGATTATGACAATTCCATGCAAATTTCTTGGAAAGAACTGAATGTTTACCTTCAAGTCAACACTCAGAGATAAAGACTCTTTAATTAATTTGATTTAAAAAAAAACAAACAAACAATTGAGGAAGTGCTCCTTCGATCTGACAGCTGTGTGACAAAAAGCAGGTGCTCCTGATGCTCTTTAATAAAGGCTTTTTAACCACCTTGGCGAAGCGGTGTGCTGTGACTATTTGGGGAATTTTACTTTACTTAAATTTACACTTGATAGATGTAACAGAGGAGCAGAGGAGAGAGACTGAGATAACGATGTAATCGACCTGCAAACTGGTATTTGACGTCTTTTTTTTCTTCCCAAAAACAAATAATTTTAGAAATATTTGTATGAAACAAATATCAGGAGAGAAGACTGGATTTTCTCCTCCATCTCTAATCGGTCTGTTCAAACCTACAGACACAAACTAGTTGGCAGTCTCTGGCCTCTCATGAGTCTCGAGGTGTCTGTGTATGTGTTGTGTTGCGTTGAGCACATAATTTACATACTCTGCTCTGGCAGGACAGTTGTTTTCTGTCATAGCCGCCGTACTAATGAACCAACAATGACAGCGATCTCGTTAAACACGCGTCATAGAGGAACCGGTATGTCAGAGATCAGTATGTTGTTTTTGGGGGGGTTTGACATGACAGAGAAGAATGAGAGAAAATGCAGCACAGACTGTGCCCAGTTCAAGGTCATTACTGCAAAAAATAGCCTGTTATTGGCGGTGAAATTATGTAATTATTCACCTTTTTTCCCTGGTGGCCTGGTGGTTGAGATCTTTTGCTTTAGTGAGTATTTCTGGCAGCAGGTTGGTGTGTGTGTGTGGGACTGAGTCCAAATAAACTGCAGTGTGTGTGTGTCACCCGGTGCAGCATTGTGGCTCACTGGTGTGTTTTTAATATCTTTTGGACAACAATGGAGGTCCACGGCACAGAGGAATAAGATATATCAGGCTTCGGATACACACACAATACTTGTTAGTGGATCAGTTCGTTGTTTGTTTTGGTCTTTTCATGAGATTTGTTGACAATAACTGTAAGATATTGTCAGTCTTATCCTTTAAGCTCTTGGCAAAGCACAATGAAAACCAGATTAACATATGCAGGCTAAAGGCTGAATAAATATGTATAAGATTTCTTTCTTTCTTTGTGATTTCAAACACGTGTCCCTTCATGTGTCTGTAGCTTTAGCTGTGAAGTTTCCATTTCAGCCGGCTAATCAGAGGTTATTTTGATACATAGGTGAATGTAATCAACTGTCTGTATTGTGTTCCTGGAATCCATTTGATTTTAATTGTTTTTTTGTTTTGTTTTATCTTGTTTTTTCCCTCTTATTCTAACCTCTTTTCCTTAAGCTCAGTGGAAACTGTCATGAAGGTAAATCAGGTGAGTAAGACATTTATCACAAGATAAACTGTGTTCTTTAGATCAGCCTTTTAATGATAATCTGTTCCAGAAAGTCTTGTCTAAATCTCATCAACCTGATACTGGTGAGGTGAAGATTGTCGGCAGAATTTTCTCATTTTAAGAATTGAAAAGTGAAATAAAAGTACCAGCAGGTGATAAAAATGTGTACGCATGGGTCAGAGTTTCCGTACAGGTGCCACATTCTCCTGTCAAGTTGGTTTTTACAAATCCCAACTTTTTTTTCGGGGGAAGCTCTATTTTGTATGTACGCAACTCTTATAAATGAGGCCCCTGGTCATTTAATTTGTTGGATTTGTTGGAAAACGGGTATTAAAAAAAGTCTTAAGTCTTTAATTTGGTGAACGCTGCAGAAAGCCTGATTAGCTGCTCAATCTAAAGTTTTAACATTTTAAAGTTAAAGGGGACCGGTTATGCGTTTCCTTATTTTCAGTCATATACATAATGTTATAATGTCGGATGTTCATATTAAATGTGGCCAAAGTGTCAAATAATGAGGTAAATGACATATGTAGCAACAATCCCTGTGAGCAAAAAGCAGATATTGGCTGGTGACGGATTCCTTTATATGGTCATCTGCTCCACACACAGCGCGCCGGTTAACTGCTCCGCTCCGCAAACATTATGGTGTTTTTCCATTGTTTTGGTGGTAGTCAGTCTGAGCCATGACTGTGGTTGAGCTGGCACGCTGTGAGTGTGTTTCCATTACACAGCAGGGCAAAGTAAAATAAGTATTTTATCTGTTGGAGGTGTGCTGGTCGTCTGCAGCTCTTCATCAAACATCATCATCACTGTGGCTGTTTCTGTTTGTACTATTCCTCCCTGCATTGTTTCTAACTGATCTGCTCAACACATTGCTCCAAATATCTCCATATGTTGTTGTGTCGACTGGTTTTTAGCGCCGCAAACGAAGCTCTGCTAATTCTGTGAACATGTTTAATTTCCTGTAAATTTTTCACAATAAAAGTCTCCCGTTTTTTAGTCATTTAAAAGCTTTTAACATGACGCAGTAAAGCAGGAAACGTTGGGTTTGCATCAGCGGTAACTTAACACGACTCTGCTACGGCTGCCCCTCAGCAGGCTTTCTGAAGCCGGCCAATCAGAGTGTGGGATCAGGGTGGGGGGGGGGGGGGGGGGGGGGCCTTAAAGAGACAGGAGCTAAAACTGCCTGTTAAAGGCAAAGGCTGAACTGAGGGGCTGCATGAAGGGCCAATATAAGATAAATAATGAGCTTTTTGAGCTGTGAGTCATGCAAAGCTGCTCTAGTGGAGTCCCAGAATAAAAATACAGAGCTGGAAATGAGCATAATAGATCCCCTTTAACAAAGAAACCGAAATGCAGAACAAAAACATGGGGACTGGGATCATTAATTAAGCACAGACAGATACACAGGTACAATTAATTATGCGCCGTTTCAGTATTGAAAATAAAAAGGCTAATATTTTAAAAAGGCATTAAATCAGTGTTTGTTTCCTGAGAGTAACAGGTGTTTTTCACCTTTGTTTTTCTGTAAATGTGTAAGGAAAAACATAATCTCATTATAATCTGGATTTACAAAAAGCTGCCAGTAAACAAATCCTGTTTGTCCATGACATATACTGTAATACTCCATTTATTTCTCTCCAATAACAATTTGAGGCTGCTCTCATTCAGTCTCCAGAGTCAGATTCTGTTAGGAATTTAAACAGAGGAATTACACAAGGCATTCAGGTAGTGACTGTGAGTCTCGAGATGCAGCACTTCAAAGCTGGCTGCAGGTGTGCCCATGTGTGGGACCCTCTCAGGGGTATTTCGATTCAAAAGCCAAATAAATGAAGATGAATGAGTCAAGCTCCCAAAATGTCAAAGATGAAAGGAGAGGTAGGTCTCCTTGGCAACAGATCAGACCCCAATTTATCGGTGGAGTTTCTTTCATCGTCTTATTGTGTTCAGTGTTTCCTGTGTTTGTTTCTTGTTCCTTTCAACATGTTCCTCCACAACGTTCCTGCACAAACCAGCGCGGTTAGACTTGAAAATCATGCAGAGATTCAACAGTATCAGGTTATAATGTTCAAGTGAGGATCAAAAACAATATGGAACGAATGAATCTGTATTTGTTGTATTGATGATGGTTAAATGAATGAATGATACGTCATGAAACTGGTATATTTGAAAGGAATATGCATAAGTTTAAAGTGTGATTTGTTTCCATGTTCTGTATGAAAAGCAGCTTCTGCAGAGAGAGAGAGAGAGAGAGAGAGAATTCATCACAACCTTTTTGTCTGATCTGTATTTTATTGAGTGTTTTCATATCAGAGTTGCATCACCTGATACACCCACAACAAAAAGAAATGGAATCTAATTAACGAAATAATCCCTAAAAAAAACACACACACACAGAGATGTTTCCTTTTAGTTTGGAGCAGGTTTGTTAACCGGAGCAGCAGTTCATTTAGTGGAGAGGACAGCAGAGACATACATCATTTATGCATATCTGCCGCTCACAGCACCTCAGTTACCATAATTAATCAGTAAGTAGCAAAGTTTTAACCACATGTAGCACAAATTTTAACCAATTTCCAGGAAATCAGTAAAAAAAAAAAAAAATGCTAATAAATGCATGTTTCCCTCTACTGTTGTTATGCAAATATTGTTGTTGAGACTATTGGGATTAACAAGTACACAGTTCCAGTCTGGTGCCATTAGACCAACTGCACTGTGTTGCACCAGCTAATCATAAATTCATCATGATGTTTGTGTGTAAAGTCCTTTTTAATTTCCTCTAACTACACTCAGCGAGCACTTTTATTAGGAACATGCTGTCCAATACAACAGCTCTGACATAAATTCTACTTTTATGAAGCTTATACATTTTTAGTTTCTGTTGATATTGTCAGAAAGGTGATAATGCTACGTCATGTTTAATATTACGGATAGTGGTTGTGGTTTACTGGTGTGTATTGTATTGAACTGTGCTCCTAATATTACGAATATCCACCTCATTAACAAACAGGAGGGGTGCAGCCTCATTTCCATCCCTGCAATTAGCTGTAAATAGATGAAAACACACCTTTAATCAGCCTTTTGTACATCAGTGATCCTGTCTGCTCCATCAGTCCTGAGACTTGTCAATAAGAAGAAAAGAAGAAAAAATTTCACTGATTGTGTTGAAGCTGCATGTTGAAGGCTCTCCCACAGAGCAGATGTCATTAGATGAGAGATGTGGTTTTTTTATAGCACTCGTACCATTAATTCATCACATGCACCTCTAAACCGTCATCGGCAGTGTTATCTCATCATTATTATTAAATGTCAGAAGATTCAAGACTCAAAAGTTAGTTTATAAATACACCTTTGATTTATTTTTTACAGATATAGAGACTGCAATCACACAATCAGTGGAAATGTCTGAAAAACTGAACAATTTTTTTTTTACCGTATGATTTCGTCTCTCACCTTGTATTTCATTTCCATTTCATCATAACACCCACAGCTGGCTCTAGGAAGAACTGTGTGTACGATGGTCTGAAGTATGTGTGATGTGCCTCATTCTCACTGCACATTCTGTTTTTATAAGTACCTGTGTATGTGCGGGAAATGCAGTGTATGTTTTTGTTTTTGTGTGTACACAATTTTTCATCTCTGCAGTGGACGCTGGAGTGACGTTGAAAGCTGATGTATGATGCACATTTCCAGCTCTATATTTATATTCTGGGGCTCTATTGGAATATCTTTGCATGATTTACAGTTAAAAACTCCTTATTTATCTTATACTGACCCTTTATGCAGCCCCTGAGTTCAGCCTCTGTCTGAAACAGGCTGTTTTAGCTCCTGTCTCTCCTGATTAGTCCACTCTGCTCTGATTGATTAGCTTAGCAACGTCAACAAACAATAGTCGCAAGATTTCACTAGTTTCACTTCTTTACTCAAAATGTCAACTTCTTAAATACATTCGTACATGTCCGAGCGAAAATCCGATCTGAAATACGAGAGTGGATGACGCAAACAACACATGGAAAAACCTTAGCAACAACCTTAGCAACCAAGGCTGGTGTCAGCTCATCAGGAAGATATAAAAAAACGTTGAAACAAAGCGTTCAGAGCAGATTGACGCCCTGACTTTTGACTTGCAGGCAGCACTTCTACATACTTTCACCTCAAGTTTTTGAACTTTGACCATGTTTAACGTCTGACATCAGAACAGGATATAAACAGAAAACCAATTTAAGTTACATGCTTCATGTACATCATGATTTATTTGCTAAATGCTGCTTCACACAGTGTGATTTTGGGCTGTCTGGGACAAAAGTTGACAATCGTGAGAGAAACACGAGACACTGACACTCGTCCACCTGCCTGAGGACAAAATTCTGACAGAGTCAAAAATTTTAGACCATATTCTCACAGTGTGACTGCAGGTATGACCCACGCCTACAAACCAACCAATCAGAATATGATATGAAATGACATTTAATACACTGACCGATGTGACATTTCAGAAGTGCAGTTTTTTAAATAAATTTTAGTGGGAAATAGGGGTGTGCCTGAATACAAATACATTATTTGGCAAAGCACAAATAGTGGGTTTTATATGAATATTTGTTTCATACAAATACTTTAAAAATTATTTGTTGGGGGTGTTCCCCAGAGATAAAGTTGAGCTACTGACACAAGCAAAGTGCTCCCAACGGACTCTCCATAACCTGTTGTTCCCCTTCTCCTTTCCACAAAGTTAGGTTGTAAAAAATAGGCAATAAATGAAAAGTGCAAAGCAATAATTGCCTTTGAAGTTCCTCCCTACACGTTACACGGTGTGCTGTTTCTGTGTTATGAGTGTATAAATAGGTAGAGGTCTGTCTGCAATGAGGCAGTAATCATAATAATTTTCTAAAATTAAAAGTGTAATAAAAACAAAAAAAAACAGGATTTTTAAGCCTCTTTCCACTTTTATTTGAATACAAATACAGATACAAATCATTTTGCTGCCTCAACAAATACAGATACAAATACTGGGATCTCTGCACATCTCTAGTGACACTGAACAACACTCACACAAACTAAAACGATGGAGGAGAATTAAAAAAAGACGTTTGTGTGATTTCGCTGTATTTTCAGACATCAGAGCTGCAGACGGTTGATGAGCTGATGACACGTCTCCGCTTTCATTTACTTTTTCTATTCATGTCGTAGCTCTACAATTCACCACACATTCACCTCACAATCTGACAGCCTCAGGCTGATACAGTGCAGTCTAACACAGATTGAGAAGATTTTATTAGACCCATCACTCACAGTGTGACATGCAATAAACTTACACAATCGTTGCATTTTCTTTTTTTTATCAATTTACCAACTTTTCCACCTCAGCCAAGCGTAAAAACCTATAAAAACAAGTAAAAACATGAGTTTCATGCATGAACTTTATGCTTCTTGTATGTGTTGTTTGTGGTGTTGTTGTATTGCATTATCTCTGCATATATAGCAGACTATTAGTATCTATAATAACATGCATTCAACTTTAATGAATATCCATGTTGCAGCTGCACAGTGAGAGTGATGTGAAAGTGTTTTGGATAAATACGAGTGAATATTATCAGAGTGTCAGAGAAACTGCAAATTCAAAGGCATGCAAACAGCAGCACCTTATCTAAGCAATTATGTTGACGTGCGCGTCTGTGTGTGTTTGTTAAACCCGTGAAGTCTGCGCTCAGCTATCAGGTGAGTTTTTCAGAGAGTCCAATTAAAATCTCTGCCTTTGTAAGCTAATTATTGGCCAGAATGTGGAAAAATGAAGCTTGAAAGCAGGTTTAATTTATCACAATTATGGACTCAGCACAGTAAGAAATGACAGATGTGTAGATGAAGATGAGATGGAGGTAAAATGTCTTGTGTTGGCAACTTTTACTGCTGATTCTTTAAACCAGTGTTTATCCCAAATGTCTTATTAATATTGAATAAGCTCTAAACAGTCTGTGTTAAATAATAGAGTACTGTGAGACTGAAAGCAGGAGGTGATTGGATGTTTTCCAAACAGGGTCGACCTGCCAGAGCAGGTTGCACTTCAAAACCTCACTGTTATGTAATCTTCTTTTTGTGCTTAAAGGACGGGATTAGAGGATCCCTTCATAATGCACTTACAATGGAAGTGATGGGAGACAAAATCCACAGTCCTCCTTCTGTGCAAAAATAAAAGTTTATCTGAAGCTATCTATTCTTTGAGATTCTCTCCGACTTACTGACCAATCTTGACGATTTGGAGTTTTTGCTCAAATTCTTTTCCTGAAGTGAATTTAATTCCGTTGAAATGTAAAAGGCATAGGACTGAAGATGCAGGAGTTAAGTTTTGAAATCAGTCTTGCTAACTACCACATCTGTACTGTTGCTAAAATAATGTCTTGTTTCAGCAGCAAGTCAACATTTCTGAGAGCGGAGCTGGACTTGTGATTCTGATGCTCCAAATTACACAGTGAGTTTCATTTTACTTTGTTTTATATGACAACATGCCCAAATAACTTAATTTTATGTTGATAATATCCCATCACTGTCTGTGTAGTGTTGTGTACTTGTAGATTTATTACTCTAGTGGCCTATATGAAACACATCAGCAATTTGCAGCAATATCCCAGTCCTTCAGTGTTACATTCCTGGATGGATGCAACACTGATGTGTGCTATTTATACTACTACAGTTTATAATACACACTGTTTGTTTTTCAGGTGGTTCACAGGGATAAACACTGAGAGGCACCCCGTCCTTTCACTGGAGATGGCTCCCCTAAAGAAACTAATGGACTTTTGAATGGGACAGCGAACCCTCTCACCCACCCACACAATCAGTCTCTTAGTCACACTTTTCAGTTACTCACTTAGTTAGTCTTGGTTACTCATAGTGACTCAGTCACTTTCTCAGTCAGTCATTCGCTCATTACAAACTTTTATAAACACACACTTGGACTGTCTGGTTACAACTTGCATTAGAGGGACATTAATTAGGGGTTTTTTAATGGAAACTACCAATTTAAAAAAACAAACAGACGCTGATATTAGATGCAGTTATTTGGTTACAATAATGTGGTGAGCATTAGTACATGGCAACAATTACAGATGTACTGTACCAAACCATCACTTTGTGCGGTCCTCAGACTCGGGGCTGCTCTCCGTCCCCCCGCACCAGCCGACACAATTTTGGAGACAGAGCCTTCAGCGTGGCTACCCTGGACTCTTTCAAATCAGCCCTAAAACCTTCCTGTTTGCTCAGTTAACCAGTTAACCTCCCAGTTGCTTAGCGTCCTTATTAGATAGGAGCTTCTTCAGGGTTAGGGTTAGGGTTATGGTTAGGGTTAGTGGTAAGAACGTTCTCACCTGGCTTTTACTGATGCATTTTGGTTCACTTGAATACTGTCTGTTTGAAAAGACTCATCCAGTGATTCAGACCAGAACAATCCAGGTTTGAAAACACCCCCCCTTACAGACCTTTGAGCTGTGTTGTGTTGTGACAAAGGTCACAAAAAAAAAAACAACCCTTTCCTTTACCTTCGAAACATCCTATCTGTGACCAGCAGCTGCTCTTTGAGTTGAGTCTCTGTGCATGTAGCCGCAGTGACTGTACGAGCCTGATTCTGCTGCATTACTCTTTAGTTCAGCTCTGCTCGTAAAGCAGGTTTGTTGTTTTTTTGTTTACTCCACTGACTCTAAGCCCATGTTAGCCACTTAGTCACACCAGGATATCACATGACCTGCAGCTGCTGGTTCAGAGTACTTATACCTTTTTATATCCAAATATCCATCCACAAAGCTTTTAAAAACAGTCTGCAAATGTATAGAGAATAAATGCTGCTATGGTTCTCTGGTATACATGATGTGAAGAAGAATACATATGGTTAATATATATACTGTATATCCCTATGTGAACCGTTCTAAAGGAGGCCAACCAGCTCACAGAGGAAAAAACGATCTTTTTCAAACACAAAACAACCTCCAGATTCTTCTCATCTCTTTATGTCGCTCCCACCGACGCACCGCAGCTGCCATAAAAGCATCAGTCGTTCTCTGACATTGGCTTCTTTGTGCAGCCGTGTCAGTCATTAGTGACCGGTGTGCCTTTAATGTTTACTAATGCATCCTCTCATTGTCAACAACAACATCAGTGCGGCTCTGCAGAGACGTGATACGGGAGGCTGAAGGCGGTGACTCATCAGTGGGATGGAGGTAAAAAAAAAAAGAGGGAGCTTGTTCATGAGGCGCTCACAGTTCAGGACTATCAGCCATTTGTGGATGTTTACTAACCGCAGAAATATACAGCGAACCCAAGAACAAATGAGATTTAATCAAGCTGGGAGCTGTAAGAGCATGTAGGTGAAGAATTATTGAAGGAAGCTAGATCAGGGTTTGTTTTGTTGTTGTTGTTGTTTTTTCCAGGTTTTCATCAGGTTTACTTCAACATCTATATACCTTTTCTGGCAGGCAGAGAACAAAACACTGAGACGAGGAAGCTACACATGTCAAATAATAAACAGACATCAAGAAAGAAGTAAAAAAAAAACCTAAAAATTAAAACCAGATAAAAAATAAGGAAGTGGATACTGGTGCAGATTCCTCTGTGTCAACAGTCTGTTTATTGTTGGTACAGAATTATTATGAATCTGTAGATAGATATTGATTGTGCAAGATCACATGATCAAACTCAAATTATTTCAAAATGGAGGATAGGGGTGTGCCCGAATGTGCCCGAATACAAATACGTTAAGCAAAGCAAAGCACAAATAGTAGGTTTTATATGAATATGTGTTTCATACAAATATTTAAATAATGATTTGTTGGGGGTGTTCCCCAGAGATAAAACTGAGCTACTGACACAAGCAAAGTGGTCCCAATGGACTCTCCATAACCTGTTGTTCCCCTTCTCCTTTCCACAAAGTTAGGTTGTAAAAAAAAATAGGCAATAAATGAAAAGTGCAAAGCAAGAATCACCTTTAAAGTTCTTCTACATGTTACCTGCTGTGCTGTCTGTGTGTTATGGGTGTATAAATAGGTAGAGGTCTGTCTGCAATGAGGTGATGAATAAAGTTTTGGCTCAGTAATCAGCGCAGTCGTCTATGATCTGGGAGACTCCAGTTCAAGACCCGGTGTGGGGACCTCCTTCATAAGGTAGTTTATTCATGAACACTTATTGTAACACTTTAATTTTTCTAAAATTAAAAGTGTCATAAAAACAAAAACAGGATTTTTAAGCCTCTTTCCACTTTTATTCGAATACAAATACAGATACAAATACAAATACTGGGATCTCTGCACATCCCTAATGGATACATCCATCCCTCCCATAGTTTGGATTAAAATGGGGTAAATATGTCCTGTTAAACGACACTAAAATGCCCGACATGATGGTAAAAAATGTTCAGTTCGTGGTCAACAAGAAGTCTGACAGTAAATTCTAGAAATCCATTCTGCACCAATACAACAAACTACTGTCTGCACAGAAAACCAGTCTGGACCAGCAGCCTGTTTAGTACTGGCACAGAGCCCTGCACCAGTTCCATAGCAGCTGCCAAAAAATGAGGTGCTGTAAGAGGATTATATTAGTGATTAAACTGACCACAGTGACAGTGGTGATCAGTGATATTGATCAGTTATTGTGTTCGTATTTGTATCATGTTACATCTTTGATCACTACGTCACAGCACAGGTAGAACTGGGAGATACTGGTTAATTAACACAAAGCTGTCTGACTGTACCAGTTACAAACAGCCCACAACAACATACACTGAATGATGATGATGATGATGTCTTACTTGAATATAATAACATATATTATGAATATATATTTATAATAAAATATATTATTTTAAAATATTAGGTGTTGCATTTGATAAATAGGAATACATGTTACATATTTAATTAATTAAATTCTATTGTTTATTATTTTAATATTTAATTTGTTTACATTTTTAGTATTTTTGTTTTATTTATTTATTTACAAATATTGTCATACAGTAGATTGTTTTACAGGAAGATCCTCAACTCCCCTCAAAAAATAAAAACTAAATATAATTTTAAAAAAAAAGTCAATGAAAACATAATAAAAATATATAACAACATAAATAATGTAAATAAATAAACATTAACTTTAATTATTTATGTATTTTTTTAATATCATGTTATTCTTATTCATATTTTATTTAGATATTTCTAATTATTATTATTATAGTTTGTATTTATTTCACTTTTTTTTCCCTTTTTCCTCACACATCTGTTTCTATTGATTAATGATCACATATAAAAAAAGACTCAGGTTTGCTTTTGAAATCCAGATAATTGAGATAAATCATCTCTTATTCCTCCACATGTGCTTCTTTCATCACATCTGCTCTATTCTTGATATTTTTTCCGTTTATCGCCTCCCACTTTCACTCTCGACCTTCTTGACATTCCCGCTTGTTTGCAGTTTTGTTCCAAGATAAAAGAAACGACGTGTTAATTCTTGTTCTTGTTCTTTCTTCTTGTAATTTGACAAATCGCTGATGAGCCTCTGAAGCTTTTTCTCTCTCCATGTTCAGTGTTTGGATTTCTATCTTCTTTCTTGTGTTCCTTTATTTAGACAAGATTACATAAATGAACTTATCCTGCCAGAGTTATTAGTTAATCTCTTTTATCCATCTCTCGGCAGTCACCAGGGCTCAATTTCCACTTGTTTTCTTCTGCTAACACAGCGACACCCGAGATGAATCACGCTCGACACGTCTCTCCTCTTTGCTGAAGGGCCAAATTGTCATCTTAAGTCTATTAGATTTAAATTGACCCCTTCCCTAAAGCTACATGTCGCCTGTAATACATCTAAAGGACAGTTTTTGTCTCAGCACAGCAGATGATGAGAAGTAAAAGGCTTTCCAGACTCTGTATATACACCAGTATGGATAAATCTGAGCAGAAGCTTCCCTCCTGTGTCTGCAGATTGGAAAAGATGTTCAACAAACATTGTCCGGAGGCAGAAATGATGTCACAGGTTCAGTTAAGCTTCGGCCGGCTGCACTGATGCTGTGATGCACTAATACTGTGATAGACCGACCCCGTGTCATCTCAAGTGTTGCCGTCGATTCAGGGAATTTTTATTACACCTGGTGTTTGGTCAATCTTCAGTTTGGCTGAAAGATGGGTGAAATAATGTCAGATGCATACCCTTACGAAGAAATTCAGTCTTTCACATTTGAACTGAGATATTTCACATGTGAACTAAAAATTCACAAAAACCACATGTGCCCTTGAATGCATCACATGTTCCCCTGAAGTTTCACATGTGAAACGTCCGAAAACCACATGTGACCCTGAATTCATCACGTGTGAAACATCCGAAAACCACATGTGCCCCTGAATGCATCACATGTTAAAACACATGTGAGTTATCACATGTGAAACAGCACTGCACATGTGATAACTCACATGTGTTTTTTTTGGTAAGGGTAATTATTACCAAAAAATGCTGAAAAATGACATGCTGATTGTAAGCAGGTATAATAAATGGTGTAAAGGGTTTAGTTTCCTGTAGAATAAACCCTCACTACAAATTACCCACCTCTGACCAATGTGGTTATAAAAACAGTTTCACATCATGTGGCTCATCACTGGTTACCTTATACCTTACAAGTAATACCAAACTGAACAAAAGCATCTTCTGGTTGAAAGTTTAAAGGACAGGTTCACAGTTTTTCAAGTGAACACATGGGTTAGGGTGATGGAGGACAAAATCCACAGTCCTCCTTCTGTGCAAAAATGAAGCTAATATGAAGCTTCAAATGAGTCAAATCAAGTAGATATCTTTCAACGTTAAAGTCTTTTTAGTGCCAAAGTCCCTCTTTTTGTTACTATACTTCCACCTGCAGCTCAACAGGGAAACACTGTCCGAGGAAACACAAAGAGGGAATTTGATGCTAAAAAGACTGTAAATGTGTCAGATATCCACTTGATATGACTAACTCAGACTGCTGAAGCTGAATAGAAGCTTCACACAGACTTTTAAATGACTGTGTGGACACACTGTGGATTTTGGCCTCCATCACTTCCATTGAAAGCACATTTGAAAGATCTTTTAATATCCAGTATGAACAGGAGGAATGATTACAGCGAGGAAAACCTCTGTGTAACCACACCCACCAGTGATGTCACACTGACCACACCCTCAGTCCACTTCTACATCACTGCAGTAAGTTGAGACCACTGGAGGCCAGAAAAAAAAAAAGTTTAGTTATTGTTTTTTTTTTGCTTGTTAGTTTAACAGTTATGTTGCAGTCTGAAAAATGGTGGTTTTGTATGACATCGCCCACTGAGGTTTAATTTAGTCTCATTACAGCTGCTTTCACAGCAGCTCTGCCTCTGACTCTTCACCCTTCAGTCTGTATAAACAACCCTGACTTGCTCTATACAGTAGTTATGTAAAAACTAGAGACTATATTGTTCTATTTAGGAAAGGTTGTCTGTTTACATTCATCATCTCATTTAGTTTTTTAGTATCTGGATATGACGCCAACGTCAAGGTTATGTGACCTGTGTTAAAATAGCATGGACTCATTACAGAGATGCATTTATTGTGAGTAGAAGTGTAAACTGACAGAGAATTTCCCCCCGACTCTGCAGCTCAGAGGTTTTTTTTTTAGCCTCTTTTAGCTCCTAGTTTTGGTTTCATGGTATGTTTACTGAATAGTTCAGCTGCAGCAGAAAGCTGTTTTCAGGAAACAATCTCTGATGATTTTCACATTCGAGCTATGAAACTGAAGCTCTGCCAACATATTAAACTCTTTGCTTTGTGACAGTTCAGCCGTTTGATATTTTAATGGCGGCATAGTTAGTACATGTTTGTGAACTGCTTCATTAGTTGTCAATGAAAATGAAAGCTGCTTTCACAAAACAGGAAGTTAAATGGGTTTTAAAAAAAATACACACTGCTGTGCTTTTTAATGTATATTTTACTTGTAAATTACAGATATTGTGATTTTTTTTTTGTAGATTTTGAACTGTAAACTGCAGAATCACCTGGATAGTGATTGTTCTATAGGTCACATATTCTATAATGTGAAGCTTTGTACTGTATATGAACTAATAAATCAAACAAATATAATGAAGTATTGTGGTTTTTATGTTTTTTAAAACATACAGAGAGCTGAAGTCATGACGTCACATCAGGGCTGCATCTGTTCCACCAGCTTTCATCAGTCTTTCTGAAAAAAACGTAGCGTGTTTATTAGTGGAGTTTATTTTCCATATTCTGAGACGACTCAGCATCCGCTACAGCAGCTGCTCTTAGAAGCTGAAACCTTCTCGATTTTAACAAAGTAAACAGTTCTTTGTGAGAAATTGTGGCAGCACGGGTACTTACATAAACATAAACATAAATCTCTCCAACACTTTCAGCTTAAGTAATTTTTCAACTTTCTAGTTGTAACCTGTGCTGTGTGAAGACCAAGCGGCAACCTCCGGGACTGTAAAATGAAGCCAATGTGGAAGTGACAAAAACTGCAGTTCCTTGAATGGCCACTCGAGGCTCCAAAAGCGAGTCCATAGACCCCCATGTTAAAATGTCCAACTTTACAGCAGAAATAAACATGTTTACAGCCTGGTACAAACAACGGTTTTGGTCTCTGTAGCTAATTTCCTCTTTCATGACAACTGTACGGGGGCTGAAGTTTTTATAACTCAACCGTTTATTGGCTGGGAGTTAGGCAGCGTCACGCACTGCCAAGATGGCGACGGCCGGAGCGGCTCACTTTGAGCTTCAAAACCGCTCTTCAGAAACCAACGGGTGACGTCACGGTAACTACGTCCATATTTTTATACAGTGTATGGTAAAAACTTTGTATGTAATCACGCTGTGTTCTGTCTGAACACACATTTATAGGAATGAGCAATACTTTCATTAAGATAGTTGACACATATGGATTCACAAGCTGTGACAGCGACGGCTGCTGTTCACAGTGGATGAGACCTGGTTTTACATCCCAGCGACACCACAGGGGAAAGCTGAGAAAGACCATGTTCACAATAAGCCGGCTAAATCTGTAGACGTATCTTTTTTTGGCCCTTCGTCCAGACTAAAACGACGTTTTTCTCCACCAAAAACTGAGCATTTTCTAAACAACCTCCAGAGTGTGTAGATGTAAAAATGCTGGCTTTGGCAGGGAAAACAGAGCTCTGTAGAAACGCTGTCATATTGCTGACAGTGGCGTTTCATTGGAAGATGAAGAAGAAGAAACATAACAACAACAACAACAATGGCAGACAGCTTCATGTGAGTGTTGTTCTCTTTATCACCTACTTTAACAGCTTGTTCAGAGTTAAACGTATCCATCTACCACCTTTCTCTGTTCATTCTGTTACAACTGTGTGTCGGTCAGCTTATGGTGGATTTCTTCTGCCCCCTTGTGGCAAACAACCTGATAAATGCAGCTTTAAAGTTCATGCAGCAGCTTCAGTGACTCTGCTGAGGTGAAGAAGTGTCTCCTCCGCTGACTGTAATTACTTATGACGAGGCAGATATGGCCTAATTAATGCTTTCTGTTCTCCGCGGTATAAAGTCTGCTGATGTAAACACTGAGGCTCTCTGGGTTGTAGGAGGTAATTACAGGTCTCTGTGGCTGACAGTGACAGCTTAAGGCAGAGGGGACCAGGCTTAATTAAAGCCTAACGAGGCACCTGTCAAGTGACTGTAAAGAGTCGGGTGGATGACCCGCCCGCTCGCTGCCGACTTCCCGAAAATCTGACATGAGACCGTTAAGATCTGTAACCCTTGTCGGATTTACCTCGTTCACACACTTACCTGTCAAGTGTTTAGTAGTTTATCATCTTCATTACTTTGTTTTGGCTTGTTGGTGTTGGAATAAGCTTCCTGTCTGACATTAAACATGAAAATGGAGCAATCGTGTTCCCATCATCCAACTATCACTTCCTCTGCTCGTCTTTAACACTTTACATTTCTTCACACTGTTCTCAACATGTTTTTATAAAGAGGTTCTGTAAAAATGTACAGCACATAGTCATAACCAAATTAATGTGCTAATAATATTCAAATGATTACTGATATTTTCTTTCATTGCATTTTGTGACAGCGCAGTGGTAAGAACAACACAACACTCAAGTACTGCACTTAAGTACAATTTTGAGGTACTTGTACTTTACTTGAGTATTTCCATGTGATGCTACTTTCTACATTTCAGAGGGAAATATTGTACTTTCTACTCCACTACATTTATTTGACAGCTTTAGTTACTTTTCAGATGAAGATTTGACACAATGGATAATATAACAAGCTTTTAAAATACAACACATTGTTAAAGATGAAACCAGTGGTTTCCAACCTTTTTGGCTTTTGACGTCTTACAAAAAGCAGTGTGTAGTCGGGGTCACATTTCACATGTCTATGAGTTGTTAACAGCTCCACCAAATAGTGATTTTTCCCTCTAAACTTCTCACATGCTTTCATTTCAATAAATGTTCAAATGATCCAATATTTCAGCAAAAATCAAAGAATAGAGAAAAAGTCCAAAAACTGAAAACAGATTTGTGTATCAGAACTTTGTTTTTTCTTCTTTCCTCTCCCATTAATCATCTCACGACCCCTCAGATTTATCTGCTGACCCTTTGGAGGGCCCCGACCCCTAGGTTGGGAACCACTGGACTAAACTAGCTAACTGTATATAAAGTAGTGTAAACTAGCTCCACCTCCAGCAGCTACAACAGTAACATGCTGCTCTAACACTGATGCTTCACTATTAATAATCTAATGATGTCAAGACATTTCAGCTTGTGATCTTCATCAGCTCTGGTCTGACAGTAAAGTTGTTCTATATACTACAAGTGTTGCTGGAGTTTTGACCTCTTTAGATGGTCAGTGAAATGTTCATGCTGAATATGTGTCAGCTTATGTTTAATTGCTTGTTGAACGGCTGATTTGACATCAAGTTTGTCCGACTGACTTTAGTCTTTTACGAGGAACGGCTTACAAAGGTTTAGAGGAAAATACGGTCACCAGCAGCCCAGCTTTACATTTAACACATGAATGACTACATTTCTGTGACATTTCCAAAATAAAAGAGAAGAGACGATAAAATAGTGATTTTTCCCTCTAAACTAAAAGTACCAATACAGCAATGTAAAAATACTCCATTACAAGTAAAAGTCCTGCATAAAAAGTATTATGAGCTTGATGTAGTTAAAGTATTGCAGTAAAAGTACATAAGTATTATGAGCTTGATGTAGTTAAAGTATTGCAGTAAAAGTACATAAGTATTATGAGCTTGATGTAGTTAAAGTATTGCAGTAAAAGTACATAAGTATTATGAGCTTGATGTAGTTAAAGTATTGCAGTAAAAGTAGTGGTTTGGTCCCTCTGACTGATATATTATTATATATGACATCATTAGATTATTAATAGTGAAGCATCAGTGTTAGAGCAGCATGTTACTGTTGTAGCTGCTGGAGGTGGAGCTAGTTTACACTACTTTATATATAGTTAGCTAATTTAGTCCAGTGGTTCCCAACCTAGGGGTCGGGCCCCTCCAAAGGGTCAGCAGATAAATCTGAGGGGTGGTGAGATGATTAATGGGAGAGGAAAGAAGAAAAAACAAAGTTCTGATACACAAATCTGTTTTCAGTTTTTTGGACTTTTTCTCTAATCTTTGATTTTTGCTGAAATATTGGATCATTTGAACATTTATTGAAATGAAAGCATGTGAGAAGTTTAGAGGGAAAAATCACTATTTGACATGTCGGTTCAGACATCTGATCAAATCCAGTCAGAAAAATCTCACTTTGATGAGACAAAAAGACGTAAAGAAAGACGCATCAGAGGCAGATGAATCAAACAAGAAGACATCACACTTCTGAGACTTTCTTTATTTAATGATGCAGGTGTTTGTTTTTTTTCCTTCAGATGTGATGTGTGTCTATATTTCAGTTCAGTTCATCATCTACAGAGCGGTGGTCGGTCCTCCTGCCTCAGTGTGACACTAACTGAAAAAAGCATCTTTCTAATCAAGTAACAGCCAGAAATATCAGATTTTATCCTCTGAGAAAAACACACACACACACACACAGGTTTACTTAAGTCACTTTTGGGGTATTTACATAGACTTACATTCATTTCCTGTAGACTTACGCTAACTCTAACTTTAACCACTGAGCCCAAAAAATGACACACACACACACACACCCACGCAGCAGGACCGGTATGAGTGCACTGATGCATTTGTGCAGCAGGAAACTTCAAACAGCTCTCTACAGGTGTACTTCATATCAAGCCTGTACAAAGATAAAATGCTCCATATTTGACGCCTGCCCGCCTGCCTGCATGTACATCATCCTTCTCATTATCCTTTGAGATGCTCCTCTTGCGATTGATTGGTGCTCTCTGTCTCTCTCAACCCCCTGAGTGGCTCTCTGTGCTGAGTGGCTTTCTGAATTTTGGGCAGAAATTATATCAAAGATCTTGTTAACGTTGCAGCCTCACTAATTGTGCCCCCCCCGGAGGAGGAGAGAAAAGGAACCCTGGGAGCAAAAACAAAATAACACAAAACAAAAAAAAACCTCTCAACTCTACAATCAGATGTGTTTGATGAATACGGTAATTTGAGATTTATAATTTATTCAGACAAAAGGCCTCCGATGGGATTGAGAACAGAGACGATTTCTGGCACTCTGAAGAGCCCAACTAGTTTACTGGAAATGGGATGTTAAGGGTGACTAAATTTCCCCTGTTACCATGACAACTGTGACAGCTGTACAGCGGCTTTTCCCAACTGGGATTTGTCTCGTTGGTGCGACACCGACACTGACAGAAGTGATGTTATAAAGAATGGGAACAACTGTCTCCTGGAAGTTTTCTGAGTAATTTGCAGTAATTTAACTGTTAACTTTTAGGACATTTTACAGAAAAGGATGGTGATATTTGGTGCAAGTTATAAGAAAAATGTAGTTTCATGTGTAGTTTTTTCAACAATTTCCTAAAAGTAGTTGCTGTGTAATGTCATGTTACATTAAACCACTGATCATGTGAAATATTTCTGTACCAACCACACGTCATTCAAAACCTTTGATGCTTTTGCACCTTTTTAGTTGTATTTTTTTGTTAATTGCATTTTATACTATATATTGCTTATATTTTATACTTAAATTGCTTAGATTCTGCACCCTTAACCGCTGATGTTTCTTCTTTTTTATATTTTTATTCATTTTTTGTAAAAAATCTGTGAAGTAAAGATGTGTAAAGTCTTAAATATAATTGCGCCATTTGAGGTTGATGCAACTGCAATGTTGTTGTGTTTGCATAATGACAATCAAGTAAATATGGTAATTTATAGGAAATGTGCTTTCCAAAAAGTTTTTAGTTTATAAGAATCTAATATGCCAAAACTAATACAAACTATATATATATATATAAACTATAAGTATTTTCTGTCAGTTAAAGAATTGTTAAGAGTCCAATTTATTAAGATTGTTTGCAAAGTTTAATTAATAATTGATTTATTGAACAGGACAGTGTGCAGTATTAAGCATAAATAATGCACTGCACCGGAGTTAGCTTGAAGCTAATTTGCATCCGTAGTCCATTATAATCAAAACATACAAGAGCACAACAACAAACAGTACAAAGCAAAAAAAAAAAAAATCAAAATGATGAGAGGGTACTTACCAACTCCCAACAACAACAACCAACTTAACGCTTTTTTCCGTTTTTTCATATAATTACCCTGAAAATTTACAGGAATTTGTTATAAAATTAAAGGACCTTTAAAATAAAACCTCACCTAAAGAATAATTCTGGTTTTATTGCAACTTGGGTCTTATTGTCCGACCATCATTTCTAACAGTGATAACATATCCCAGATAGCAAAATTGCTGTGGCCCGGACCCGACACTTTCAGCACTGGTCCACAATCCAAGCCATAGCAATGCCGTATGTCAACCAAGAACAAACCAGATAAACCAGAACTGGTCCACATTTGATTTGGGATATTTGGGCCATATTTGCTATTTTACATGTGGACCATTTCAGGTTCACATCTATTTTATCCGGTCCAGAAGAAGAAGACCAGCAGTGCCGCATCATTGCCTGAAGTGGTCCACTTCCATATGCTTTCTGGGATTGTACTTCTGACGGGTTAAGACAGACGAGCAGGTTCGAAATGAACCGTCCGGTTTATCTAAATCATTTATCACAATCCTTCATCGTGCAGGAAAACTGTGAGCACAACTACGGCAAGTATCATGAGTCAAAACGGTGTGTAAACTGTGTTGGTTTACAAGAGAACCGTGATTTCTCTCCACAAATGAAATCTGATTTTAAAAACAGAACAGTGAACTACTGTTTGTACATCCTTCATGTCTGATTAAGCTTCTTGTTGAATTGCCTGCAGATTCTGACACAGCTGGACTGTAAGATGACATTTTAGCATGAAACATAATGGAAGAAACCTGCATCCAATAGTCTTTGTTTCAGGACAAGTAATAGTCTTCAGTACGTGAACATGCAGGATAAAAATCACAGATTCCCCATCGTGTTTTTTTTGTTGGAAACGGGACCAAGTTTTACTGTTCACGCTGGTTTCTAAATAAGTTTTTCTAACCTGTGTGTCTCTTTAAAACCCGTCTGATTGTCTGACTGCTTGATCAACCAGGGACTCCTTTCCCACAAGCATTTTCAAGACAAAGACTATTATAAAATCCATCTTACAAACCTTCTTAAGCTTAAGAGGTGTTAAGAGGTGTTTCCCAAAAGCACTTTAACTGAAGACTCTTAGAGATGATGATGATGGCAGAGTAACAGCGTGACTCCTAAACACTCGGAGGAGGCTGAGAGCATCTTAAGAAGCTACAGGAGGAAACAGAAACTACATGCTGATCTGTGACTTCTTTTCAGTGATTTATCACATCTTTACTGTTAACCTGGAAGCTACAGTGTTATTATTACTGATGGAAATGACGGACACGATTAAAATTACGGCACAAGAAGCTGTAAGTTTGGAGGAACTCAGGAACTAAACCTATGATTTTAAGTTTAGTTCCTGTAGGATAGTTCCAGGTGAAAGTAGTTTGAGGTAGAGATGTGCAGAGAGCTCAGTGTTTGTATCTGTATTTGAATAAAAGTGGAAGGAGGCTTAAAAATCCTGTTTTTGTTTTTATTACGCTGTTAATTTTAGAAAATTGAAGTGTTACAATAAGTGTTCATGAATAAACTACCTTATGACGGAGGTCCCCACACAGACGACTGCGCTGACTACTGAGCTAAAACTTTACTCATCACCTCATTGCAGACAGACCTCTACCTATTTATACACCCATAACACAGAGACAGCACAGCGTGTAACATGTAGAAGAACTTCAAAGGTGATTCTTGCTTTGCACTTTGCATTTATTGCCTATTTTTTTTACAACCGAGAGTCCCTTGGGAGCACTTAGCTTTATCTCTGGGGAACACCCCCGACTCTGGGACTGATATCCAAATCAGGAAATGTGCGTCATGTAGCAGGTGGATGTGACTCCCCTCACTGAGACCTGCTGATAGACGTCACAGCGGAGCAGAGGAGAGACACTGAGATAGTGATGTAACCGACCTGCACGCTGGTGTTCGACATGTTGTTTTTTTCTTCCCAAAATATTTGTATGAGACAAATATTCATAAAAAACCCATTATTTGTGCTTTGCCGAATAACGTATTTGTATTCGGGAACAGCTCTAGTTTGGGGGGGTTTTGGATTTGCAGGTTTGACTGGTCAAACACAGACACCACAGTTACTTCAACTTGTTTACTGCTTCATTCTTAATGAATGTCCTCTAATATTCATATCAGGACGCAGGACGGACATTTCTTGTTGTTTATTAACTTCAAAGGCAGAGTCGGGCTTCACTGTCGACTTCCTGAGTCGTTTTAAAAAGAGAGAAAAGAGAAGAGAGAGCAACGAGCCGAGAGCACCAACGAGCTAGAAAGTGAATGTGGGAAAAAAAAAACTTTATTTTCAGGTTTCATTTTCATCTAAAAACAGAAATATATAACCACAAAACACATCAACAGGTCGTCTACGGTGGAGAGCTGCGTTTCTTCCTTTCATTCATTCATAAATACAAAGAACAACAAGACAACTCTGTGTTGTTCCTTCATTTGTGATCGCTGCAGTGCTTTTGGTTTGTTTTTTTTTAAATCTGCAATGAGTCTAATTTGCATAATCTTCACAGTTCCTCAGATCTGACAGAAACAGGAATGCACCAAAGAGACTTTTACTTCCTGGTTTAGTTCTTGAGATTAGTTCCTCTGCAGGTTCTGCAGAAACTCTCTGGTTGAAAACAGTCTAAAAAAAATAAAACGCAAATTGCAGCAAAACCGTAATTATACTTAAAACTCAAAGAACACATCTCATCAAAGTGTTGCAGTGTTGTAATTAAATATGAAATACTTGGATTCAAGTGATTATGGCGACAGTGAAATACTGAATGTGTGACTGAAGCAGGACAGAAGTAGAGAAATGACGGCTGGTGTCTCTGGTGTTCTTGTGTTTTTTTTTATTTAAGAGGCAGACATCAGTGGCAGCGCTGTGTTTCAAAACAAGATTTCTTTGCAGACCTGCTGCACTAAGCCAGAATGCCCCCCCCCCCCCCTCCCCCTCCCCCTTCCTCCCAGAGAGGTGGACTGTCTGGGCTTCAGTCAAACTGGAATCACTGGGAACAGAGTAAAGGAGGTGGACTGGTATCAGTAGGTCTTCTTCCAGGAGCGGAGGTACAGCTGGATGGGGAGGAGAGGGTTTCTGTTCTGCAGACTCGGGTGGAAGACGTCAAAATCCGCCCTCCTCACTCTCTGCAGGTAGTCCTCCAGCACCACCTGCAGCACACCAACACCACAGAAGAAGAAGAAGAGTTGATCAGGTTTGGCTGAAAGAGCTCTGACATGGTGAGTAAACAGCCTGGTAATTAGACTGAAATGCATTTTCATTTCAGTGTATTCATTCAGCTTCACATTGTGCTCATGTTAGCAGGTTTATTGTTGAGAGGAGCTCCAGCCAATCAGCAGCGAGACGGCCTTTTTTTTTTTTTTAATCAACACAGAAGCTGTTGATGGAGCATTTACATGAAAATAAACCTCATTTTTGAGACTTCAGAGTCAGCGTTTTTTTAAAGCAAAGGCCATTAAATGTATTTAAATTCTGTAATTATTTCTCTCTAAAGTTTAGTTTTCATTAGCAGCAGATTCACAATCACACTGATTCACTGTAAACGAGGCAGCATGTGATCCATCTTTTACTGTTTATAATTTGATCTCGGTGATATCAGCCTCCCTGTTGTTTACTGTTCTCTCTCTCTCCATCGATTTTCCACCTCAGCGTGTTTCCAGTTGTTCTCTGTGTGTGTGAAATCTGATAAACTGCCTCCAGTGATGTCACTCGAGTCAGCATTGGCTGGCAATGAAGAGTCTGAGAAATAAAAACAATCTGAGGGTGTGGAGGTTATCAGTCAAGTTGAATTGTGGGTAATGTAGGCGCCCAAGTTTTGACAAGGAAGAAAAAAATGTATAAAAAGACGACATCTGTAGTTCTGCTGCTTGATTTTGATCCTTTTCTTTAATAAGGAGTCTGACAATAGTTAAAGGAGTGAGATAATAAATCTGTGTATTTCTCTTCAGTTTTAAAGTCTTATGTGTTGATGCAAAAGCCAACGTTTCCTACTGCTGCTGCTGCTTCTCATTAAAAGTGTTTAACTGGTGAGAAACTGGCTGGTTTTTATTAAGTTACAGGAATGTAAATGACACAGAGGCAGAAAACCAACAAATCAACCAGGACTGAAATCTACAGAACTTATTTATACATATTATTATTATTATTATTATTATTATTCTGCAAGTTGACTTATAAAAACCTCTTGGTGTCTTTTTTTTCTGGCAGCTTCTCTGTCACTGTTTTTCTTGGACGTGGCTACTGTGGGCAGCAAACATCACGTCTATTTAAATCACTGAACAACACTGAGATGTTGGCTGTAATTCAGACTAGATTCTCTCCAGAGACTCAGATGTACGTTTGAGTTTTGTCAAATGTGATTTTTTTCCAGTTTTTTTTTCCCTTTGAGCAGAAAAGAAAATTCAGCCTTAATTGAATCAGGGAGGAAAACTATCTGCACGACTACAGCAGACACCAGTATGTTTGTGTTTTTTTTACACGTTGGGTGAACTGATCCGCTGCAGAAATCTGTAGAGAACAAGAACATGGAGAGATCACGTATTGTTCTTCCTCAGGCTTTGATTATTTGTGCTCGACTCTCGCAGCGCTCACCTGTCTGAGCAGCATTTAAATAAAGATTTGTGTGTGGAAATAAAAGAGCTGCGGAGGTCAGTCGTCCCTGAGGCTTCACCAGCAGCGCTCTGTGTTTCCTGCTCTTTCAGATGATTCTCATCCAAACCTGCGATTCATCTGAATTAAATTTTCAGTGGCTGTGTCTCACACACACACACACACACACACACACACACACACACACACACACACACACACACACACACACACACACTCACATATGCACACAAATAACCTCTGCTGCACTGCAGACGTCCACTGCAGCGTGAAAATCATAATTCTACGTTCAGGAGGGCAGAGCTGCGTTTAGTGTCTCAGCTCTCTGCTGTATTTATAACAGATCAGAACAACAGCAGGTAGAACGTTTACTGAGCTTCTCTCATCACAATAACTACTAGTCAGTTAAAGTTTAAACCAGTTTATTAGAAATAAGCATCTTTCAGTAAAAAAAAAGCTATAAAAGCTACAACAATGAGCCTAACAGTAGATATAATGTAGGGCTGCAACTAGAGATTGTTTTCATTATCAATAAATGTTCTAAAAAATGTCGATCAAATGTCTTGTTTTGTCCACAACTCAAAGATATTCAGTTTACTGTCAAAGAGACTAAAGAAACCAGAAAATATTCACATTTAAGAAGCTGGAATCAGGACGTTTATTCTTAAAAAAATGACTCTAAACAATTAATTCATTATCAAAATAGTTCAATAATTCAATAGTTGGCAACTAATTGATTAATCGGCTAATCGTTGCAGCTTTAATATACTGTATGTATCTTTTGTTCACTAGTTCTCAGCAGAAACAAACAGTGAACTCAACTCTGACACATCATCAGCTTTAAGTTGACATGTTGAACTTGTTAGCAAACAGCTGCTTATTTCCACATCCAGCAGTTACAACATGATCATCACATTGATAATGTCAATAATTACTTGTGGGGTTCCTCAGGGTTCTATTCTTGATCCTTTGTAGTTTCAATCTGGTTAAAGCTGCTTGAAATTATGTTTATTGTCCACTTGTTTTCAGCAGAATCGCCTCTAAACATGACTTCTGTCATATTATCAGTTTATAGAGCAGTTGTGGCTAACATGTTAGCAAACAGTTGTTTATTTCCACATCCAGCAGTTACGGAGCAACATTATCATTCATGTGGAGTCGTGTTTCTGTCCACCTGGTGAATGTGAGTCCAATATTCACTCTCTTTTAGCTTCTGTTTTTACTCTCTACCAACTCCTGAGGGAAATATCTGGCTCTTTAGCTGCTAAATGCTCCACTATGTTCACCAGCTAGTCTACAGCTAACTGTTGGTGCTGAGCAGGTAGTGTACAGCGACTTTTTTACAGCTTTTTCTCTGAAAACGACGCTATGAGACGCTGAGAGTGAACCAGAACAGTAAAGTTGCAGCCGGACAGATAAACAATGAGCTGAAACTCACTATAAAGCTCCGTAAAGCCGAGAGGAGCTGCAGAGTCTCTGATGATTCTCTGTAGGTTCATCACTACGAGCCAAACACATTAAGAAATATCAGTTGTAGCAGCTTTAAGTGTTTAGGAGGGGTAAGAGCAGACTTTCTAGAGGAGTTTCTGCAAAGAAATTGTCACTAAAATATGTTAAATCACAAACTGTGTTTCTCAGGTGGAAAGCCAGTAAGTATATTTTATATTTAAGCTACTAGCTCAGATCAGAATATGAGACAATTAACTCTGGAAATTACATTTAAAACAGTTGAGGCCGTCTTTTATTTGAGGACAAGACAAACACATGTTCACAACAACAACAGAGATGCTTTTGGTTCTGTTTTAACAGTGAAAACAAGGTTTTTACTGCAGAAACACATCGAGCTCCAAAATCGTCTGTCAAGCGGTCGAGAATTACTGCTGTCACAGATAACGAGGAGCTCAAAAAGTCAAAAAAAAAAAGACAATCTGCAAAAAGCTGAGGAGGAGTTCCAGTAATTGTGATCACTTCCACAGACGGGCTGACTGACACTCGTGACTTTACAATCTGCTTTAATGGAATTATTGAACTTTTACGAGACAGAAAAGCTTCACGGATGAAGACTTTCTTCTCCTTGGATTAATAATATCTGAGGGGAAACTTTCCTAACAGCCTTTTTTTTTTTTTTTTTCCACAAACAGCTGTTGGAAAAATGGTGAGTCGTCTTATATTCAGGCCAGTAGACTGATTCCATCTTCTGAGACTTTCCTTCACTTCATTTCAGCAGGAAATATTGTGTTTTTTTACTTCTCTTACACCAACACTGTTTACATGTTAAAGGTGGGTTTACAGTTGTGTATTATGTGATTAAAGCGAATCTATTCCTCAGAAATGTACGAGCTGTGATTGGTCAGCTACGGTTAATTGACGGCGACGACACCATGATGCAAGTCTGAAGGAAGAGTCAGTAATCTGCTGCTGGTCAGTAATAAACATCTGGCATCATCTGTCTGTCACAGTGAATAAGAAACATCGTTTATATAAACGACGAGAGCGCAGAGATAACGAGACGAGACCGACCGTCCCTCCGCTGCTCCAAACACCAAGTAAATGAAAGGATGTAAACACAGATACTGAGGCTGGAAGATCAAAGCAGGAAACAGAGCGATGACGTCTGTCTAGTGTTGCTGTCGTGATGTAAAAAAGGTGAAATCTGACACTGAATTATAAACCCAAACCCCCCCGACTGCCTGTACCTACAGCTGAACTGTCAGAATCCTCTCGTTTCAGGTATAAATCCACAGACTTAACATCATTTCTACAATTACACAGTCTGAGCTGTCAGAGTTTAATGTGTTTGGCTCTTGGTGATGAACCTGCAGAGAGATATCAGCCACTCTGAACCCCCCCAACCCCCCCCCCCCCCTCGGCTTTATAGAGAGTTTCTGCTCTTTGTTATTAAAAATTCCAGTAGTATCTCATCCTGTAGTTATAAAAAAGATTAGTCTCTACTACTGTTATGCAAATATTACGGTTTGGGAGCATCAGTACAAACGAAGCAGAAGAAGAAGAGGACACAACCAGATGACGTCATTAAAAGTCATCTCCTTTGTTCATTACGTGTAATTATGAAAATGACAATGTTTTTAGAAAATTCACTTAAAAAGCACTTAAAAAGCACTGAGATGTCAGTTTTTAATTAGAGCTGCATGTGATAAATCGTTTCACCATTTCTTAAGCAAATAATAATTCAGTTTCTGAAAGGTGAAAAATTGAAGCTTTTTCTTTGTCATACAAATATTCAGTTGAATATTTTTGGGTTTCAGACAAAACAAGACGTCTGAGGACGTCACATTTCACTCTGAGAAATTATAATGGACATTTTTTTCACTATTTTCAGACTTTTTGTAGATTAATTGAGAAAATCATTGGCAGATTAATCAATAATAAATAGCTGCAGCCTTATTTTTAATAATATCAAAGATGTTACACAGAATAACTGAAAGCTAAACCTTGTTCATAGATGTTAGGAGAAGAAAATTATATATTTATTTATTTATTTATATAACTTCTTTTTGCAAAAATATTGAAAAGCATTCAGCGTTTTTTTGCTACAAGAATTATGTTTAATATTTGAATATTTAGTTCCAGTTTTGCTAACAGGCGGCGGTGAAACACACTAACAGACACACACACACATTTGCAGCCTGTTAAACATGAATAAGCGAGTTTATGAGTTGTTTTTTTTTTTTAAATCTGTTTTTCTTCTTCTCATCTCAAAATTGCCAAACTGAGTGAAAATCATTCTGATATTTTGCCAAACCCAAGTCGTGTTTGTGAAGATATTTCCTGTGACAGACGGATGAAACGATCCCGCGGCGAAAAAAAAAAAACGAAACACAGACACAAACTTACAGGCTGTAATTGTAAATGTATTCTCCTTTAAGCAGACTGGCATCATTGTTTTTCATGATTGCCTTCAACTTACATCATCGCTCCACTGAATAACAACATCTCCTCATATTTTCACTGTCAGAGCCACTTAAGTGTTTTAACTCCTGCTGCTCGAAGACAAGACTGACGTGAATTAACTTTCAGTCGACATACGAGACTGAAAACACATTTAGAGTCTCTGCATGTGACCTGAAAGCACATTTTAGAATCTAAAAAAAAGAATAAAGTGATGAATTATCTTCACCGAGGATGTTTTAGTTTGTTTTTTTATCTGCAAGATACCTTGAAAACATACAATAAATATATTATAGAACTCATGTCAGAGGACAGATCCGCCTCAGGCTGAGCTGGAACAGATTAGAGTTAGAAACTATCGAGAGATAAAAGCTTTGATATTCAGCCCTAAAGGCCTGTTTGAGGAATCAGTTTATTGTGATGAGAAGTCAGAATCGTTCAGCTTTAGTGAACATTTGGGTTTTTGTGTGTTTGTGCTACTTAAAAACACAAAAAGAGAGACTTTCATTTGAATAAACTGGTTTAAATGTTGCATTTACTTCAAGCTTTTCACCAGCGCTTAATTAAAAGTTTCAAGTCATCATTTAACATTTGCTTTTCAGTGTTTTTTTTGGGTTTTTTTAAAATATTGACAGATGGCTTCCTTTTTTCCCCCCAACTTTTTCAAAGCCACATGGATAAATGTCATCCTGAATTTGTCCCAGATTGTATTTAATCCATTTATTTAATGTTTGAAGACTCACCGTCTGGAGGAAAGCCGGAGTAGCAGCTGCCGGGACGTCGTGGCTGAACGATCGCGCCTGAAGGAGAAAACAAGAAAAAAAAAAAAAACTCAAAGAAGAGTTTCAGACCGAACACCATTAAAAGTTTATTCACATTAGTGGCACAAACTGGGACTAAAACTGAGAACAAGTGAAGCGAAGAAACGTCCACATTGACGTAGAAAACGCAGCTCAGCTGAGAGTTTTATGACGTCATTGAACCTTTTTCACAGGTGTTTAAAGTGTAAATAATAAACTGAATGAGTCCATTTAAGCTGCTTCAGTTTCAGGTGTTACATCCTGGTTGTTGTCGTACATGACGACTGTCAAACTAGTCGAGTATTTAAACAGCAGGTGGCGCTAATTCTCCAGTCGGTGCCATTAAACCACTGAAGAAGAAGAAGACACAACGAGATGACATCATTAATCCTTCCATGCATGCAAATTATACAGAATTTGAAAACTATAAAATATTTATTTTCAAAGCTGTTAAACTAATGTTTTAACATATTTTAAGATTCTAATACTGCTCAGTGCAAAACATTGTTCCTGACTGCTCAGCCTCTCCCCTCTGTCTTACTGCATTTATATAACACATGAGCTACAGATGACTTGAAATGCAGAAGATCCTTCTTTTCTAATCCAGACATTCTTTTGAGGTGCTGAGCATTCACTCAGCATCCTCAGCATCTTCAGCATCCTCAGCCCCCTAAAACTTCAAGCTACATTCTAATAATATAAATTGATTTACAGCCAAAAAAGTTACTGCAGATGAAGTATTTTCAAGAACAACACAGTTGCAGTAACAGTATAATTGTAGTTGAAATATAGTCACTGATGCTTGATGTCCAACTTAGTGGACAGATGATTAATCATCATTTGTTATACAAATTTGTCATACAATTTTAACAACTGTATTACTCCTTAGTTTTTACTTCATGTTAGAAAATTTACCTGCAGGGGTCTACTACCATAGAAGGATTGACAAGATATTCCTGAGCTGCTGAGCGTTTCCGGCCAGTCGGTGGCCATCTTGGTTTTGAGAAATTTGTGTTGCACTTACAAAGGCTGGCCAATGGATGGCAGCGGATGGGACGACACACTAGAGTCCACTGTGTTGGCTGATGTGCAACTATACCATTAAAACCCCCCATACATATATACTGTCCACTGTAGTGACCACTATGCATGAAAGGGTTAATAGAGCGACAGTCAAAGCTTTAACGATGGGAAACATGACGGAAATATGATGTTTCTGTTAGTTTCATGTATCGATGTGAGGAAGGTTACAGTCTCCTCATCATCGCTCCGCACAGATCTGATGTTTTCAGCTCTTCAGTCACATGATTCATGACGTCATCATAGATTCATGACGTCTGTTTACGTTGCACTTTGTCACATTTTGCTTTTACTGATGCATCAACTTTTCTACTTCAGCTGAGCGTAAAAACTTTTGTGATATTTTGACTTTTTTTTTAAAAAATTCTCCTCATTTCCACTCATTGAAAACAGATTTTTCATACTGTGTTATAGTTTCTGTAGCTTTTCTTCTACTATTTAAAAGTTTAATTATGTGTTTCCATTAAGAAGCTATAAAGGCAGAAAGAAGAGCATGTTTGACATTTTGGCTCCAGAAACTAAAACTTTCTGTTTATTTAATGTTTTTCTGGGTGAATTTATGTTCTACAAATGTGACTTTTGGCAACATTTTCACCTTTAAAAGAAAGATTAGGGTGAAGAAACCATTTTTCTTGCAGTCACGTGTCCTAATTTTGTCTCTTGGATACATTAAAATATATATAAATATATATATTTAATTGTTTGCTTGTGCTTTATGCACTGCGGTATATTAATATCATTATGGATTTAAATGTTTCATCAGAACCATTATACTGTATATTCTAATAACTGGAATAACCTGCATATCAACCTCCACTCTTTCCTCGTTCTTTTTCAGTTAATTAGCGCAGCATTTTTCTAATTGACTCACAGCCAGAAGAGAACATCATAAAAGGACAGTAAACAGTAAACACATTAAATACATAAAGGAGGAAGTAAACCCTCATTTATATCCTTATTGTTTACACTCAGTACAATCACATGTGCTCCAACTGTTAGGAACATTTCTAATTGGTGTAAACAAGGTTCAAATAAAACATTAATGCTGACCAATGTTTGGACGGCTGCTTAATGAGAAAAAAAAAAAAAAAAAGCTTCCACACATAAACAAATCAATGAGGCGTGTTAGCTGACGCTAATAAATCTCAAAAGCAATTAGCCCCAAACTCATCAGAGCTACATTAGTAACTAAAACTTGATTTAAAATGAACTTTCCAGAACATTTTCATTCAGCCGCCGTGATGCAGATGCACAACACATCTCACACAGCTGCGTGTCAACTCTCACCGCTCTTCATTTGAATATTAAAAAAAAAATAGCTCTTCATCGTGTTCCTGCTGTTTCAGCTCCGGCTAAAGTGGCTTAAGAGGTGTTCAAGAGCTCTCAGCGTTCAGTGTTACAAAACAAAGCTGCTGCGGGAGGGAATTTTAATTTTCCCTTGTCAGAGCCTGGATTTCAGTCGCCAGCTGCTGCATCAGTGTCGGGAGCTTCGGTCTCACTTGACTGTGATGTTGTTCGGCATGAAAATGGTTTCCAGAGAAACTTTTTTTTTTTTTTTGCTTTTCCAGGACAGTTTCCAGGACTTTTAGAGAGAACAGATTCTACCTAATAAAAGCTGTGGGGTCGGATTCATCAAGCGTCTCAGAGCGGAAAATTTGATCCCACTTTTAAGGCCAAGGCCCCATCTCCGCTGCTGTTTTACTGCACTCAGAGCCACAAAGTAGAAACTACGTGTTGTAGTTCTCTTACATAGATACATACACGCCTCCATAGACTGTAAACAAAGCTACTCACATGGGTTAAAAAATAAGATGTAGCTTATGAAGTAAATTATAACAGTATTAAAACTATTAATTCTGTAATGTGACACAGAAATGTGAACATAGCATCTCTCTAGCCTGAATAAATAATAAGATTTAAGACCTTATAAAAACATTTGACCTGTTGTCATGAAGCTGAGGTTCATTATCCAGCCAGGAGGACGTGATTGTGTTCACTAGGGCTGTAGTCTGCTGGTCGACTGGTCGATTAGTTGGTCGATATGCTCTCGTCCGACTAAATTCTCATTGGTCGAATAATCTACGTGTTATTTTCATAAGGAGAAAAATGCTACATCAACAGTTTTCCAGGATTAATCCATTATTTCCTGCGGCGGGGGGGGGGCAGACTAACAAATTACCTGTGAAAACAACGGGGGTGTATTCAAAACACCCCCGTTGTTTTCACAACTTTGAACTCGCCCAACCTTTCAGTGAGCTTGTTCTCATCAAGCTTTAATAAAACATCTCTCCTCTCTCTGAACATCATCTCCTGACAGCTTAGGACTCCTCTGGAGCTCCTAAATGTCAGCCAATATAGAAGAGATTTCTTTAGTTAAGAAAGTTACTTTTACTCCTGATCCTAAAAGTAAGACCAAAAACGTTTCACTCTGTGATTTTTTTGGCCAGTTAGGAGTGATTTCCTCCTCTGAGAAGCTTAGTTTTCCCAGTTTGGTGCAGAAGAACTTGACCTCAACTCCATCAACACCTTCGGGATGAACTGGACTTGATTGTCGGATCGTAATCCCTGCGGCCATGATCCAAAAGAAGAACGGGGGGCCTGTTAAGTGTCTACATACTTTTGGCCATGTGATGTGTTACGTACGTGTTCCAGGTGAACGTGAGCCTGACTGGCGATGTCATAGGTGACATCACGGATGCTCTGCTCCCGGCTGCCGCGGATGAAGTCCTCCTGAGAAGCTCCGTGCTGCAGAAACACAGAAAAAGACAACGACTCGTTATGTTTGTGTTTCGGGTTCACAACTGATTTCAACAACAGAGACGATCTCTGCAGTTCAGCTTTACACATGTATGAGAGATGAGTTACTCTTTAAAACAGCTGAAAGAAGAAACTTTAACTGCTCCAGGTCGCTTTGTTGTACACCAGCGAGGGCGGGAGACATGCTGCTACAGGATACAGCCGACACTGACGCCTCACAGAACCATCTGACACCAGAACCCAAAAACCTTAAACTGTTTAAGGTTCAAGCTTTTACATTACTGGGTCACTGGAAGTATTAATCTGCACAAACATTTGTCTTAAATGTTCTCCAAAAGATTTTCTCTTGATAAAGTTTTGAGTTTCTTTAGTAAAATTTCTGCTTTTTGTCTCAAACTAAATACCATCACAGCTCATGCTAACGGTGGACTTTGAGATTTAATAACATCTTATCATATTTATCACCACTAATTGCTCCTAAAAGTGGTAAATTGGCAACAACTGGCAGGTAATGTGCCAGATTAATGCTCAAAATACCCATGAAGCCTCCGTGTGTGTGTGTGTCCTGGTGTTTGGCTACATGACGCTGCTGTCAAGACCAGACTGAGTTGTTGTTCTGTTTATTCCACATAAAACCTAAACATCATTTCCTGTGTTTCAACAGAAGAACATTAAATATAAAAGCTTTCATGAGCTGCTGTAGGATTGATCATAAATATGTTACAGCTATGAAATAAAGTGGAATAAAACTGACATCTACATGATCATTTAGAGAATTATTGTCTCAAACACTTTGCTAGAGATGATCTGTTTATATTAGTATAATAAAACCTTTCTTTCTCCTCAGGTGTTCAAAGGTTTTAAAGTTTAACAACTGAAGAAAACTTGAAGGAAACTTAAAAAAAATGCTGGAGGAGCTTTTGAGAGACGTTGCAACAGTTTATAATAGCAGACAAAGAAAATACAAAGAAGAGTTTGGACACGTCTGATACAAACTGAGACTTTGTAGAGAAGACATGTAAACTATGAACAGTTGTTTTGTCTTAAAAAACACAGAATACATCAAATAATGTTTAAAAATGATGCGTCACATTGATTCATGAAGCCCGAGAGGAGGGCAACGCGTAAAGAAGTCTAAAAAAAAGCCGTCTGTATTGATCTATAAAGAGATGAGAGATTCTTACAGTATCTTCTGTCCACAGCTGCTTTATACTGTATGAAAAGCTTCTCCGTCAGTCTGCAGCGTCTGAAGGCAGCACGACTGATATGTTGATAAATCTGCTTCCTATCTTGGTGCAGACACGCATATCTTTGTATGATTTCCAGTTAAAAACTCCTTATTTATCTTCTACTGGTCCTTTATGCAGCCCCTCAGTTCAGCCTCTGTCTGAAACAGGCCGTTTTAGCTCCTGTCTCTTTAAGGTCCCGCCTCCTGATGAGCCCACTCTGTTCTGATTGGTCAGCTTTCAGGAAGCTTCCTCCGGCTCTGGAGGCTACGTAAACACTTTACTCCAAATGTCAACTTCTCAAATCCATCCATACATGTTGGAGCTGAACAACACATGGAAACACCTTAGCAACCACCTTAGCAACCAAGGTTAGGGAACAGACGGCCATTTATGACGTCAGCTAATCAGCAAGGTAGAAAAAAGACGCTGCAAACAAAGCGTTCAGGACAGGTTGAAGCCCTGACTTTTGACTTGCAGGCAGCATTTCTACATACGTTCACCTCAAGTTTTCTAACTTTGACCATGTTTAACATCCGACACCAGAACAGGAAATAAATAAACCAGTAAGAAGCAGAATATTTCCTCTTTAATCTCAGTGAGGTTTTTTCCTGGTTAAATAAAAAGGTGAATAAAGTCAAAGAGTCCACTGTGTTTACCTTCATTAAACCTCCCGCTAACGACATCAGGCTGCTGCAAGTAAACAGACACCTCAGCACACATCAGACGGGTCTGTAATAACCGGCCTGTTTAACGGGGGAGACGTCAGATTCCCGGAGCTCATTATTCCTTCATGTCACAACCTCTTGTTCTGATTAAAAGAAAAATTCCAGCAGCTCTTGAGTTATTCTTGAAATTCATTACCAAGCAAACACTGCAGTGTTTAAGATGTGATTACAGTAGAATTATAACTGAAACAGTGTCAGGTTGAGGATTATTTGAATTGCGGGAGGGAATAAATTAAATATCCAGGAGAGCTGCGAGTCTTTCTGCCCGCTGTAAAACGTTCTGCAGGATTTAGGAGGATGAGGAGCATCTTTAGCATTTTATCCCACCACGGATACGACTGTTGTTTGGATGTTTTTATATTGTTTTTTTTTAACAGTTTTTTATCAATGGTTTACATGTTGGTATTTATTTACTGCACTTTGATCAGTGTTGGTTGATTAGGATGTGTCATGCTATTATAGATGAATGAATTGAACCTTTGCTCCAACTAAATATATTCTTCAAATTACATATTTCTATAACGCGCCGTCGTCCTCTGGCTGCAGACGTGTGGTGTCGTGTTCACATGGCAACACACATCCAAAACAACAACAACAACATCATTTCCTGGAGAAGCCGATTCTTCTTCATTTGTTGAGCCGGTTGTCGTCACGCCTCGCTGTGATTGGCTCAGCTGTTTCAGAGCTGTAAGACCAGTGATGTGATTGGCTGAGAGTGTATTTTATTATTCATCTTCTCATCTATACTCCACTGCTCCCGGCACCTTTGCTGCACATTATTCAAGCGAAACAGCAGGTGGAGACGCTCACACACAACTAACGCTTAGCTGCTTGTGTTTGTGTGATTAAAACAGAACCGTGATTTTTTAAATATTTTTCTTGTTGTCAACAAATCTCATGTACAGAACTCATCCTACTTCCAAGAACTGTGCAAACATCCAAAGCCTGATATGTCTCCTATCTGTTGTTGTGAGTCACAGCGCTGCACATGTTCCTTCATGTAGAAACGACTGCAAACAGATTTGTTGACAATAACAAAAAAAATAGAGAAAATCACCTGCCTTACCTGGTGAACAACATCATCTTGAAAATAAGGAGCAGGAGGAATCTTTTTTTTATTATTTGTGAGACCTTTGAACAGGAGGAAATGACATCTCTTCACTGGTGTATTCTTCTCTCAGCACCTCGGCTCTGCAGACTGTGACGACTAAATCGAGGCTCTCGAGTGAAGCGTTCTGACCTCGTCTCTTTCTCTAACACGAGACAAAAAAAAAAAAAAAAAACAGGCCAATTTCTGCTCCTGTTCCTGTCTGAATGGGAGGAAACTTGCCCGAGGATGTGAAGATAATAATGGCTGAAAGCTGCAGAGAGAGATTTCTTTTATGAGAGTGAAAGGTGAACACTTCAACCAGTAACACCTGACTGACAAAAACATTTATATTCCACCTCAGAGACACCTGTCAGCATCCAAACATATGAACCATCAGCTTATAATCTACCAGTAAATCACTTATTTAAACCTGGAAACCAAACTGCCTGCGCTTCCTGCTCAGGATCGATGGCGTTATTTCCAGTTTTCATCAACCACATGTTGAAAAAACAGGTGAAATGCTTAAATTGGCCCAAGTGGTGCACTAACACCACCCGGCTGTTATATATAATATATGAGAATAACCCTGAGTTGATGAAAATCCAGAAAAAAATCATCTGTTTCTGTATTTGGACCGTCAGAGTGTTTTCACAACTGAATCTTGTGAATTTCAAGCCCTCAAACGAGTCTTACAGGCAGATTTTCCTCTCAGGATAAAGTCACATCTTCTCTCAGGTTAAGAAATATTGAGCAGAGCGACTAGAAACAGCCAACCGGTCCTCCAAATTAAACCAGCAAATACATCATTGGACCATGTGACACCAGAACGACACATAGCAGTGTTTTCTAATCGACAGGATGACATCGTTTATCTGTGTTTTCCAAAACCATTAAACATAAAGATGATTGATGACGTGGCAACGCTGTGGTTAAAGTCTGGTTAGGTTTAGGCACAAAAAACCACTTGGTTATGTTTAGGGAAAGGTCATTAAAAATCATAGTTACATTTATTTTAAAAATGTCCCCACTCCTCCTCCTCTTCCTCCTTCTCCTCCAAATGTGGAAAATGTGCCGACATATACGTCATCTGAACTGCGTCACTGCTCCCGGTCGTACTTACTACGGCCACTAGATGGCATCTGTCACTCAAATATAACTTTATTTTCATTGTTGGTGACTGACATTGTGATTTTCTCGGGAGGACACATGAGTGATGATCAACACGGTTTATAGAACAAAAACTAAACGAAGGCGCACAGCGACTGATACCGCTGCTGTGAAATGTAAGATACAAAACACAGACAGAGGAATTAATAAACGTACAGCAGCTGAAATGTGCTGATCTAAAACTGCTGCTTCTCTGTAAAGTCGACACAAACAGACAGTGGTGATATATATAGACGGACACATCATGGTGACGTTGTTCTCTTCTCTCTCTTCAGAGTTTGTTTTCATTCATCTGCTGAAGGAGGAACGTTTCTCTGAGTTCACCTTAAATATCAGTTTAACACGTGAACCTATGAGCAGGATTTATGACATCACAACCAGTTAGGAGCCAATCATGGTCCAGTATTCAGCTTACATAAGTGTGATGTGGAAACTCGAAGCACAAACAGTGAGGAACTGAAAGATTTTAATGAGATATTTATACTTTTTTATGAAAAAACCTCATCAGATGATATTATTAAAAGCAGAGTATTTCTTTGAATGTCTTAAATCATGTCTGGAGGATGTTTGTTATGTTTTTGTTAGATTCTCCTCTTGTCTACAGTGAGTAGATGAGCTTCAGTGCTGCAGGTCTGAAACTGCACAGAAAGCACACCAGCCTCACTTCTAATTTACAGCAGTAGAACGTCTCCCGACAGCCGCAAACACACAAAAACAAATGATAACTAATGTTTCTGTCTACAGCAGGAAGGACACCATATTTAAGACCTTTATAAACATCATATTTTCTGATGTTTTAAACCTTCTAAAACCTTTTTTTGAAAGCAACAAAGTCAGAACTTCTCTAGACCTGCAGATAACCTGATATTACCGGATGTTTATATTCTTTAAAAGACAGAAATCTCTTTTAATTTAACTACATTTAGAGTCTTTTAATCTGACCAGACTGTATTCTATGATTAGCATGGATTTATGGTTTATAAGTGAACCATAACTGCACTCTGAGTCATGAAGCGTGAGTCATAGAAAACGTCCATGAGTCCGTTAGTCATGTTCAGCGTCTTTTGGGGTAAAAACTGACACTGACTGTTTGTTGCCTCGAGGCTGCGATCATGTGTCAGCAGAGTCTCAGTCATATGAACCCGGAGGCTCTGCAGTCATGCAGTCAGGTAGCGTTCACACAAAAAACACAAAAATCACTTTTATCCATCTGACAGAGCTTTTAATTAGCTGTTTAAATAATGTTCTCATGCTGCTTTTATCTGTTTGACTGATTTGCTGGTGTAGTTTTTCATAAGATAAGTTGTTTGAATTGAATTTTAATTAAAATGGTAAAAAAAAAAATGTTTTGAAAAAGAAAAGTTTTTGGAAGTTTTCTTTTAACAACGGAGTCATTTGTTTAAAAAAAGAAGAAAAAAAATAGGAATTTCCTCTAAAAAAAAAAAAAAAAGCTTATCCACATATGTTCACATGTTTGCATGTTCAGCTGACTGTTAATTAATAAAATGAAAGTGTAATAACTAAAACTGTTTGTATCTCTGTAATTACAACCAAAATGACAAAAGTTCTTTCAAGGAAACTTTTTGTCAAAAATCATTTCTGGTATCAAATCAAAGTCCTTCACTGTCTTTTGTTTTGAATAACTTCCTGATAATTTGCAAGAAGTTTCCTTGAAAGGAGTAATTTGGTATTAATTATAAGGATATAATTTATCTTAATTATCCACCAGGCTGGAAAATGATCTTTATGTTCACCAAAGAAATATATATGAAGCAGTCAGTAAAACAAACACAGAGACTTTAAACATTAAAAACAGTTAATATTTGCTGTTTAAATGTCATCAGTCAGTTTGCAGAGTTCAGAAGACTGACTGCACTAAAGATGAAGGACTAGTTAAACATGTTCTTAGTTTCTAGACTCTACAGCACCTCCCGGAGCTCAGAGACTCAAACTGGCTGAACAGAGGAATAAAGTTAACATCCAACAAAGTTAAATGAAGGATGTTTGAGGTTTGTAACTTTTCAGCTGATCATCAGAATAAACCTGAAAGTTTATTCTAAGATCTACAGTTTAAGTGATTGAACAAGGCGGAAGATGAAGAGTTTTATACACTAGTTTTACATTAGTTATTACTTTTAATTGATGTAATTAAGTTCAATTGAAGTCAAGAAAAAATATTTTTTTAATTATTTGGTTAAATTAATTAACTAAACTGTTTTAATCTTTACATGTAGAGACACTGAAGTCTGACGTCACTGTGCTTCTCCAATTAAAGTCAAACATCAAGACTCATCAGAGATCAATACAAGGCTGCAACTAACAATTATTTTCATTATTGATTAATCTATCAATTAATCGATATGTTTATCTCTCTATAAAATGTCAGAAAATGGTGAAAAAGGTCGAGATGACGTCTTCAAATGTCGTGTTTTGTCCACAAACCAAAGACATCTAGTTTACTATCAATGAGGACTAAACGAACTGGAAATTATTCATATTGAAGAAGCTGGAATGAGAAAATGTTCTGACTCTAGATGATTAATAGATTATCAAAATAGTTGGCAACTCATTAATTAATCGCCTATTAGATCCAGCTGTGGATCAATCTATAAACAAACACACCTGTATGATCACAGTATCCAGCTGTTGAAATCTATTTATGCCTTGTGTGTCACTGTTGACTGAGATTAATAGACGCTTGTGCAAAAAATAAAAAAAAATTGTTTACACACAAACATCCATCTACTGATCGACTCGTCGTCTCTCAACCTGTCGACCGTCTCACTGAAGACAAAATACAACAAAAACGATTTTTTTTCCTCCTTATTTCCCAAAAACAAGAAACTGGAAAAGACTTTTCACTGTCAGATGTGTTTTTACACTTAAATATTAGGAATTATACACATGAATCAAGTCAAAGGTATGAATATGTTTGAGTGATGTGTTCAGTTCGTCCCACTGGATGAAGAAGAGGAGCTAAATGGTTCTGGAGATGTTGTGGAAGTTTACAGCACACCACCACAGCGCCCTCTTCAGGCAGCAGAGTGGAGGTGATGTGAGGTCAGTCAGGAGGCCTCAGGTCACAAACATCATCACTCCAGCTGAAGACTTTCAGGGCAGAGCCTGTTTGCTTCATGCAGCAGCCTAAATACATCTGCACCATATATATACATACATACATATATATATTATATATATATATATATATATACTATATAAACCTTCCTCCTCCTCCTCCTCCTCTCAGATCCTCCAGCAGCAGCAGCGGTTTGTTGTTCTCTATGTGGGACAGATGGCTCAGGCAAAGGTTGCAAATTGTTTGCAGCGTTATTTGTTTATCTGTTTATCAGGCAGGAGGGTTTAAATCTGAGGTGCTCTACTTTTTCATCGTACGGTTGTTGTGTAATGATCCCGATTTCATTACTGCTTTTCTACGAGAACATCTTCTGACATCACGTCACAGCCGAACCATTAGTCAGCAAAACATGTGCAGGCATGTGTGTGGGTGTGGGTGTGTGTGTGTGTGTGTGTGTGTGTGTGTGGGGGGGGGGGGGGGGGGGGGGATTCTTGTGATTTTATGTTAATTATATCCTGATGTTAAACATGCTTAAAGTTCCAAAACTTGAGGTGAACATGTGTAGAAATGCTGCCTGCAAGTCAAAACTCAGGGCTTCAACCTGCCCTGAACGCTTCGTTGCTGCTATGAGCTCGTCACGCATGCCTATAAACAGCTGTCCATTCCATAGCTTTGGTTGCTAAGGTGGTTGCTAAGGTGTTTCCATGTGTCGTTCACGTTGTTTACTTTCATATTTTAGATCTGATTCAGCTCCAACATGTACGGATGGATTTGAGAAGTTGACATTTGGAGTAAAGAAGGATAAAAAGAAGTGAAATCCTGCTACTATAGTTTGTTTACGTAGCCTCCGGAGCCGGAGGAAGCTTCCTGAAAGCTGACCAATCAGAACAGAGTGGACTCATCGGGAGGCGGGGCCTTAAAGAGACAGGAGCTAAAACGGCCTGTTTCAGACAGAGGCTGAACTGAGGGGCTGCATAAAGGACCAGTAGAAGATAAATAAGGAGTTTTTAACTGGGAATCACGCAAAGATATTCCAGTAGAGCCCCAGAATATAAATATAGAGCTGGAAATGTGCAGAATATGTCCTCACCCTCTAAGTTGATATGTTGAACTTGTTGCTTATTTCCACATCCAGCAGTTACGGAGCAACATTATCATTCATTTAGAGTCGTGTTTCTGTCCACCTTGTGAATGTAAGTCCAATATTCACTCTCTTTTAGCTTCTGTTTTTACTCTCTACCAACTCCTGAGGGAAATATCTGGCTCTTTAGCTGCTAAATGCTCCACTATGTTCACCAGCTAGTCTACAGCTAAGCAGGTAGTGTACAGCGGCTTTTTACAGCTTTTTCTCTGAAAATGACGACACTATGAGAGCGCTGAGAATGAACCAGAACAGTAAAGTCACTGAAGTTTTCTGCTCACCAGCATGCAGATGTCCATCGGCAGGTAAACTTTCCGTCGGCTGCTGTTATACGGAGTCGCTCTCAGACACGTCACGATTCCGTGAGCTTTCCCGATGTGACTCGCTGCGTGGTCCGCATGCACGTTTTTCACCCCTGTGAACAAAAACAGACAAAAAGTTTGGGATCAACTGTGATAAAAATTTCATTCAGTGTTTCATCTGCTGAAGTTCAAGTCCACCTGTCCTCACCTAAACACTCCAGCAGCAGGTATAATAAGGAGGACTGTGTGTTCTCTGAATACTTCTCCAGTTCCTGCAGGTTCCTGTAGGCTCTGTCATCCATATCCTTTTCCTGAGACACAGACAGTTTTGGTGAATATTCATCTTAAAAGGACGGATTCACAATGTTTCCATTCCATAAACCAGCAGTCAGGTGTCCATATGAACAGTAATGTAATCATTCCTCCTGTTCATACTGGATATTAAAAGATCCTTCAAATGTGCTTTCAATGGAAGTGATGGAGGCCAAAATCCACAGTGTGTCCACACAGTCATTTAAAAGTCTGTGTGAAGCTTCTATTCAGCTTCATCAGTCTGAGTTAGTCATATCAAGTGGATATCTGACACATTTACAGTCTTTTTAGCATCAAATTCCCTCTTTGTGTTTCCTCGGACAGTGTTTCCCTGTTGAGCTGCAGGTGGAAGTATAGTAACAAAAAGAGGAACTTTGGCACTAAAAAGACTGTAACGTTGAAAGATATCTACTTGATTTGACTCATTTGGACGCTGAAGCTTCATATTAGCTTCAGATAAACTTTTAAATACATTTTTGCACAGAAGGAGGACTGTGGGTTTTGTCCCCCATCACTTCCATTGTAAGGTCATTATGAAGGGATCTTCTAATGGTCAGTATGAACAGGAGGAATGATTACAGCAAGAAAAACAGGTTTCACAGTTCATCCTGACTGTTGAGTAAATATTTCCTTTGTTGACAGCACTTTAGACTAACTTACCGTTTTTGACTTATAACCTCTTTATTCAAAGCATGTCCATTTCTTTTTCTTTCTCAGACTGTTTTATTTGAATATTTTAAGGTCCTGAAGACGTCCAGTATAACGACCCACCATCTCAATATGAGCCAATAAATAAATAAAAAGTATAAAGACCAAAAAACTCTGTGTAATATTTGTTTTTTCTTTCCCATCTCTTGAGGAGGCTCCTGAACCCCAGACTGGGAACCAGTGCTTTAAAATAACACTGATAACCCACCAATCAAACAAGACACATGATGTATGAGCTGTTATAACTACACATTCAACAAGGTGACTTTAATAAAGCGACACATGATGCAGCCATGTCTTACTCTCTCTGTTATGATCCTCAGCAGCCATCTCTTTGTCAGGTAGTGTTTCCTCACCGCCTGCAAAACATCATCCAGACCGTTAATTATCTGACGAGGCATCGTTTAATCGACTTAAAGTTCCTGAGAGAACAATGAAGCTTGTTACAGAGATATAAAACATCTATCAGGCTGGTATTTACCCTCCACAGCTCGTTGCTGACCGGCTGGTTCGGCGGCTCGTCTCGGTAGATTTCCTCTATGGCCGTCTTCCAGAACTGCATTCGCATCAGACCAATGGTCTTCTGGGAAACGGAGTCCTTCACCTTATGGAGAAACACACACATAAGAAGGCAAATGTTTAAAATAAACTACTTTGGAGCAGCTTGGAAACAAAGACTGGATGATTCGTAATGTAGTTTTTTAAACAGAGAAGCTTTTACGTGACGTTCTGGTATCAGTAGTTATAAAAGTACAGAACAGTAGTATTAGCTGTAGTAGTGGAGGTGGTACTGTAGTATCAGTAGTATTATGAGTAATGAGTCCTGGTCCTGTCTGGCTGTAGGAATACCTGCCTGTGCCAGCTCCACGTTGAAGGCTCTCAGAGCCAGAGAGGAGCGCCGCGCCTCCTCCGGGAGGAGGAGCGAGGACACGAAGCCGTCATAGTCTCTGGACCTGAGAGTGAAGAGTGAAGACATACACTTTATATCATTCTTATATAGTTATAGTCATGTTTCACTCTTTGTTTTTGTCATTTTTAGATAACTTGCAGTACTTTTCTACTTCTGACAACATTTTCCTCCTTTTCTTACTACTTTTTCATTCAGCAGGGACTCAACAAGTTCTATATTCATATTTTTCAGACAAACAGAGATGCAACAGATATAGAAACAATCCTAAACATGATCAAATCTCTGCTCATTAGGCACCAAAGTTATTAAACTGAAAATGAAACGTCTTTGAGACTTTTGACTAAACTATTATACAACTATTTAGAAAATCTATGAATCGTTTTAGTCATTTTTCAAGCAAAAAAAACCCAAAATATTTCCTGGTTCTCATATGTGATGATTTGCTGTTTTTCTTTGTCCTGTATAACAGTGATTGAATATCTTTATGTTTCGGACCTTTAGTCGGACAAAACAAGCTAACTGATGACATCACTGTGGGCTCTAAAAAATATCAATGCAATTTTTTCACTATTTTGCAACATTTCATCATTACCCCAGCCACAAACAAACAAATAAACAAAAAGCAAAAACAGTGCTTCAATGAAATACAATGGGCTTTGTCTTTAACAAAAGTCCATTAAACATTTTTTTACATCTATACTTTTTGCATTTTCCAAATACGAGATAAAAAAAATGACCAAAAATCACAGAAAGTACGTCAACAACCCTGACAAATGAAAGGAAAAACCAGAACAGGTCTGAATGTTTGACCCCTACAGTGAGGGGATCTGGTTGATCCGGTTTGTTTGTTGCTCGTCCCCTTAGAGGGAAGGATCACTGCTAATCAATGTGATCAGCTTTATCCTAATGATGAAACATGTCTGTCCTGATGGGAGTGGTCTCTCTTCCAGGATGATTCACAGGACACGAGGGGTCACTGAACGGTCTGATGAGTATTAAATGATGTGAATCATATGTTATGACCTTCACAGTCACCTGATCTCAACCCAGCTGATCACCTATAGACAGAGCTCTCCATCATCATCATCATCATCATCAAAACACCAGATGAGGGAAAATCTTTCTGAAGAATGATGAGTTCAGAGACTGTAGGATCAACAACAAGGAGCTCTGAAGCTGTTCTGGAGGCTTTATATTGGTTTTTCCTTTAATTTGTCACCCTTCTGTTTATTATACATATATATATGTGCATTCCTTGTCTATTCCTTGTCGTTGTGTTGTGTTATAAGTTGCAAAATCAACTTTTTTGTCCACCGGTCAAACGGCTGGTTAATGTTCACATTTTATCAGCCGCTCAATAGATCACTGTTTGTTTGGTTTTTTGGCTGGTGAGTGAAGCAGCTACTTGCATATTTCACCAGCATTTGGCTGCTGTCTGGTGATAATTTTGTGCCTTTTGTGTTTTGCATAAGTACATGAGGAACCGAAGTCCAACTCCATGTGTGCGTAAACGTTACTCAGCCAATAAAGGTGATTCTTATACTAAATATTAACCTCTGTGTGATCTGGATTGAGCCGAAATTAACAGTGAACACGAAAGATTAAGATAAAACACTAACATTTAAAAATATATGTATTTAGTGTTATTAATTCTTGCGATGTCTGTGTTTATACCTAATATTTGAATGAAGTCTGGCGAGGACTCGTCTCCCTACAAAAAATATAAACCTAAATTGAAACTTATCCATTTATAATATTGCTATATTCTTTTTAATTAAAGACGTGGTGTGTGGAGTCTGATGATGGAGGTAAATGAAGTTAATTAAGTTAACTTCAGCTGGTTTGTTGTGATGACTGAGTGCAGTCAGACCCACCGGACCAGATCCAAGCAGAACTTCTCGTTGTGTTGTGAGTCCGCCGTCGCGCTGCTGGCGGCTCTGTGGACTCCGGTACCGCTGGGAGAAATCTGTCTGTGAACAGCGAGATACAGCCAGGTTTTACTGCTCAATAATCCATGTTTAACACTGATGCCAGCTGCCATGTTACCCTTCAACTTCTTCTTCTTCTTCTTCTTTTTCCCGCACACCGGGGACGGTTTAATGCACTGCTGCCTCCCGGTGGTGTAAGACCGTCATTACTGCTGTATATATGATGTGACATAGATGTTTGGTTTTGAGGAAGTGTACTGAAATGCCCCAGTTTTCTCAGGGGATTCTTTTTAATTCACAGTTTCTCTAATTCAATGAACAAAACCCTCCTTTCCCCAAGATGTACATGTTGGACAAACTCCAGGCCCCAGATGCGTAAAACTCTGTAGATTCATGACTAAAACTGTGTCTACGCACAAAGCCAGGAAGCATTATTTTCGCCAGATTTATAAAGCTGTGCATACTCAACAATGAAGAACTGGGCGCACATGCAAGAGCCTCATTTCCGCTTCCACAATTAGCCATAAATGGATGAAGACGCCCTGAACCAGCTGTTTTCATATCAGTTCTCCGCCTGCTCCACCGGTCGGTACAGCTGTCAATGGAACAAACGGGACAGAAGAAGAAGAAGAAGAAGAAGTGCAGTTTCAAAGATTGTGTTGCACCGGCGAGTTTCTCCAACAACAGCAGCTGTACGGCTCTTTAAAACATCCATATCATTAATTCATCACACGGACTGTAAACCATCATCAGCAGTGATATCTCAGTTTGTAGCACTCATATCTAAACTGACTTTACAAGATGTGTCATTACTAAGGATAAAATAAAAATAATATTAAGAGCAAAATAAAATGTTGACTCCTGTGTAAATTAAAAGAATAATAAAATTAATTACACAAAAGCGATCAATGTTACTTTTATAAATGTGCCTTTGATTGGCATTTTACAAATCTCTGTGTAAACGCAAATAAATAAATAAATCAAACAGTCAGTGCAGCTGGTTATCAACCTAAACAAACAATGTTTCAAAGATTCTCACCTTATATTTCATCTCCACCTCATCACATCTCCCTCAGATCGCTTTAAATCCTGTGTACTGCTGGACTGAAGAATGTATAAGATGCGCACATTCTGTGTTCATAAATACCAGTTTATGTGCAGGTTTTTGTGCGTAAGCGTCGTTAATGCATCTGGCTCCTGGAATGTGGAAAGAATCCGGAGCAGCGAGAAACAAAAACCAACACCCGGGCCTACAGGACGGGATCTACACCGCCTGTCTGCACAGAGAGGACACTTACACGCGGGTACACACGCGGGCACACATTAAAAACCCGGGCAGCGGGTACCACAGGACCCGCCGTAACCATGGCAACGAGCTCAGCGAGGCGCCAGAGTGTGAGGCTCCTGTTGCTGTGTCTCCGGGTTTGGCTGTTGGAGAGCAAAGACGCACGGTGAGATGTTAAAATTAACCCGTGTTAAAGACAAGCGAGGTGCAGCTGAGCAGAAGGCTCAAACCCCCATGGTGCAGGGCTTAGTAAGGGGGCCCTATGGTGCTGAGCTTATACTGGGGGCCCTGAGATGCAAGCTTGTGGAGGTTTGTGTGGAGTGATCAGTTCCTGTAGGTAAGAGGGCGCATGTCCATTGATGAGTTTGTATGTGAGGACTTTGTTGTCAATCCTGAGGGAGACAGACGGACAGTGCAATGAAAACAGAATTGGTGTTGTAAGTTCTCACTCTCATTAGGTTCCTGCCAGGATCCTTGTGAAGACCACATTGCAGTAGTCCAGTCTTGAGGAGATAAAGGCATGGACGAGCTTCTCTGCATCTGACAGAGTTTAGAGATGTTTTTGAGATGGTAGAAAGAGGTTTTGCACAGATGTCTTATGTGGTCATCAAAAGTCAGCTGAGGGTCAAACCTAACACCCACATTAGTGACTGAGGAGAAAGGGGGACGTCCTGTCTGTCAAAGGGTGAATCTGAATTTTGTGTGGAGTGCCAATAAGGAGAGCTTCAGTTTTGCTACTGTTTAACTGGAGGAAAATTGTGCTCATCCAGACCTTTATGTCCTTAAGACAGGTGCTGAGGCCTGATATGGCTGCAGAAGGGCTTGGGACAGTTTTGATGTACAGCTGAGTATCATCAGCATAGCAATGAAAAGACATCCCATGTCTGCTGATGACATGTCCAAGGGGGAGCATGTAGAGGCTGGGTGCTGAGAACCGATCCTTGTGGAACACCACATGTGACAGGGAAGGGAATTCTGACAGTCTATTGGTAGTATGGAGGGCAGTGTGATGCACAGTGTCAAATGCAGCGAGTGAAGTGAATTTCTCTCCACAGAACCTCTACAGACAGTGATGTTCTGCTGCCATACGCTCATGGCCATGGCCCCTCTCACTCTCACCGCCACGTCAGGGACTGCCAGTCCGTGGCCCATGGCAGCATCACGTATGAGACCTGGCCCTCCAGGAGCTACAGTAGCCTTCCAGTGGCTGAGTCCACTGTCTTCATATCAGACATGCCAGGCAGGTCGGGCAGCTCCCGCTGGGTCTACGGTCAGTGATGGGGTCAGCAGTAACGTGTCGTAAGCTGTAATAAGTGTTATCTTATATTGAAGCTTCACTGTTCTCAGGTCACATGACTGTGGTTCAGGACCCGCTGAGGACGTTGTCAGTGTTGGAGCCCGGCGGATCGGGCGGCTGTGAGAAAAGCCACAGGGTGACGGTGGTGGAAACCGCCGAGACCGCCGGCTGTCTGTACGCCCAGAACGCCGGCTACTTCAACACCACCACCGATGGGTGTCTGGGCAACGTGGTGAGTGACGGCAGGATGGTGAGAGATGGCGGCGGGGTGCAGAACGCCCAGTTTGGCATCAGGAAGGACGGCAGCCTGGTGTTCGGGTAAGACAAACACCAACAAAAATGCAGCACAAAAAAGTGAGAATTATAAGATAAGAAGAGCCTCCTCTGTCCCCCCAGGTATCTCTCACAGGAGGATGTTCTGGACCAGTCCAACCCGTTTGTCCAGCTTGTCAGTGGAGTGGTGTGGCTGCTGAGGAACGGGGAGGTTTACATCAATCAGAGCCTGGAGGCCGAGTGCGACGAGTTAGTCGACCAGGGTAAAGCTGCAGCTAAAAGTCACAGCATTTCAACACAAATACTCAGACCTGGAAGAATTTAGTGACTCGTCTGACACACTTTCCAAAGTGAACTGTCAATGTCTTTTTTTACTTTGCACAACTGATTGTTTTTTCAGCATTCACATCTCTGTTGAAGCAATCAACCTCCAGCTGTAGCTCAAGATTCAAGAGACTTTATTGACATTTCCACAGGCACAAAGTCCATGCAAACTGCAATACTTGCGTGGTTCAGTCAGTCAGGGTTAAAAAACCAAAAAAAACACTGTCCGAGGAAACACAAAGAGGGAATTTGATTCTAAAAAAGACTGTAAATGTGGCAGATATCCACATCCACATTCACATTTTTTCCACACTTCATGTCAAGTGAAGTAATTAAGACTCCACCTGCAGTCACAAACTTCACATCACTGATACACTGATAGAAACACATGAGCAGCTCTATAAAATGTCAGAAAATACTGAAAAACGACCCTCACAAATTCCCAAAGACCAAGGTGACCGAAACTAGACCAACAGTCCAAAACCCAAAGATATTCAGTTTACAATTATATAAAACTGAGAAACACAACAAATCCTTACAAAATGTTGTGACATATGACATTTTTTTCTTTGATAAATACCTAAAAATTGTTGTTGATTCATTTTCTGATGATTGAATCAGAACTAAAATGGTGAAAGTTTATTGTAGCTTCTTGTTTTGGAGCTTTTTGTTTAAAAAAGTGGTCAAAATGGATGTCAAGCATCGTCAATATTCAAATTTAATTATTCAATCAAATTGACATTTTGTTTGCAATTTGTGTTCACATTGTGAAATGAAAATTAAATAAATTTTTATTTTCATGCTTGAAAAGGCATCATTACCATAGTAACCGTTCCATAAATAAAATGAAATTGGATGTGAAATAACATTTGGAAATATTACATTTTAGTTTCGTGTTGAATCTGAATATAAAACACTTCCTTTATATTCTGACAGAAATGTTCCGCAGTTTTGTGGATGTGTTGTCAGCGAGGACGGCGGTGGGTCACGATGCCAACGGCAACGTGGTTCTGTTTCATGTGGACGGACGGACCAATGAGAGAGGGTAACATTTATTATTTATACTTATACATTTATTTATTAATACTTCTACTAAATCAGAGCAGCATGTGAAGCATTTGTTCACCTGTCCTCCTGGTTTTGTCAGCTTGTATCAGGTCGTACATATTAAACACACCTGATAAAAACAACAGCGGTCACTCTACACTTGACAGAATAACATTCATAACACACATGTTTGTTCATATTTGAGCAGCATGAATCTTTGGGAGGTGGCAGACTTCCTGAAGAAGAACGGTGTGATCAATGCTGTCAATCTGGATGGAGGCGGGTCTTCCAGCTTCGTGGTCAACGGCACATTGGCCAGTTACCCTCCTGACCAATGGTGAGCCAATTAAACATGATAGAAGTAACCGTGATTTCAGCACTGGACTTATTTATTCAAGGGTCAGGATTTTATTTTTCAGTAACTGTTACTGCTTTTTCCCCTCGTTTCGTTTTTTCCTGATTACGATTATAATTGAAAATCAGCAGAATTATCTGTTAAGGTTTGCTTTTGTTTCTTGTATTCACTGTCAGTCCATTTCTTTCCTCCAGAGCTGTTGGGAAACTCAGCTGATGTTCAACAAGCTCGTTACTACAGCTGATCATTTTCACGTCATCATCAGGCAACAGTCAGTCAGTTGTGTGTGTTTCCTTGTGTCTCTGGGCTTATCTTGTCACTGACATGGACGAAATTGATAAAAGCTGACTCTGACCATTCAAAACTGAAGATTACCATCCTTTTAACGCTCTTTGATGTGGGTTTATTTTGTCTTTTAACAAAGAAACCTGGCCCCAGTTATTGTTGGATGAATTTTGATCTCACAATTCTATACAATAAATCCCCCTTTTAAGCTCAAAAAGCAAACAAACAAACAAAAAAACCTCAAACTTGAAAAATATCACCTAAATAAAGTTTATTATCATCACTGTTTCAGATGTAGTAGTAGTATTAATACCAGTAGTAGCAGTGGTATAATTTCTACTTCATCTTTCCCTTCCCAGTAAACCAGACAGCAGGTGGCGTTGCGCCCGGCGTGTCTCCACCATCCTGTGCATCCATCGGCGGCGTTGCCAGCCAGAAAACTGCAGCGGAAACGGCGACTGTGTGGACGGACGCTGTCGGTGCCAGGAGGGCTGGCAGGGAGCCGCCTGTGACTCTCTGGTGTGTCAGCCGCCAGCCTGCGGCCCTCATGGCGTCTGCACTGCCAGTAAGTGTGGAGCTGGAGCTCACTTGCAGCCAGTAGTGGTGAAAACAGATGATCAAGCTAACAAAGACATGTAGTGAAGAGGTAGAGGTGACGTATCACTGTGCCAGAAAAGTTTGGTAGCTGTTTTTTTGCTTTAAAAGTTGCAAACATTAAGTCCTGTAGTGCAACAACAATCACATTTTCAGTCTCCGGAGAGTAGTTCTGTGTAAGGCAGACCCTAAAAACCGTAAAGATAAGAAAAATATAGAAAATCACCAGCCTTATTCTTCGAATCCTTGAGAAACGGCACTGTGGAGTCTGTATTAAAAAAACACAAAACTAGAAAGAGCACTTCCTGGCCAAGAAATTGCAGTTTCCTGCAAATATATTATGGCAGTTTTCAGCAACATCTATATTATTTTCCCATTTATGAACCATGTTTTTAATGTCTCCCTGGATTTTATTCTTGGCAAGATGGAGAGGAATGAAACACAGTCAGTGGAGTACTGATACTTGCATGTGCAGTAACGAGTATATTCACCTGACACTAGTGATAGTGATGGCTACTCAAACCATCCGTCAGTCAGCTCTGTTTCACTTATAGATTAATCTAAGCTTTGGTACATTTTTGGACTAAACATGTTTTACCACTGCACTGAAGAATGCACACACACACACACACACACACTCACTCACACACAGTAAAACCATGCCTTGTTGAATGACTGCAGGTTTTACAGGTTTATAAACCACATCTTCTGTCTCCTGTTGCAGACGGTTGTGTCTGTGCTGCCGGATGGAGAGGAAAGAACTGCAGCCAAGGTAATCATCTGGTCACTCACAAGCACACACACACACACACACACACTTTCTTGCTTTTATGCTATTATTGCTTCTCAGTTCTGATCAGAATTGGTCTACATGTCGTATCCATTATTCTTGTGTGGGACTGTGCAGAATCTGTCAACTGTTTTTTTTTTTTATCTCTCTATATATTATCTCTAATTTGGATGTTTCACTTCATTATTTGGGGGAATCCAGATGATGTGAAACAGCTATGGAAGTATTTCTCAGATGTCAGAGTTACATATTTATAATGTAACAGCAGTTACAGTGTGTTGTTCTTTGTCTCATTTCTTGCACTTCGACTGTTCTTTACAGTTTTATTTTTATTTTTTACACCACCTGCAGCTCCTCTCATCAGAAACAAATAACTCAATCTCCCCATTTAGCCTTAATAAGCAGTATAGAAACATTTAATAAATGGTTTATAACACACTATACTGTAGTTATAAGCAGATATAAGGACATTTTAAGTGTTTATTTATGTACAATAATATTTGTCAGTAAATATAACTTCTTCTATTAAAACATATTTTATATTATTACAACTGTGTTTTACTATATTGTCAATCCTCTTTTTATACAGCAGAAAACAACTTTACCCTACAGTTGTAGACAAATATATTAATAAACACTTATATCTGCTTACATCTACATTATAGTGAGTTATAAAGCATTTATTAACTGTTTATATCTCATCTTACTAAGGAAGTTAGGAGCAAACCTCAAACCAAAAATGCATCTTATTATGTCAATTATTTTAATTAATTCAGTGAGTTTAGCTAATAGATTCTAGACTGTGATGTTTTATTGATGTTCATCTGTTGTTGTCTGAAGGTTCATTGATCACCTGCGATCAGCCTCTGCATCATTTCCCTCCTTTCTCCTCGGCAGGATGTTTTCCAGGTTACTATGGTGACGGCTGCAGACACACCTGCGTATGTTTTAACGGAGCTTCCTGCAACCGTGTCGATGGACGCTGTGTGTGTCCCCCTGGTTTCTATGGCAACTTATGTGAAAAAGGTGGGACTGCGTGACAGCAGGGAGATTTATTTAAATTATCGGCGTTTTTTAATATAAAAGCTTTTGTGCTGAAGATGTGATGTTGAAAGGATCGAACCTCTCCGCCAGCGTGTCCTCCAGGTTTCTACGGCGTCTCCTGTGCCGAGCGGTGTCAGTGCGATGACCAGTGTCCATGTGACCCGCACACAGGAAGCTGCGTCTCCAACTTTGACAGCAGATTAAACAGAGGTGATGCACAAGAAACACTTTTTACTGCAACACATCTCTCTCTGATGACTGGAGTTACTGGTAAGGTTGTAAATTATTTTCTTCTGTCTTTCCCACAGCAGGACAATGTTTAGCTAAACAAATGTTTACAGTATGGAGACAACAAGAAGAAGCGTACAGAGACAAACCGTATCTGACAGAGTAAGATATTCTCCTCTCCTCCGTCTGATGAATTTATCCTCCTCAGTCCAAAGTCTCAAATAAGTTCCTACATTTTACATCTAGTTTAATCTGATCTAGTTTGACTAAAATTTGCGTGTTTATGAGGAGTCTATGACCCTTTCTTCCTGCAGGTTTTTTAAATTTACATTATTTATGATCACCTGACTTTTCAGGTACTTGTATTTCCTTTTCTTTTCTTTTTTTTTTATTGTAATGCACCACAACACCAAGGCAAGTTCCTTGTACGTGCGAACCTACATGGCAATAAATGTGTTTTTGGTTCTGACTAACATAACCAAAAGTTAATTAGCGAGGGTCAAACATACCATCCAAAATATTCCTGTGAATTAAAAATGATGATTTTTGATAGCGTAGCGCTGTAAGGGGTCTTTTTAATGACTGATGCTGATAACTGCCAAGTTAAAGCAAAACTGAGATTATTGCAACAGTCATGTAAAGTGTAAGTGTCCTTTTTTTCAGTTGAAATGGGAAATTTGATGTTAAGCTTCATTATGGTGGTTGGAGGACCCCAACAAACCATGAGAAATCTTATGAAGACGCAGCCTTTCTCTAATTTTCCAGTTCAATGCCACAAATTAATCACAGCAAAACTGGACTTTTTTTAAAGAAAATATGACAGTATGTTTCATATCTTTTGATTAAGCTGTTTCCAGTGGTTGCTTATAGAAACATTCTGTTCATAATCTCCCTCAACATGCTGTGTTCAGGATCAGAACCTGATTAAAAGTTTGTAAGATATTAAAAAGTCAAATCTAAACTTTCTTCTCTCTACAGACAAACATGGCTGATAATCACCGTCGTCCTGGCCTCCCTGCTGTTGGTCCCACCGGTGTTTCACTTCATGCGGGCGAGTCGCAGATGGCTTCTCTTTGGTTATTCCTACACACACGTCCCACTGAGCAACGCCAACGGAGACAAACTGAGTCTCAGATTGCTTCAACTTCATTGATACCCCCTTAAAAATTAAACACAAATATACTGAAATCTGGGAGAAAAACCCAGCAAATGAAAAGGGACGAGTGAACATATTCCCAACTTTAAAGACTTTGTGCCGGTACAGGAATACATTAAAAAAGCAGACAGACCCAAAACATTAATTACACCAAAACAGCATTAATTTAAGTCAGTTTGTGACAGTCATGTGACCACACAAATTAAAAATACCAGAGAAATGTTGGTATTTTTTCAAAATAAAAAAATAATAACATTGAAAGAATATTCTGTCTTGTTTATGATGAAATGACTTTTTCATGCTAACAGCAACTCTTTGCATTTGCATATTTTTTCCTCCATGATGACCGTCTTAGTGCTCATATGTTGCTTTAAAAAAATCCACATGTATTTTTGTGTCCATATTACTGTATATTTGACATAATGTTCATTCATTGAGTTGTTACAGTTGTTCTCACGTGTTTGAAGTAGAGCTGTGACGATCAACAAAAAATTAATCAGAAACTATTTTGATAAGGGAATAATCGTTTTTGTCAATTTTTAAACAAAAATGCTAAAACTTTGCTGGTTGCAGCCTCTTGAATGTGAGGATTTGAAGCTTTTCTGTGTCATGCCAGTAAACTGAATATCTTTGGATTTTGGACTGTTGATCAGACAAAATAGGACATTTGAAGGCATTAAAATGAGCTCTGAGAAATTATAACGGGCATTATTCACTATTTTCTCATATTTGATAGTCGAGAAAATACACAGCAGATTTATCGATAATGAATATAATTGTTAGTTGCAGCCTGAGTTTGAAATCTGTGCTTATTGTGGTTACTTGTCTGCGTGTTTTTGATGATGTATCTGCTGACTGAGGCTGTTGCGTCAGCGTCTCTTTGGTTTTTGGAGGCAATCCATCCCCTTTCTTACAGACAACTCAGCTGTCTTTTATGTGTAATTTCCACACTTAGTGCCAAAAGTTACACTGATATTTTTTGGCTTTGTTGTTAATGTTGAGCTTTTTATAAAGGTACAAGTAAACAAGCTAACACTGTGTTTTAAAAATCAACCAGTGGATTAAGAAATACTCAGATCCTTTACTTGAGTAAAAGTACCAATACAACAATGTAAAAATACTCTGCATGACTCATGCACTACTGCATGAAAATCCTACTACAGTAAAAGTACATAAGTATTATGAGCTTGATGTAGTTAAAGTATTGCAGTAAAAGTACATAAGTATATGAGCTTGATGTAGTTAAAGTATTGCAGTAAAAGTACATAAGTATTATGAGCTTGATGTAGTCAAAGTATTGCAGTAAAAGTAGTGGTTTGGTTTAGATTATTAATACTGAGGCATCAGTGTGTAAGCAGCGGGAACAAATCAGGGAGAAAAAGAAGAAAAGAGAAGAAATTTCAAGTTACAGTGATGATAGAGAGAACGAAAGAGAAATCCACTAGGTTGGGATAAAACTGACTGGGAGCAGTGGACAGATCTGGAGTTCCGGTGGACAAACGTGAAGCAGCCAGTTGGATTATGGACAACGCTGGCGATGTCAATGTACTTGATATTAAAAGAAGTGATCATTGTTGGATGTGTGTCGTAGAAATATCTGAGTTAGATGGTTACCAAGTGTCTTGTGTCCCCCGTTACTAGAAGAGCTCCAGTAAAGGGCGTTGGGGATGGAGTACCGTATGTGGTCAAAGCAAGTAGATTTTAGAATGATCAGGATGAGTGACGGAGAAAGGTGTATTGTTGCATTTTGAATCAGAAATCCTACCTGACAAAGTATTCTTACATTATATCAGTTTCCCAGTAAGGCCTTTTTGTTCTCAAACCCTTTCAGTGCAGACATTGACAAATTTGGACACAGCTCGCTCGTGTGTTGACGTGATTTGGGGACATGTGTAAATTTGGAGATGAGAAGTGCAGCAGCAGAAACTGTGAAAAAGAACCCAAGTGTAATGAGTGGGGGGGGAGTCATGAGGCGTGTAAAATACTGTCCAAAGAGAAAGAAAGAGATCAGGTTAGGATCAGGTCGAAGAGAAGGCAAAGCCATGAGGACGCAGCTAGGAATGAAAAGATTCAAGAGGTAAGGGACAACAAATCAGATAGGAAGCATGATGAATATTGTTTTTATAAGGACAAATTTAAGTTCTGAGTATTTCTGGCCATGGTAATTAACAATGCCGCTGAGGCAGAGAGGAAATCCGACAGAATAGAGATAGTTGTTGATGCAGCAAGAAAGTTTTTGGATATTGTGGAAATTACTGGAGAAGAAGTGCAGGAGCTGCTGAGAGGCTGTCAGGCTCTCTCAGGGGTGGGGTGAGGAAGACTTTTATTTATTTTAATTTAATTTTATTTAATATATAATAATGTAGGGTAGGTATGATTGAATTGAGTCTTATTTTTAATCCACTAGATGGCGTAATGCGGCATTACCGATGTTAAACCGCCACTAAAAAAAAAACCAACGAAGAAGAAGCAGAACTTTCAGCTTGTATTTTGTAGAGCCGAACAGGAAGTGTGTGTCAGTGCCCTAGCTGGAGGATGTGGGATCCAGCCCGAGGAGAGGGGAGTGTGGCAGGCTAGTTATCCTCCTCATATGGCAGCAGCGACGGCGAAATGTCGGTGTGTGGGGCTGCTGTTGTGGCTCTGTGTCCGGCTGTCCGAGACCAGAAACTCCCGGTAAGAACCGCCGGTTCCAACGCGGAGCTAACCGCTAACGTTAGCCTGCCAGCTGTTAGCCGAGCTTGAAGACTTTTAGAGAAGTGTGTTCAGACTTGTTTCTCTTCCTTGGAAGTGACAGTTGAGTTAGCGGGATAAGGATCATTTGTGGTAGGTTAAGTTTTAGGTAAATTTATCATGAAACTTCACGTTCATGCTAACATGCTATTTAAGTTCTTATCACAGTTGTTGAAGGCAAAGTTCAAAACTCTTACTGTCTGTCCTACTTAAACACGTATCTAAGTCTTATTTGACTAATCATAAAAACAAATGAGTAAAATTTTAATATTTAACAACTGTTGCTACTTTTGTTTCATGTGTTGCATATATAGTATTCAATAGATTGAGTCTGTGTTGTGTTGAAATGATGAAAACAGTGAATAACATTTGTTTGGACAGTTAACTGATAAAACTTATAGTCACATGATGAGACCTGTCAATACTCTTCTGCTTTCAGTCTTCACAGAAACTGACAGTTTATGTGCAAAAACACTTTGGCCACAAGATGGTGTCGTTGTCACACACAGGCACAGCGACTTTAAAGGACCCGTTCATCATTTCTCAAGTGTGTCTTTAAAACAACAGTCAGGAGCCCAAATGAACAGTGAAACCTGTTTTTCTTGCTGTAATCATTCCTCCTGTTCATACTGACCATTAGAAGATCCCTTCATAATGCACATAAAAAATCCACAGTCCTCCTTCTGTGCAAAAATGTATTTAAAAAGTTTATCTGAAGCTAATATGAAGCTTCCTAATGAGTCAAATCAAGTAGATATCTTTCAACATTACAGTCTTTTTAGTGCCAAAGGAAAACCTCTTTCACTGTTCAGATGGACACCTGACTGTTGGTTTAAGACAGACTGGAAAAACTGTGAACCTGTCCTTTAACAACACCCTCCACTAACATTATAAAAATTAAAACACTTTTATGAAATAAAACATTTAGGGCTTCAACTAATAATTATTTTCAGTATCCATTACTCTGTGGATTATTTTCTTGATTAATTGATTAGTTGTTTAGTTTATAAAATGTCAGAAAATGGTTAAAAAAATCTCGATCACTGTTCCCCAAAAGCCAAGATGATGTCTTCAAATGTCTTGTTGAGTCCCGACCAACAATCCACAACCCAAAGAAGAGTTAGAACCCAGAAAATCAGAGAATTTTGACTTTTTTTAAATCGATTAATTGATTATCAAAACAGCTGTTGATTAATGTAATAGTTGGCAACTAATCAATTAAACATCTAAGCGTAGCAGCCCTAGACTTAACAATCAAATAGTCTAAAAAGCAATTGTCATTAATGAAAATACTAATTAGTACTAATTTTTTAACCCTTTGATTCAAACATCACTGTGAGCAAAAACCACATAAAGATGATAAAATGAGATCTGGGACCAGTCTGTAAACCAGTAATATGATGCTACACACGCTATGTGGCCTTGAGATGGAAGTTAGATAACAGTTAACACCCCCCACCCCACCCCACCCCCCCACAGAGACCTCAACCACATCTTGTTTGTGACATTTTCATTGTGGTGAATGTTAAATAGACTGTATTTATGTATCACTTTTACACCAAAGTGCTTTACAATGTGCCGCCTTTCATTTACAGCTGCAACGATAAGTCGATTAATTCATTTGACAGAAAAATAATCAGCAGCTATTTTGATAATCGATCAGTCGTTCCAGTCATTTTTAAAGCAACAATGACGGTAAACTGAATATTTTTGGGTTTTGGCAGTTTGAAACAGGGCTGCAACGATTTTTTTTGTCATGAAAATCAACGGAAAAAGAAAATCTGTTATTACAGTTTCTTTCATTTTGTAAAAACATAAACATGCCACCAACCACTTTTGTCAACACATACTAAAGAATTTCCATCTGCCTTCGTGTCTCCGTTACAGATTAACGGATGAACAAACTTGCGCTTTTTGTCCTGATGTTTTCTTCTACTGTTATTTCTCCGGTCGGAGAGAAACCACAGCTCAGCTCTTTGAAAACATTCCTTCACGTGATGAAACTCAACGATTTGACCAACGGAGGCTGTGTGATGAAATCCGCCCCGTTCAACGAATCCACTCGGGACCCAACACAGGATTTATTTATCAAACCCTAAAACACTAAAAACATATTTTTCATTTCTGCGGTCTCCTTTAGGGGATTGAAGTAAAGAAATCGATGTTTTCGGGACAGTTTCTTCCTCACAGTGAGTCGACACAGACAGTAAAGGACACGTTGATGTTGGTGTGTTGTTTGGCGTCATAAGAAGAGCTCATTTATGCTTTTTATTTCTCTAAGATGCATTAAAGAGTAGGTGATATGAATAAGATACATATATCACGGTTTATATACACTGTGAATCATTATATTGTAAAGTTTCTGAACGTTTTATGGAAGGACATGAGTGTCTGTTTTTGTCATTCTGGGCAAATTAATAATTGAATTGGATTTTTAGATTGTGTTGTTTGTTTGTTTGTTTATTTATAGAGGGCAATGCACATTAAACATCAACATTTTAACAACATTAATATAAGTGTCCCAGGCTTCTCTCAGCTAATTAGCACCTGATGTCCTGATACGACTGAAAACTGACAAACTGAGAAAACACTTCATGCATAGTGTTGCAAACGCTGCAGAAAATGTATCACAAGTCTTATTAATAAAACAGGTATTAAACACTATAAACAAGTTAGATTCAATCAATAAAAAGACATCATTAATATGAACATATCTGATGTGCTGCACTGGTCACAGTGGTCTAATACACACAGAGATATTAAAATGATAGTAAATAGAAATATTTCTGATAGTAGATGAATTTAAATAATGTCACAATATCATCATGTTCTTCTTCTTCTGTCAATTTTTACATAAATCTGATTATAATAATACCATTTGCAGGTCAGTCAACAGTTAACAGCAGTTATGAGCGTTAATGTTGTATATTTGTTTAATCAGCTTCTGGTTTGTGAGGTTTTTCTTTTGGAACGTTGGTCAGACGAAACAGACGTCACTTCAGGCTCAAGGAGATTTTATGATGGACATTTTCCACTATTGTTTTCATATTTTGTAAACTAAAAAGTTGAGGTTTTAAACCAAATGCAACCAGTTAGTTTACTCCATAATCCAAACATCACTCAGACAAACATCAGTGTGAACAAAACAAGAAGAAGATGATGGAGCTGCAACAATTAGTCGATTAATCAATTAGTCGATGGACAGAAAATTAATCGCCAACTATTCTGATAATCGATCAATTGTTTTGAGTCATTTTTGAGAAAAAATTCTCTCTCAAATGTGAATATTTTCTGCTTTCTTTCGTCTTTTATAATAATAAACTGAATATATTTGTTGGTCGGAACACAACAAAACATTTGAGGGCGTCGTCGTGGACTTTGGGAAACAGTGATCGACATTTTTCACTATTTTCTGGCATCTTTTAGACCAAACGACTAATTGCTTAATTGAGAAAATAATCGACAGATTAATCAATAATGAAAATAATGGTTAGCTTACTCAGTGTGTCCCACTAACATCCATCTGCAGCCTGAGCAACAAGGAGTGAAAGCAACTTCCTGTAAAACTTTGTAAACATTTTTCTTTCTCTTTTTTTTTTTTTCAGAGACTCAATGAAAGATGACATTTTGCTGCCCTACGCTCACGGCCACGGCCCCTCCCACTCCCACCGCCATGTCCGAGACTGTCAGCCCGTTGTCCACGGTAACACCACCCACGAGAGCCGGCCCTCCAGTAACCACAGCGGGCTGCCGGTGGCCGAATCCAAAGTGTTTGTGTCCGATGTGCCGGGAACTTCCAGATGGGTTTACGGTCAGTGATGAGTCAGAAGTTACAGGAAAACAAAATGGACTTTATTGACAGAGTGCAGTGAGTTTGTGCTGATCTGTGTTGAATTCTGGATGTTTGTTTGATTGAACCTCTGATTTATTGATCCGTCTGTTTCAATATTTACTCTCCAACCTCTGATCCACTTATACAAAAAAAGAGTTTAACAAGAAACAGGCGTACTGTAAATTTCCAAAGTATTCCTGTTAAAACCGAGCTGACCTCCGGTCATCTGGACAGAACTTGTGACTGATGATGTTTCACAAGAACACGGATACAGAGAAACCAGAGGGTCAGAGGTCTCTGATTGATGATTGATAACCCGATAGCCTAGAGGTCGGATCGATTCCTTTCAGGCTCGATTGCTTTTCCTTCTCGTTGTCCCTCCTGTTGAGCTCTGAACTTTATATCTTGAATTGTAGAGTCTGAATTTGACCAAACGTATCTGAATTTTTGATTTTTAGCTCTGAATGTAGCTTTTGAATATCAGGAACATGAATTTTCCACGTGAATTTTAAATAACCAATCTCAAACTCATATTCCAACAAGCAACAGCTGTATAATAAAAGCTGAACCACCTGAAATTGGTTATTTTACCAAATACACATGGAGGAAATCCTCAAACATCGGTGGCTATCTGTATCCTAAAAATGGCAAAAATGTTGTTAAGTAAAAGTGCTTCTTATGTACTTTTACTTCGTGTCCCTGAAGCAGCATCTTTGTCTCCAGGTCACATGACGGTGGTCCACGACCCGCTGAGGACGGTGTCGGTGTTGGAGCCGGGCGGGCCGGGCGGCTGCGGGATGAACCAGAAGGCGTCGGTGGAGGAAACCGCCGAGGCCGCCGGGTGTCTGTACGCCCAGAACGCCGGCTTCTTCCACACGAGCACGGGCCAGTGTTTGGGCAACGTGGTGAGCGACGGCAGGATGGTGCAGGACAGCGGAGTGCAGAACGCCCAGTTTGGAATCAGGAGGGACGGTACGCTGGTGTTCGGGTAAGAGATCCAGCTTCAACCATGTTATAGGGTCAGTTTACCAAAATTATTAAGGATAGTGGTAAAACTAAAACTACCTGCATGGCTAATAAGAGAGAAAATGACCCTTTTAACCATTTATAATCAGATTTACTTGATTGGTAACTTTGTTGGAGATGGTAGCAAAAGGAAAGGAAGCCTGAGAGGGTCAGTTCATGCAAAAAAACAAAAAACAGAACCACTTTCAGAAACGGTGGCTTCTGAAGAAGAAAATACACATTTGGGTAGAAGATGTCTGATCCACTTATACAAAAAAGAGTTTAACAAGAAACAGGCGTACTGTAAATTTCCAAAGTATTCCTGTTTAAACCGAGCTCACCTCCGGTCATCTGGACAGAACACAGTACAGAGAAGCAGGCAGATTGAGGGTCAGAGGTCTCTGATTGATGGTTGATAACCCGATAGCCCAGAGGTCGGATCGATTCCTTTTAGGCTCGATTGCTTTTCCTTCTGAAGAAGAAAATACACATTTGGGTAGAGACTTGATAAACAAGTGATGTCTGGGAACAACTCCTTGATCAACAAGATGCCAACTGTGTAGGATTAGGGGAGGGTCAGGGTAGGGCGTTAGGGTTAGGGTAGTAGGGTAGGGTTAGGGTTTCCTGCCTTTGACCCCTGCTGATTTGACCCTTTTGATCCTGTTTGAATGCAGTGCCCCCTTGATTTCACCTACCTGAGAGCTCCCCCGCCCCCCTTACTATACTGCCTTGATCCTGTATGTCCTACCTCCCTACCTTTTGGTTACCAATTGTTTGATCTTACGGTATAAAGTGTTTCCGTCCCTTCTGTGCTGGGTCAGTAAACTCACCGCATCATTAAACCACTTCAACCACTGTAAACTTTGAACAAGGACTTGTGACAAGTGATTTTCTTCAACACTTCAACATCAGGGTTTCTTCAGGTTGCAGGTTTACTGATTCACTTCAATGTGCAGCTCTGCAGAGTATAATACTGTTCTATCTATGTATGATTTGACTTGAATGCTGTTTCTCTTTACTTTTTCCCAAATGTGACTGTCTACTCTGACATTTTGATAAATTCAGTAGATGAAAAACCAAAGACAAACGATATAAGGTAGTTCTAACATAATCTATAATAGTTTGACCTTTTGGGAAATAAGCTTGCTTGCTGAGTTAGAAGAGAAGATTGTTTCTACTCTCTGGACTGGCTGGTTAGCTTAGCACAAAGACTGGAAACAGAGGGAAACTGTTAGCCTGGCCATCTACCAGCACCTCTAAAGCTCACTGATGAACATGTTTTACCTCGTTTGTTTGATTCAATTATTATTATTAAATTAAACATGTCAAGTTGTGGTTATGATGCCGTGACTTCCTGGATGTCTGGCACCCTCATGGTGAGAACAAGACTCCAGGAAATCACTGTTCCCGGCCAAGAACACAGAAGACCACAACCTCCTGTGAAACCACAACTTGTCGCTCAGCTCAGTTCCCACAGTGAACATCAGCGTTTCACCCTGAAGTTATCAATCATTTCTAGACATAAAGGAAGCTGATAAAACTCAAAACAGAACTAGAACAGAGTGGAGATTTGGAGCCACCAGCTGTTCACTGCTGCCTCTCTGTTCAGTGAGACGACTCTCATGTTCACTTGAAGAACAGCTGAATACCTGTTTACCAGATATACCCGGAGGAAACATGTCGGTGGGCATCTGTATCCCAAAAATGCAAAAAAAGTTTATTATGTAAAAGTGCTTTTTAACCCTTAGGAGTTTGGGGCTATTTTGGCCGTTTTTGCATACTTTTGAATTTGCCTTTTATATATCACTTTAAAAAATGTTTGGTATCTTTTTTTTCAGCACAACATCACCTATATGACCAGACAATCATTTTTTCACTTTGACACACTATGTGACTTTGCTTTTACGCTACAATATCCTGAAACAGTCATTTGATCACGCCGGCGTGATAGACGACTCCTAAGAGTTAACATATCAGCCACGCATGTTATTTGTACTTCATAAGTTTATTTCCTGTCTGTCCGTCCTTGCAGAGGAATCCCTCCTCTGTTTCTCTTCCTGAGGTTTCTCCCACTTTTTTCCCCATTAAAGGATTTTCTGGGGGGAGTTTTCCTAATCAGTATCGAGGGACTAAGGATAGAGGACGTTGTACGGCTGTACAGATTGTAAAGCCCCCTGATATTGGGCTGCATAAATAAAAATGGACTTGACACTGTGCTTGTGCAGCTTGGTGTGAGATGCAGCCAAACACTGTTGGCATTATCACAATAACACAACAAGATCTCAATAATGACTTATTTAAAGCTTTTCACAGCTCTGGCACACATACAGTAAATGTTTTAGGTGCTAAGAGTAAAGTAAGGATGCCTACAAAAAATAATAAATAAATAATAAAATAAAAATTGTTCCTGCATCTTGGAGAAGTTGCCACAGTTCTTCTTCAGCTGCTTCTGTCTCATCATGTTACTGACGTCATGATGTTGAGATCAGAGACCGTCTGTTGCAGGACTCCTTGTTCTTCTTGCAGCTGGAGATAGATCATAATGAGTCTGGTTGGATGTTTGGGCTCGTTGCCATGCTGCAGATGATCAAGACGCCTCCCTGATGCTGTTACATAATAAGATAAGTCGATCAACCGCAGAAGCTCTCTGAGTACAACAGCTTTTGTTTTGATAAGACACGAGCTGCCATTCTTGGTGAGAGATAGCATCAGTGTCGGAACGTGTCTTTAAACAAACTTCACCCGCTCTCAGTCTTAATCTTTCTCTGCTTTTCTGCGCCTGACCACCTCCTGTTTCTAAAATGTCACATTTCGCTCCAGCCTCCCCTCCTTCATCTGAAGTAAACCACATTTGCAGTCGAGTGACTTCCTGTTTGCTCATATCAGTGACTTTTATAACGTCTGCTTATCTGAGACAATCTGAACAACTCCAAAACAATTCACAGACCATGACTCACTGTTGACTCACGGGTGGCTCGGGTCCAACTGTGGGAACATCACAATGGAAATCCAGACACCTTCACGTCAGATCGTCTGGGAAAGAACAACAAATGAAGCATGAAATAGTGGAGTTAAATAGTTAATTCTCAAGTAATTTCCTCATTACTCCCCCAAGGATAGAGCTGGATATTTATAATACCACCGCAGGGTCAACGCTCAACCACCATGCAAACAAAACACACACACACATTTTATCTATAAACCCCCCAAAAAAGTCAACTTAACTTGTTTGTTCGATACCTGAGGTCAGTTAAACCAAGAATTTCTACATGATGCAACAGTGTGTGTGTGTGTGTGGGCGTGGGTGTCGTGGAGGTCAAACATCCAGAGAGAAGAGTGAAGCTCAAGTAAAGTAAACATCGATATACCTCACACACAGAAACCACAAAAACCTGCTTCAACCAGCGATTGCTTCATCCCCAAAATGTCAACTTTCGGTCGCGGTGTGATGCAACAGTCGAGCCGTGTTTACACCTCCTCCTGCTTAAAAGTCGTGTTTTCTTATGTTGCACAGATCAGGTGTCTCATTTATGAGTGTTGCGTACGCTTCCCATGTAAAAGTTATGATCTATAAGAACAAACTTGACCTGTACGCAAACTCTGAGTCATGCATACGCACAGTTTGGAGACAATGATTTTCTCTCATAAACATTCAAACCAGCAGTATTATGTGTGCTTCTGCTAGTGAGCCATAACTATTCCATAAGTAGCTTTCAATCTTTAAAGATATAATCCAACTCAAACCTCAAATCAAAGTCAGCTCAACATTTCGTCAGCGCCGTCTCACCCTGGACCCTATAAATGAGACCTGAGAGATGTTTTCATTAGTGGAAATAAAGTTGTAAGTGAACGCAACTCTTTCTACAAACATTGAGCCTCAATGTGTTCAATGCATCAACAGTTTTATGTTCTTTCTCTTTTCTGTGAGTTTTGCTCGTATAAGTTTTCCAAGTTGGATTCAGTAAACTCTTTTAAAAATTGGTGGGAAATCTCTCGTTTCAGCCTGATGAACGTCGTCTGTTCACGAGGAGCTGAACGTTCCTGAGATTTCATCATCAGCATAAAACTATTAGAAAATATTAATACAACTCAGAGCAGCTGCACTGTGACAGAAATAAAGAGGACATGAAGTTAGAACGTCTTTATAAAGCAAAACGCTCCATGAATAATATGAGAGGTGTCATGTGACCATCAGAGATATCAGAGGAGAGAATATTACAGCCTACAGTAGCTGATGTAACACTGTCAGAAACACCCTGAACCAGCTGTTTACTGACATAAACATCAGCACATTAAACAAACTCAGTAAAGTGATGATGATTAGATGGTGAACAGGATATTAATTTTGCATTAAGCTTGTTATTTTAGTTCATCTCAGTATCACATTTAAACTGAGACTGAGACTGTGGTAAACCAACATCTGTTTGAGTGTTTATTGATGTAAATGGTAGATTATTACTGCAGGCTGGAGGCTACATGTGCACCTGTGCAGCTCCTGTGTTTCATGGACTGTAAACAATCTATTTATGAGAACATGTTGTTTTAATTTGACTGCTAAATGGGCCTGAAGTGTTAATATCTGAGAGAGTTTTAATGAGCTTTATCAAACAGCAGCTGCTGCTGCGAGATATAAACAATAAGTTCATGCGCTATTGTTACTGGAGGAAAGTAAAGGAAGTAAAGGATTGCTGGAGGACTTGGGTGTGTTCAACCAGAGTCAAAGTTCAAAACACCAAAGAAGGTTCCCACTGGCTGGTAATGTAAGGTGATGTAATGTAACTGGAGGGGATTCCTCAGTGTGAGTTGAGGTAACATTGTCATAGTAATAATAATCGGGGAGATCGCTGCTGTCAGAGTTATGTAACTACATCTGTGGCGTCGTGCCAGCAGCCAACACATCAGTTTGAACAACTGGCGTCAGCATAAGGTTATCAGATTCAAAGCTGCAGTTCACGCCGACATAACAAACAGAAAGTATAGAAGGAACTCCCTGTCGGTGGGTTCGTACCAGGCTGATTATCTGTCTCCCCGTCTGTCCTCACAGGTATCTCTCACAGGAAGACGTCCAGGACCAGAACAACCCGTTCGTTCAGCTCGTCAGCGGAGTCGTGTGGCTGCTGAGGAACGGCGAGGTTTACATCAACCAGAGCCTGGAGGCCGAATGCGACAAGACACAGGAGACGGGTACGTACGGCACCGGGTCTACGTTCCTTTTAAAGATATTCAAAAAACCACAAAAACCATCAACTGCCTGAAGACGCTGGTTGACGTATCCTGTTCAGAAACAGCTCCAAAGAGTAAAAATAGTGATAAGATAATAACCAGCTTCACTAGCTTGTTGTGCTACATAACACAACCTCCTCACTTTATACTACATTATAAATTTCTCAAAGATCTTCAGTAGAAAGTCTCACTTATCAACATGTAGTAAAACATATTTTATTGAGGGAACACTGTGTGACCAACCTAATGAGTCTCTGCTTTGCACTCTGTGTTTTGGATGAAGAAATATTGCGTTAACATGTTTTCAACATCTTCTGTTGCATCATATTTCTCATAAATACAAAACAAAACACAAACACATTGAGTTGATGAGTCACCGTGACTGTTATAACCGGTAACATCATGAGCAGCTGATCTCGTTGCTGCGAGAGAGAAATTATCTAATTAGCGCTGTTATGAAAATAGCGCTCAGTGTTCGTCTGTCTCTCGTCTTCTTTCAGCTCCGTCGGTCCGTCACTCTGAGTGTTATTTTATAAAACTGGTCAGATATTATATTTATATACTAACATGTGAGTGCAAGGTGATAATAAACTGCAGATGTTAATGTACAGAAGGTGACGTATCCACATTTCTGGTCGCTGAAACACATAAGCAGGTTAGTTTCCAGACATTAGTTGCCATAGTAACATACACAGAGTCTTTTCTTGTAACAGAAAATCAAAGTTTTCCCTGAGTTTCACCTCATCAGACTGAGGTAAGTCACTCTGGTCTAGGTTTCCCTCCTTCCCTCCCTCCTCCCTCCAGCTGCCGGGGATCAGTTCACCCGACCGGGAGGCAGCGACTGGATCCGCTTCGGTTCAGCAGTAATTAAGTGTAACCGTATCTCAGAGCGCCGCCGAGCGATGTTTGCATAATGTAGAAACCCGAGAGTTACCTGACGTGACTCCATCACACCAACCCAGAACACAACACACTGCACTGTTTGATTAACAGTGACAAGAGTGAAACTGTGAGCACCAACCAAAGTTCACATCAGTGTTCTCAACTGTTGTTACAGCTGCAGAGACAGAAACACACTTTATAAAAGAGATGAGATGAGTTTTCACAGCACTGATTCATCATCCTCTGATTCTCTAAATCAGGGCGTAAAACTCTGATTCATTTATTTAACTGATAAAGATTAAAAAAACACTCTTAAATAAATTCATAGTTGTGTTTTTACCCTCAAATTTTCTGTAAAACTCTACAGAGACATCTGCCCACTGTAGACGGTCAATCATGGCATTAGTATTAGTAGTAGTATTAGTAGTAGTAGTACAGCATTAGTCGATTAATTGATGTAGTCAGTCTTTTAAAGGGGACATTTTATGCTTTTTGTGATTTTTAAAGCTTAAAGGATTAAAGAGACAGGAGCTTAAACAGCCTGTTTCAGACAGACGCTGAACTGAGAGGCTGCATAAAGGACCAGTAGAAGATAAATAAGGAGTTTTTAACTGTAAATCATGTAAAGATATTCCAGTAGAGCCCCAGAATATAAATATAGAGCTGGAAATTTACAGAATATGTCCCTTTTTAATGGAAAAATGTGAAAAATGTGCCTGTTTCAGCTTCTTAAATATGATGATTTCTGACTCTGGGAATTATAACGGTCATTTTTCACAATTTTACAACATTTTGTAGACAAAATTAATAATCAACGCATCAATAAAATAAGTTGCAGCTTTAATAGTCTAATTGTTTATTTGGAGCCTGCTTAATGTGAGTTTAAATAATGAATATTCCCTCTAATGTTTCTCAGATTATTTACAGCCTCGTGAATATGTAAAAAACTTAAATTTAAAAATCTGTATCTAAAGGTTAAAACCGTGAAATAAAACTACAAACTGTGTATTGAATAACAGGAATTTTGCACTTTGCTCTTCGCTAAACTTGAACTGAACTCTCAGTTTTTTGTGGTATTTATTTTTATCTGTAAAGTTTTTATATATTGTGCTTGTAGTTTAAATTTTTATAGTTTTATATTTAATTTTCAACTCTGTTTAGGAAGAGTAAGAATTATGTGTCAATTGTTTTCATGTCAAGAGACACAAAATACAAGATATTTTCAACATCAGATGAATATAATTTGTTTTAACAAGCCTTGTAGATCTTTTATTTATACGAAACATTTTTTTTTGTACTTTAATAGGAGTACTCCGTTATTTTGTGGACGTGGTGTCGGCCAGGACGGCGGTGGGTCACGACGCCGAAGGCAAACTGATCCTGTTCCAGATCGATGGACAGACGGAGCGAAGAGGGTAAGAAAAGGATTTAACTGAAGGAGAACAACGGGAAAAAGGTTAACCTTAATGTTTTTATCTGAAGCAGCTGCAACATTTCAAGTTTAATATACAAACACATGAGGCAGAGAACATGAGGTGTTGCTTGGTATCAACAAACATTAGAGACATTTAGACAAGTACAGTTCATTACAAAGGCATTTCACTACTGATGCCTCATATAAGAGAGAATCAACTTTCTGCAGACGAAGGGTGTCAGTCATGTTTTCCATGGAGCGTATATAATTGACAAGGTAGGCATCACCTTTACATAATCCTTCAGGAGTGACTCCAAGATACAGAGAGAAAAATGACACATTGATGCAAAGATCCTAGAAATTAAACGTCCCACATTTTCCCAAAAAGGTTGAATACATGGACACAACCAACATATGTGGGCACGGTCCACTTGCATTAATCCAAACTGCCTCTAGCAAGAGTCCTGGGTCTCATTTAACTTGGATTTCTGCTTTGGTGTTATAAAGAACCCAATCAGTATTAATTATAATCATATATATTGACATGGACAGTAAGATCAATCAAGATGAAAAAATTCAGCCCCCGTACAGTTGTCATGAAAGAGGAAATTAGCTACAGAGACCAAAACCGTTTTTTGTACCAGGCTGTAAACATGTTTATTTCTGCTGTAAAGTTGGGCATTTTAACATGGGGGTCTATGGGGATTGACTCGCTTTTGGAGCCTCAAGTGGCCGTTCAAGGGACTGCAGAACTTTATCCATTCAAAAAGAAAATCCAATGTTGTGATAATTGTCTAGACCCTGAATGTAGGACGACCCCACTTTTTCAGACATATTTCCATGAAAACAAAAAACGCCTCATATTCAGACCAATACGGTAAACTTTTCAAATGCATTTATTCCTGTAGTGATCTGTACTTTACAGCCTCTATACGTTAAGTGTTGATCTTTATTCCAGTGTTGTCATTAAGAGGCCAACCTTGCAGCTTGAATATCAGTCGGTCATTCTTTATATCAAGCCTGAGAGAATCACTGTCGTCCCAACATCTGAGCCGATCACTCAGCGATGAAGCTTGATCAGTTTGACTCTGCGATGGGCGTGATGTGATTGCGTTACCGTGGTAATCTGGTAACCGCAGCAGCTCAAGGATTGAGTATTTTACATGAGGTCTCTTTTTGTTCCATATAAACCTAGAAATGTGTTTATCCCCATTCTCTAAACTGTTTAAAAGGTTCCTGTACCGGCAGAGCTGTGAATAGATAATAATTTGAGAAGGGTTCATCTTGATTGATCTTACTGTGCTGCCCACCTGTCCATGTCAATATATATGATTATAATTAATAGCATACAAGGAGGACATTTATGGACCCTGAGGTACTGAATATATAATAAATGCCAGTTAAAATTATAATTATTTGCCAGTTCTTGGGCGGGGGTGTAGTTAAATGTCAAGGCTTGTGTTTTGTGAATATTAACTACATATCCAGACTACATCTTTAATAAATTCATCAGCAAAGGTAACCCTGAACCTGGGTTTTGTAATGATCCTGCATACAGGCAGGCATTATACCCTCCAAACATCTTTCCTGTCTAATATTTAGTGCCAGAGTTTCAATAAAGAGATTAAAGAGCGTCGGGCTAATGGAGCAGCTCTGTCTGTAGAATTAGAGAGAGTCTGCCATTAGTTTCTATCCGAGCAGTTGCGAATGAATATTCAGATTCAGACAACTTTATTTATCCTGAAAGGGCAATTCAGTTTAGCAGGATACCCAGACCATGCATAAGAAAAACAAAAAACAAACAAACAAAAAACAGACAGATCTATGCCAGAGACAGTCAGTACACAAATAGGTACATAATAAATAAGTAAAATCCTAGTCCCAGCAATAACAAGCCCCAGAATGATTAGTTAAGACAATAAAACTCCACAAGTATGGAAATATTATTCATTCCACATACTGCTATCGAGGTTTAACAGCCCGATGGCAGAAGGAATGAAAGATTTGGAAAGACGATTTGCCTTCACAAGTGGTGCAACGACGGCCTGAGGGCATTAAAATGAAGTCGGAGGACAGGATGTGGTCGGGTTGGGAAGCTTTTTTGACCACCTGCCTCTCCCACAGAGAACGCAAGTCTCTTTTCCGGATACCAATTATCTTAGAACAGACCTTCACAGTATTGTAGAGGCCGTTCTTGCCCTTGAACATAGTGTCTTTGTGCATTGTTTAAATCCTTTACTGAACCCAAATCTGTCCATTACTTGGTATAGGAATACTTAGCTGTCAGAGTCAAAAGCCTGCACTGTTTTTCCCTGTATTAATAATCAATAACATGGAGAGTCTCTGTATATTATCATGAGTTTGTCTGTTTCTTATAAACCCAGTTTGATCCTCTTCTATCAAGAGTAGCGTCACCTTTATCATCCTCTTAGGTCGTATTCACACTAAATCAGGCGGGGCGGCGTTCAGCAGAAGGGTCGAGTGGAGGTGTGGGGGGAGGGGGAGGGGTGGGGGGGTGTGGGTGTGTTTATTTGTGCTCCAGAACATAACCGCTGTGACACAATCACAAAATAACATTTTATTGATCTGATTCACCGGCTTTCTCATTACCAACGCTCCCTCTCTTCATTCACTCTCTAGCTCGCTCGACCACAGCTGCTCTCTCTCTTTTTCTCTCATCTTTTTTGAAATGAGTCGAGAAGCCGACAGCAAAGTCTAACTTTACTTTTAACGTTATCATATGAAGATAAATGTACTCCCCTACTCCCCTGCCAAAACAGCTGCAGCCGAAACGCACAACCCCCACTCAGATGACTGGGAGGACTGGCGTTTTCTCTGAGGCCTTAGTCAGAATTGATGTTTACAATTTATAATCTGGACTCTTATTGGCTGATAAGAGTTACAGTCCAGCTGATCTTTGCCCTCTTTTGGTAAATAAAAGTCTCCCTCCCATCATGATGTGATGGAAACAGGTTTTAACTAATGAAAACAATGATCCTGGTGGATATCCATCAGTGCCTGTTTCCTCACTTGACGTTTCAGAGGAGAGTTTGTCGTTGTGCTTTTTGCAAAGAGAGGAGACATCTAAAGAATTTAAGAAGTGTTTGAATGTCACTAGCTCTCTCTGGTTGGGTTTATAGTGATCAGTAATATATTTCACATGTTTTCTGGTTGTTATTTTATTTGTTTTAAGGTCTCTGACTTTATAAATGAAGCTTTCTGCCTCATAGTACGTTTGTTTCATGAATCTTATTTTCTTCTCAACCTTGTCACTGTGGATTTGATCCGTTTCCTGTTTAGTAGATCTCATTTCCAATAAGGCAGATGGATCCGTAGCAGAGCTAAGAAGTCCTTCCAAGTCCCTAAATTTAACTTCCAGATCAAGCAGTTTGTTTTAAACTTTTTTTTTAAGAAGTCAGCTAGAAAATTGACGAAATGGAAAAAAAGGAAGCAATATTCTTATTTACCACCCAGTAAGTGGATGAGAGAGTTAGTTTCCCTCTGGGGAGGAAAGAAAGAGAGGAGACGCAGCTGTGGACGAGAGAAAAAAAAACATATGATAATTTATTCCATTAACATAAAGTGACTCACAGGCCTCTGAGTCAATACAAAAGTGCCTCGACAAGGAATTAAATATGCACAGTTTACTTCTGCATGCCTGAACCACCGCTGTGAAAAACATCTTCTCACTGTGAAAAACATCTCAGAAGAGTTTGACTTGATGAGGTTAAATAAAGTTTTTTTTTTTGCAATTTTCTTTGCCCAATTTATTCAAAACACAAAACACATGTTTGTTTTAATTCGCTGCTTTTATTTATGTGAAAATGTTTTGTCAAAACCTCAAAAAACAAGCTGAACGTTTTAACGTCTGTCACAAAGACTCCAGTCGATGCATCAGAGGATCATTCTGAGAGTCAAAAGATGTCGAACGAATATCAAAAAAACGTTAATAACAGTGTCTGACTTGGTAGATGGAGATCATTGGTTTGTAGAATATGAACATATTTTATTACTAATGTTTAAAATATGACAAACTTGGATCAATGTTGAACATTTTCTTAACACGAGAAGCTGTAGAAGAAGTTAACCTAAAATAAAATGATGTCTAAGACAAGCAGGAAATACAACATTCAACACAACAGACACATTTCAGTTGGTCCTTAAAAGATATTAAGATAAAATCAAACTTTATTGATCTCAGGAGGGAAATGTTGCTTTACAGCAGCACAAGAAGAAGCCAGAGAGGTTAATGATACATGATACAGATAAATAGAAAAACATGTTGTATATTTATACAGATAATAAAAAGGATCAGAGTTACAATGCTGTATATTAACTGGTTGGCATAAATATATGTCTAAAACCAATAGCGCCATTATCTTCAATCCAGATATTTAAGGAAAGCTTTGACTAAACAAAGCAAACAAGACAGACGAGCAAACAGAAACCAGTAGATAATCTGAACAAACATTAATCCAACATGTCTGTTTACTTCCTGAAACCACAGTAAAACAAGTAGAACAAGCTCTGAGAAACTCTCTTGAATTACAGCAGAGATAAGAAGAACATGGTCGTACGTGATAAACATGTCATGTTCACAAGATAGTGAAGATGAAGATGGTTGTGACAGTTATTATCAGTTATTATACACCGCAAACTGGAGCTGGTTAGTGGTGTCACGGCTCTCAAGAAACATCGAGGTTTTATTGTAAATGTGTTGTCAAAATCATTATTAGATAAGAAGTGGGAGACGTGCTGATAGGCTGCTTGGAAACAGGAAGTAGTTCATGTTAAGATAATAAACTGATGAAAAAGAGGAAAGATGGAGGCAGAGAATAAAAACAATAAAGATGATAAATAGGAGTGAAGTGAAAGACCTTTTAACCTCTGAAAGGTTTGTGAGATGAACTAACGCTGTCAGCCTCACGTCACCTCAACCCACTTAAACCTCTCCACTGATCGATTCTATTGATCGGACTTTCCCCTCCACCACCACCACCACCATAATCATCATCAGAGCAGCGGTGACTCTGGAGATGAATGTGTTGCTGTTAACGATCTGGCTTTGAAAAGCAGGACAAGCTGACATGTCTGCACATGTCTGCTGCTCTCTGTGTGTCAACACTCGATATCAGACCAGCAGCAGCTCAATAAAACCTGAACTGACCCGACAACAACCTCAACCTCCGTCTGACATCAACAACAACCTCAACCTCCGTCTGTCATCAACAACAACCTCAACCTCCGTCTGTCATCAACAACAACCTCAACCTCCGTCTGTCATCAACGACAACCTCAACCTCCGTCTGTCATCAACAACAACCTCAACCTCCGTCTGTCATCAACGACAACCTCCGTCTGTCATCAACCTCCGTCTGTCATCAACAACAACCTCCGTCTGTCATCAACAACAACCTCAACCTCCGTCTGACATCAACAACAACCTCAACCTCCGTCTGTCATCAACAACAACCTCAACCTCCGTCTGACATCAACAACAACCTCAACCTCCGTCTGTCATCAACAACAACCTCAACCTCCGTCTGACATCAACAACAACCTCAACCTCCGTCTGACATCAACAACAACCTCAACCTCCGTCTGTCATCAACAACAACCTCGACCTCCGTCTGTCATCAACGACAACCTCAACCTCCGTCTGTCATCAACAACAACCTCAACCTCCGTCTGTCATCAACGACAACCTCCGTCTGTCATCAACCTCCGTCTGTCATCAACAACAACCTCCGTCTGTCATCAACGACAACCTCAACCTCCGTCTGTCATCAACAACAACCTCAACCTCCGTCTGTCATCAACAACAACCTCGACCTCCGTCTGTCATCAACAACAACCTCGACCTCCGTCTGACATCAACAACAACCTCCGTCTGTCATCAACAACAACCTCGACCTCCGTCTGTCATCAACAACAACCTCGACCTCCGTCTGACATCAACAACAACCTCCGTCTGTCATCAACAACAACCTCAACCTCCGTCTGTCATCAACAACAACCTCAACCTCCGTCTGACATCAACAACAACCTCCGTCTGTCATCAACAACAACCTCGACCTCCGTCTGTCATCAACAACAACCTCCGTCTGTCATCAACAACAACCTCCGTCTGTCATCAACAACAACCTTAACCTCCGTCTGTCATCAACGACAACCTCAACCTCCGTCTGTCATCAACGACAACCTCAACCTCCGTCTGTCATCAACGACAACCTCAACCTCCGTCTGTCATCAACGACAACCTCAACCTCCGTCTGTCATCAGCAACAACCTCCGTCTGTCATCAGCAACAACCTCAACCTCCGCAGTGGTCTGTAGTCTTCTTGGAGAAGGTGTATTTAAGTCATTACAGGGTTTCTGCAGGTCCTCAGAATCGGCCTCAGAAGGTGTTAAAGTCTATAGATGCTGCTAAATCTCACTCACTGATCCTTTAAATAGTCTTAAATGTCATTTACAAAGGTTTTTAATATTTTCTCTTTGCTGCCGTAGACCGTCTCCAGGATGCTCATCATCTCCTAACGAGCAAGTCTTATTTTTATTGGTTAATCCATCCATCAGTTTTATGCTGCTAGGTTGCATAAATATAATAATAATAAACATGATTTCATCAGGTGTTGTTGTTGTATTCTGCTGGGAAGTCTTGAAAAAAATGTGCTAGAATTAATCAATAATTCTTGGTTTTCCATCATACTGTCTTTCTTTGGCCAGTGTGATGACTTGTTTCATACAAGTCATAAATCACATTTAATTTACTATATAAAAGCTCTTTAAAAAGTCTTAAATTGAACTTGTTGAACTCTGCAGATGAGTAGAGAGAGAGAAAGTTAATTGATGACTATTTTGATAATTGATGAATCATTTTGAGGTAATTGTCAATAACAAAAAAAAACATTAAGCTCCAGAAAATAAGTGTTTGATGGATGAAAAATTGTGAAAACTCGATGCTGCGTTCAAAGATGGCGCCACGTTCATTCACATGGAAGTTACCCAGTGACGCCAAATAAACTCTCAGGATAACCCGACTGCTGACCTGCTTCATGTTAGAGGTTGAAACGGCAGTGAGTGCTATACGTCATCAACACTTTCTCCTTTTTCCACCAACACTCTCTCCTGACGTCGTCTTTCCAACGTTTTAGTCGTAATCTCTGTTTTCTAAAACATGTATCGCTGCCAACAGCTCAACACTCGACGGCCTCAGTCTGTCAACGTCGGGAGTTTTAACCCTCCGTTAGTTATTCGTATGTTATAAGTTGTTCAGAACAGAAATGTGAAATAACAACGACACTATCTTGATGTTTTGTTTTCTGATTTGGAAATTATTCAAAATGAAGACAGAGTTTAATAAGGTTTATGTTGTAGATCAGGATCGTCGGTCATTTGCATTATTGCAGATCTACATTTTTAGAACAAAACATGGAAGTTGTGACGTCACTTCCTCTCAGGTACCTGATACTGTGACGGACTGACAGATGTGCTGACAGATGTGCTGACTGTCTGACTCATGTGGTCGTTTCTGTCTCTTCTGTCTCTACAGTATGAATCTTTGGGAGATGGCGGAGTTTCTGAAGAAGTATGGAATCATCAACGCCATTAATCTGGATGGAGGCGGGTCTTCCACCTTCGTGACCGATGGCTCATTGGCCAGCTACCCGTCTGATCACTGGTGAGCCGTTAATCCATCGTCTCGCCTCTACCATGAAACGTTTCGACAGATCCGATAAAAATGTTTTATCTCTTTTCCTCCCTCCCAAGTCAACCAGACAGCAGGTGGCGCTGCGCCCGCCGCGTCTCCACCATCCTGTGCGTCCACCCGCGGCGTTGTCAGCCAGCGAACTGCAGCGGACACGGCGACTGTGTGGACGGAAGCTGTCGGTGTCAGGAGGGCTGGCAGGGAGATGCCTGTGACTCTCTGGTGTGTCAGCCGCCAGCCTGCGGCGTCCACGGCGTCTGCACCGCCAGTAAGAACCAGACCAGTGACTCCAAAAACGTCATTTTCAGAATTTAATTTCATTTAGTAATTTATTTTATTTAAGCAGGATTGTCTCTTGAGATATAAACTCATTGGAATAAACTTAATATAAGAAACACCTCCCAGTACAACAATGATACAAGAACAAACACAAACATCATTCACTGATATTTATGATATTTGCCACTTCAGAGCGAATCTGTTTGTATAACTGCTTCTTGCGTGACGCCCGTTTCATTTCTTTCTGTCTCTTGTGTGTTGCAGACGGCTGCGTCTGTGATGCTGGATGGAGAGGACAGAACTGCAGCCGAGGTAAACAGAGACACACACACACACACACACACACACACACACACACACACACACACACACACACACACACACACAGTTGTAAGTATCCTCATTCATTGACACGTTGCCCTTTAACGTATTTCCATACATCCCTTTATTAACACCCATATTTGAAGGATTATCACATGTCGCCCGTCTCTATGACAGCCGGGTTTCACTCCTCCTTCAAGTGTTGACATTATTCAAACTAATTAATTTCTTTAATCTTCAAGCTGCTCTTTGAGGAAGTGAGTTCAGAGCAGTATGTCCTCACTCCCAAAGTCTTATAGGACACATACTCTGCTCATTTCCAGCTCTATATTTATATTCTGGGGCTCTACTGGAATATCTTTACATGATTTCCAGTTAAAAACTGTTTATTTATCTTCTACTGGTCCTTTATGCAGCCCCTCAGTTCAGCCTCTGTCTGAAACAGCTCCTGTCTCCTTAAGCCCCGCCTCCTGATGAGACCACTCTGTTCTGATTGGTCGGCTTCAGGAAGCCGGCCAATCAGAAAAACCACATAACAATGTTATGAAGACTGAAATAAGCTAAGAAGAGAGAAACAATACTGAGAAAGCTAAAACAACCTAAAAACATATAATTCATTTAACATATAATTTATAAAAGACTTGAATTCAGCCAGAGACGTTTTTATTTCCCTCTACAAACCCAAATCACTCCAGAAGTTCTCTTTTTTTTTTCAAATTTATTTTCTCATAAACAGTTTTGTTGCTTCCAAATTACAGTTACAATTCATATTAAAGAACATTTACAATCAAACTGTTAAATTACTGAGAAACAAAAGTCATACGTACATTAAATACAAACACCTACATATATACATACAGACACATCACATGAGAAATGATCATTTCTCCTTTTTACAATTTAAACATTTATATAAATATTTCCTTCCTCTGAATCGTAACCACTAATCAACTAATCAGCAATCAATCTCTTATTGATCCCTTCAAATTCTGTGTAATTTTCTGCCAAATGCTGCATTATTTTATTGATAATTAGTCTTATAAATGTGTTTGTTGTTCATACTGTATATGTGAGGAATGTTTTTGTCTAACTTGTCAGTTTTAATTGCTCTTATATAAAATTAAAATTAAATAAAATTAAAATTAAACTGTTAAAAGTAGCTGAAGCAGAAAACACGTCGTTATCTCATCATACGGAGTGAAGAACAGGACAAACTGCTGATATAATGAGGTTTTCTTACTTCTGGACCAGGACCTGGAGGTTCTGGTTTCACTTACTTACAGAGATGCAGATCAGCTGTTATTCAGTTTTATGCTTCGGTTTGTTGTTTCCATGGTAACGTTTACGGATTTTCCTCTTTGCAGAGTGCCTCCCCGGTTTCTACGGCGACGGCTGCAACCAGACCTGCGCCTGCGTTAACGGCGGTTCTTGCAACCACGTCCACGGACTCTGCACCTGCCCCCCTGGTTTCCATGGCAACACCTGTGAACAAGGTAGAGCTGCATCTACTTTCCCTCTTAGTTCATCTTTTTTCATTGGTTTTGTTTAAATATAAAAAATGTCAGTTTATCATCTTTAAAGTTTAATTTCTCTCCGTCAGTGTGTCCTCTGGGTTTTTTTGGCGTGTCCTGTGCTGAGAAGTGTCGCTGTGACGACCAGTGTCCATGTGACCCGCTGACAGGAAGCTGCAACGCCACACTGTCAGTAGAGACCAACTACGTTTTACACACAGGTACACACACACACACACACACACACACACACAGATATTCAACAAATGTATAAAAATCAATGTTAAAGCTAAATTATATAATATTGAATTAGAGCTGCAACGATTAGTTGATTAATCAATTAGTCGATTGACAGAAAATTAATTGGCAACTGTTTTGATAATTTAATAATTTTTATAGTAATTTTTAAAGAAAAAAAACCAAAGATTTGCTTAATTAGATGACAGTAAACTGTATATTAATGGTTTTTGTTGGTCAAACAAAACAAGACGTTTGAAAACGTTTCCGTCAATCTGTAAAATTATAACCACAATTTTTTACAATTTTCTGTCATTTTATAGATAAAATGATTAACTAATTAATTGAGAAGCTAATCTGAAGATGAATCAATAATGAAAATAAAGAGTTAGTTGCAGCCTTGTTTTGAATAATAAGAAAATAAAACATCTCAGGATAATAAAACACTTTAAACAGTAAAATCCATCAGAACAAATATACAGAATGAACATTTTATCTTTGGTTGTTTTTATGTATTTTCATATTTTACAACCATGAAATCTGTTCAGCTGCTTCCTCCAACATGTAGGAAGTTTACTGTCGTTTGTGTGGTGGCGGGTTTCTGATCCCAGTGAGGTCACGACGGTGGCGGCGGCGGTCAGTCAGTCTGCAGCTCTGAACACGACTACTGTTCCACTTCCAGCTTCATGTTTCTGTTGCTTTCTGTAGTAAACACACGTAAAAACTCACTGCTCTGATTGGTTCACACGGCCTGATGTACTCTTCTCAATGTTGGGAACACACGTGCACATATGTGAGGAGGTCATGTGACCTGACAGCAGCACATCCACCACAGATACCAGATTAAAAGACTCATCCATCAGACATTTCTCTGTTAAACAGCGGCTGAGATTGACACTAAAATGAGAACAGCTGGTCCACCTTCAGTGAGCCTGAAGTCTGAGTCAAGTTAAGCTAACGCGTTGTTGCTAACCTCCTCCGATAGATGAGTATCTTCTTTGTCTTGAGGAGCTGCAGCATTTATTAACTGACACACAGCCTGTACTCTTCATTTACTGCCAGACTGACAACTAACTGCTAAACTTTTCCTCTGCTCCAACTACACACACACATTTACACACATACACACACATTTACACACACACACACTGCCTTATTCCCTAACGGAGCTACGCTACTCTTGTACCTTTCACACAGATGTCCTTTGAAGAACGAAGAGACGGAGGATGACTAAAAAAAAATTTTTAAAAAAATAACACAGGGTCATCAGTAGCTCGTTGATATTAATGATCGTCTGAAATTTTAGCAGCGGCGCTCATAATCCTGCAGGAGAAACACTGTTGTCTGTAATTGAATTGATTGCTGTGATGCTCCTCAGTGTTTGTAATAGTTGGACTGAGGATGTTCTTGTTAAAGCCTGCTAGTGAAGTGATTTAAGGTCACTTGATTTAAGGTGTTGCCAGAACATGAGGCTCCTTTTTAGGGCTGCAACAATTAGTCAGTTAATCAATTAGTTGATTGACAGAAAACGTATCTGCAGTTTTAGTTGTTTTTTTAAAGCAAAAACAACAAAAAAATCGCTGATTTCAGCTTTTCAAATGTGCTGAATGAAGCTTTTTTCTGTCATACTTGATAGTAAACTGAATATTTTGGATTTTCTGATATTTTACAGACAAAAAGACGAATCAGTTAATGGAGAAAACAAGTGTCAGATCACCAGTAGTGACAGTAATCAGTAGTTTCATCTCTAGTGTTTCTCTCTGCTGCTGCTGCTGCTGCTGGTGTTTGGTGTATTGACAGAGTGAAACAGAAAGCGTGAGACTGGGAGACGGAGACACGCATGGTGTGAGAGGCTGAATGTGTTTTATATCAGTGACTCTCTGTGTGTGTGTTTATCATTGTGTGTGTGTGTTTTGTTTTTTTTTTTTATGTGCTTTCACATTTAGCAAATGTTTGACTGTTTGCGTAGAGCGAGAAGTGAAAACAGTTCTGTCTTTGTTGCCGTCTGTCCAAACAGAGCAGCAGCAGCAGCAGCAGCTCTGAATGTATCGACTGAACTGGGAGGACTGGAAATGTTTCACATCTGCACATCAGCTCCCCCCAAAAAAAACCCCACTTCTCCAACCGCTCGTGGTTATCTGGAGCCGTCGGTGTAACGTTTATCCAGACGGGCCTTCGTCTGGCCTGCTGTCCAGTGTTTATTTAGTGGTTTTAACGTCTTTCCATCGTGTGTATTTTATTGTTTTTATTTGCTTTTTATGGTCTTATTTTGAATAATTGTTCTCTTGTGAAGCTCTTTGCTTTGTGAAAGTTGTTTTAACCTTGATTAGAATAATATTCCAAACAAAAATCTGCCTTTTCTACATGTTTTTACTGGTAGAATCAGTTTTTACATGCAAGCAAAGTAAACATCCAACATGAACATGAAACATAATAAAGCTGCAACTAATGATTATTTTCATCATTAATTAAATCTCCTTCCTTACTATCTGCTCTTTCTGCTTCCTCTCAAGCACCAGCTGCCAAATATCGATCGTTTTCTCTTTTCTATAAGAAAAATGTCATGTCTGAATAAAGCCGTGAGGATTATTAAAGGACGAGTATGCACGTTTTCAACAGTCATTTTGTGCAAAAATGCATTTAAAAGTCTGTGTGAAGCTTCTATTCATCTTCATCAGTCTGAGTTAGTCATATCAAGTGGATATCTGACACATTTACAGTCTTTTTAGCATCAAATTCCCTCTTTGTGTTTCCCTGTTGAGCTGCAGGAGGAACGCGGCTCAACTTAGCCTGAAAAGAAAAAACTAAGATTAAACTTCTTCTTCTTCTTCTTCTTCTTCTTCTCTCCACAGCTGGAAACTGCCTGGCCAAAAAGATGTTTACATCTTGGAGAAAGGAGGAAGAAGCTCACAGAGAGAAGCCTTATCTAACAGAGTAAGTGTCAAAGCTTCAGGTCACATGACCCCACCCCTGACCTTTGACCTTTTCACCTTTTGCAGGGCCGTCTTTCACGTCTGTTCAATAAACCTTCTCCTTCATTTTTAGCAGCTTGAGCATCTTATTTTGCTAAAAAAAAATAAATTAAACTTCAACACACATGAGACAAAAATAAAACAAACCCAGAAGAAGAAGAAGTTTTATTCTCTGACAGTCGGCAGGTCGACAGATTTGACCCTCAGATGTAGAAAACGTTTAGTGAACTGAGGTGTGAAATCTCTTCCATCTGCCAGGCGACGGCTTGTAAATTGAAACCACGACTGTTCGGTTTATCTCTCTCGCAGCCACTTAAACACACACACACACACACACACACACACACGTCGTCAGCAGGGTCTGTTTCCTGTCAACGAGGCTCAAAGTTAAACTCACTAATAAAACACTTTTTTTTTAAAAATATGTAGAAAGAGAAAATCACCAGGACGCAGCGGCGCTACGTCTCACACAGAGGCGTGAGATATTTTAACGAGGAGTATAATAATCATATCTCGGGAGTCGTGACCGTTTCTGTCCTCTGCTCTGATTAACGTCCGTGACGACGACGACAAAAATAAATAAATAAATAAATAAACAACAGGGAGGCTCTCCAGGCCTGCGTCTGGCTTCTTGTCCTCTCTAACATGTAAACACTCTGAGGACGGACGCATTCATTAGCCTCCTTACCTTTCACATGCAAGTTAGGGATTGTTAGTTGTTGCCATGGTTACCGGAGAGCGCTTTGTGAAGGGGTACTACAGATGGAGGAAGGGACTTTTTTTTTTTTTTTTTTTTTTTTTTGTTAAATTCATCTGTTTTAACCCTTATTTGACCAGATAAGTTGGTTTAGAAAACATTTGAACAGCTGGAGCAGTGATACAGGTATGGAAGGTGAAAGATGGCAACTAGTTTAATCACTTTTAATAATCTTTTTAATCATTTATCCAGAAAAAACTGCCAAAATCCTGCTGTTAAATGTGACTATTTGATCCTTTTGTTTGTCAAATATGAAAATAAACTGAATATTTTTTTCAGGACCAGGTGGGTTTTGTGTAATTGTTCAGGTATTTTTAATGTTTTAATGATGAATCAATTAATCAAGAAAATAGTCAGTAGGTGAGACAGCAGTTTGCACACATTCATAAGCTGTTTTCAGTCATGGAATATGTAACATTTCTGGATTCATTTATCTGTTTTTGTCTTTAGTCAGAGGCGACTGTTACGTTAATCCTTCATACGGCTTCATTCAGATATGACGAGACGCAGAAACAGATAAAGATTGTTTGATATTTACCGAAAAATCTAAAAATATTCTGATAAGAAGGAAGGAGACTTTTCAGGCTGCATCACTGATGGATTTTAAAACTTATTTTGCTGTTAAAGATTTAATGAACGAGGACTTTTATTGTTTCAGGTTGATTTTCTTTCCTAAAGTCTCTTTCAGAGCTGCAACGTTTCTTCTGTCAATTATTTTCTAGATTAATCGATCAGTTGTTTGGTCCATTAAAATGTCAGAAAACGGTGAAAAATGTTGATCAGTGTTTCCCAAAACCCAAAAATATTCAGTTTACTGTCAAAGAGACTAAAGAAACCAGAAAATATTCACATTTAAGAAGCTGGAATCAGAGAATTTGGACATTTTTTTCCTCAAAAAATAACTCAAAACGATGAATCGATTATCAGAATATCTGGAGACTAATAGTGTGTAAGGAATCAAATCGTCTTCCTGTAACAGTGACTGTCGTCCAGATGAGAGAAGATGTTTAAACATCTGAGTCGCCTCGTTGCTCAGCGCTGTGAGCTGCTCGGAGTCTTTGGCATCTGTTTTTTTTATTTTTGTCCTGAGATTCAGCTCTCAGGTTACAGACAGACTTTCTTACTTTAACGGTGACACAAATACCTGCAGACGCTACTCAGGGCTGAAAAACAGCACCGTTAACTTCAGGTTATATTTTTAATTTACAAAACTCCAAATATGACAACATACATCAGAAATTATAGACAGGACGAGGAAACAAACAGTTATTAGTGCATCAGGTTAAACAGCATTATTACATTTATAATTTAAATCACCATTATTTTATTTTTATTTGTTTGATTTTTATATACACGAGTACATTATGATGATGATGATAATAATATAATAATAATAATAATAATACCAAAAAGTACTTTTCGTCTTACTGTAGTTTGGAGAAATTTGTTTGAATCATACCTCAATACTTAAAGCAAAAGGCTGGAAATGTTCTATATTTATCTTACTGTCAACAAATCTCATGTTTGGATCCAAACCATCAATGAACTGATCTACTAACAGGTGTTTGTTTGTATTAAAGCTGAAATATCTGATTAATAACACGTCAGTGAGTCACAGCGCTGCACTGGGTCACATGATCCTTCATCATGAAGAGTTTGGTCACGTTAGTTTGTTTAGAAACGGCTCCAAAGACTAATAACAGTGATCATGTTTTCAGTCTCTAGAGAGTAGTTCTGTGTAAGGCAGACGTTACTGAGCATGTGCAGTAACCCTGCTGTGTTTCTGTTAGATTTAGTTCATCTTTGCAGCAACTTTTTGCTGGAAGGGTTTGTTTGAAATGTGTCAATACGACGAGCGTGAAAGAAATGGTGATTGTTTACTGTAAAGAGACTTGTGTTCTCGCACATGCTCAGTAGCGTCTTCCTTACACAGAACTACTCTCCAAACAAACGGCTCATTGTTAGACTGACTCCAAAGAAACAACTTTAACATCTGCTAATGTTTACACTATGAAGCCTGTCTGACCCTCCTCTTCCTCTCCTCAGACGATCATGGCTGATCATCACCTTCACGCTCGCCGCTCTGCTGTCGGTCAGCCTGCTGGCTCACGTCATGCGGGCGTGTCGCGGCTCGGCGGCGCTGAGTCACTTCCCCGAGCGCCGTGACTACTCCTACGTCCCGCTCAACAACATCAACGGAGTCTCTTCACGCGCCAGGAGCTCCTCCGGGAAAGAAGCGGGCGTCGGTTTGGAGGACTCCGACTCTCAGGATGAAATCTGGTCTCCGCAGAACTCAGGGACGTTGTAGCTGTCGTCGGGAGGAACGACGTCTGTGGACCAAGAAGTGACGATGAGAAGAGACGAAGAGAAACGACCGACTGATCGATTTAATCTGAATCTTGTCAAAGTTCCATCGACGATCCTGCTCAAATGAAAAGGAAGTTTAAAGGCGAAGCACAACAGTTTTCCAGGAGAAGAAGAAGAAGTCTTTGAATTTAAAGATGAAAGATGTCAAAGCTTTATTTTGTCTCCATCGCAGCTCCAGGTAGGACGTTTTCCACTCGTAAACCGATGAACTAACAGGCGTTCAGACATCTGGTGGTTACCGAGGTTTTAATCTTCTAACACAAAAAGGTTTTTTTAAATGTTTTCTCTCATATGATGCACTGAGCTCCGTGTTTGAATGTAACACAACTGTGAGATGAAATAATGTGCAGATTATATCAAATCATATCAGATTAAAAAAAAAAAGACGATAAAGAAGAAGCACAATTCTTAGTCGTAAGTGGTAAAATATCCGGTCAGGTTTCTCTTCAGCTTTGTATTAAATCAAGATTTCATAACGTTCACGACATTCTTCATAATAACTCTTTTTGTAAAAGTCACCAAACTGTCATATCTGTCACGTCGATCACAGGTTCTTTTCTGCCTGTTTTATACATATAAATAAATAAATATTAATATCAGGATTCAATTCTGACCACAAAACGATGAATCTGCGTCTGATTTTGTTTCTGCGTTCACCAGAGTCTCTTTACAGTTTCAGAGATTAAAGGAATCTTTGATGTGTTGCATTTATACTGGTACCAGTACAGTACTGGATGTATGTGGGGGTCCCGTTCATTTCTATGAAAGTTGCTCAGCGGTGCATGAAGCCATAAAAGCCACTTCCTGTAAATATACTGAGCATGCTCAGTAGAGACTTCCTCCAGCCGAGACCACTAACTTCTGTTTTAGCCTCCAGTTAACTTGAACAACAATTCGATCACGCGGCTCTTCTAGACTTTCGAAACGTGATCAGACCAGAAGTCGTTTGTTTTGATGCTCAAAACGATTTACAGACGTCTCTCTCACAGTGTGAGTCTGACATGATGTAATTACACAGTTTGGCCACTATGTAACTTTGGCGCCGTTCCTGAGGGTTTGACTGTCAGTTAGAGAGAATTGAAAATATAAACATTTAAAGTCTTTAGCCGCACTAGAGACTGATGTTCATTACACTCCAGCTGTTGATCCTACAGATCAGAGAAAATGTCTTGTTGTTATCTATTTGTTATTTAAATCAGTCGCTGAAGGTTTTATCTTCTATAAAGCAGCCGTTTTAGGACAAACTGCGTTTCCGTCCGTTTTTATTCACATTTTCAGTTTGCGTATAAGAAAAAACCTGAGTGGAAACAGTGAAGTTTAAGAACATCACAAATAAGTTTTTTTACGCTCAACTGATGTGGAAAAGTTGATGTATTGATACATGATGACGTACGTGAATCATGTGACTGAAGAGCTGAAAACATCAGATCTGTGACATCAGACCTTCCTCACATCAATACATGAAACTAACAGAAACGTCACATTTCTGTCACGTTTTCCATCGTTTGTCGCTCTTTTAATGACGTCGTCTCGTCGTGTCTTCTTCTTCTGCAGCGGTTTAATGGCACCGACTGGAGAATTAGCGCCGCCTGCTGTTTATCTGCTGATATATTCTGGAAATTTGTTAATTTGGATGGAAACTTGACTTCAGACCTGGATTAACAACAGTCGTACGTAGACTCAGCTGTGCTTTGAGTTTAACATGTTCAAGGCTTCATCAGCAGCATTTAAGGGATAGTACGCAGATTTTTAAGTCACTTAAGTTCATCCTGTCATGAGCTCAGACATTCAGAACAAGCTCTGGGTCATTCTGAGGTCATGATGTCTGTTTAGTGCATTTTTCTGCAGCTCACAAACACACAGCTGCTGTTTTTCTTTGTGGTTTGAAAGTTTCATTTTCTGTATCCTGAGTTGTTTTGGTTTTTTTTTTTAAATATAGTGATTTTAGAAACAGAGGACTGACTGTGTGAAAAGGAAACGAGGTTTCTTCTTCTCTGCCTCTCTGACTGGATTATTATTATTATTTTCTACCAGCAGCTCTCTGGTGTTGCTGTGAGTAAAAACTTCTCTTGTTTCGGTTTGTTGTCGGTTTGTAGAGTCGAGCTCAGACGAGGCTGCAGGTTCTGTCCACGAACGTTCACATGAACTCCGAATCGCTCCAACGACTACGTGTGAAAACCACAATCTGTTCTAGTTTCACTTTTCAGCAGCTGAGTTTCTACATGCTGGATTAAATGAACGTAGGAGACGTTTCTCACATTATATGACAGAACGCAGTAAGTTTATATCATACTTACCGGTGATGAAGTCAGAAGATATTATTTCTGTTTTGCAGGATGTTTGCTTTAACTGACATTTAGTCAGTTGCACAATAAAAAAGATTTTTAACTAGTTTTCCAAGCGAACCGTCTTATATTGGTTGGAAATTTAAAATGATGCAATTTAACATCAAAATATACAAATATAACTGACAATGAAACTTAAAATTTAGTTTCATGTCATAGAAAATAAAGAATGAGTAATTCCATCTTTGAGGATTCTGTAAATAAAATATGAAATTAAATATAAAATAATAATAGAAATGGAAATCAATATATTATTATATTTATTTGTCATGTAGCCCTGCTACACATAAAATCAGCTCAACTGTAACAAGGTCAGACAGAATCTTTTGATGAGGCTGCAAAATATGAAGCTTCAGCCGTTTAAATGAGTCAAATCAAGTAGATATCTTTCAACGTTACAGTCTTTTTATTCTTCCACCTGCAGCTCAACAGGGAAACACTGTCCGAGGAAACACAAAGAGGGAATTTGATGCTAAAAAGACTGTAAATGTGTCAGATATCCACTTGATATGACTAACTCAGACTGCTGAAGCTGAATAGAAGCTTCACAGAGACTTTTAAATGACTATGTGGACATAAGGGGTGTGCCCGAATACAAATACATTATTCGGAAAAGCACAAATAGTGGGGGAGGGGGGGTTTACGAACATTTGTTTCATACAAGTATTTCAAAAATTATTTGTTTTCAGGAAGAAAAATAAACCAGATTAAATACCAGCGTGCAGGTCGGTTACATCACTATCTCAGTGTCTCTCCTCTGCTCCGCTGTGACGTCTATCAGCAGGTCTCAGTGAGGGGAGTCACATCCACCTGCTACATGACGCACATTTCCTAATTTGGACATCAGTCACAGAGATAAAGCTGAGCTACTGACACACTGTTCATGAACACTTATTGTAACACCTTAATTTTCTAGAATTAAAAGCGTAATAAAAACAAAAACAGGATTTTTAAGCCTCTTTCCACTTTTATTCGAATACAAATAATTTAGCTGCCTCAACAAAATACAAATCTGCACATCCCTGATGGACACACTGTGGATTTAAATGATGAAAAAAACAGTTAATTGGTCCTGTAATTACTGGGTTTAAGGATGAAAAATGACAAACATATGAGTTGCAAACAGGTAATATTTAAATGATCCACCTCCTCTAGACCTCTAAAGAAATAAATCTCTTCTGACTGGAGCTGAGCAGCCAAAATTATAAGTTTCTGGCTCCGGGAATGAAGACGTTGGCGAGCGATTGAACCAAAACATCCCTGTATGTGAGGTCAGAAACGCTACATGCATGTTTCCCTTGCAGACTGACTGACAGGCAGCATGTAAACATACACGCTCAAGTACTTGGCAGGCTCGGTTTTGCCCCGCAGCTCGGATATGTGAGGAGCTGCAGGAATCTGAAGAATCAGGTCGGCTGTTATTACTTCTTCTTTGAAACTCGGCCGACATCTTTACAACAAAACCTGTCAGGATGCTTCTCTCTCTCTCTCTCTCTCTCTCTCTCTCTCTCTGTGCCGCAGGCTAGTGGGATACTCCAACATTAACAAAACTTGCATCAGACGCGCTGTCAGCTGATATGGAAAACAGGCTGCAATCACCCTCAATCTGCTGCCCAGAGGACTGTTTCACCAAATCTGCTGACTGGCAGCTCGTATCTGTGATATGAGAACACTTTCTCCTACAGTTGGTGAAACATTTCACGGATAAAATGCAACTACAGGCTGAAAAAAAATGTGTATTTAAAGAGAAATTCTGCATCAGTGTTTAACGTTCTTCTAACAAGCAGTACAAATGTCACAAAGTGTGTGACCATCAGAGTCCTGTAGTGTTCCAGATTATGTTTGTAGTTTAATAAATGTTTTTGAAATGTGATTCAGACGAGTGAAGGTGCACATCAGTTTAGAGAAACAGACTGTTGCTCCGTAAATCAGGACAGGAAATGTCTGAAAACTCAGCTTTTCCATGAAAACCTCAACACTTGTGAGCCTTTTAACCTTTCAGCAGTTTGTTGATTGTTGCACTACTTTCTTGTAGTTTATCGTATCTCTGATACACTCGTCTACTTCAACTTGTTTCTTTTTTTTTAACGATTTAAAGAAAAACTCGTCTTCACTCGCTGCAGCTCATCAGCTACTTGAGAATTTGTATCAGGGCTCTTGTAAGTAAAAATGACAAAATGTTTCTCAGATATTTCATCATAAATCAAATTATTGGGCAGAAGTTAATTTGACCTCATGGTGGCGCCACATGAAAAGTCATCAGGATTCAACCTCTGGGGAACATGAACGTCTGAACGGGATTTTGTGCCGATCCGTCAGATAGATGTAAAGTTCTCTTTCCTTAAATCCTCACTTATGACCCCCCCCTCCTCCCCCTTTCCCTCTTTCTCTCTCTCTCTCAACCCAACCGGTCAAAGCAGATGGCCGCCCACCAAGAGCCCACTAAGGTTCTGCTTGAGGTTTCTACCCGTTAAAGGGGAGTTTTTCCTTCCTGCTGTCACTAAGTGCTGCTCATGGAGGGAATTGTTGGGTCTCTGTAAATTAAAGAGTTCGGTCTTGACCTGCTCTATGTGAAAAGTGCCCTGAAGTGACTTTTGGTGTGATTTGGCGCTATATAAATAAAAACTGATTGATTGATTGATTGACTTGGACAGATGACTTTCAACATGTGGAACTTTTTACCCACAGAACACCGAATGGATCATGACTGAGATCATTTTAAGCTCAAACAGTTTTTAAAAAGAAATCAGTCATGTAGTCCATGTTTTTGACTGGTTCTGTATGTTTATGTGTTGTTGAGTCTTGTGCAGTTTCATATTTATTTTATAGTTGAGTTTTATGTATTTTAAAAGCTCTAACTAGCTTAAGCTATAAATGCTAGTTCATGCTACATATGTGTCCCCATACAAATAAACTTTAAATAAATAAATGTTGAGATGTGTCACTGACAGAGTGAAACATTTAACTTGTCAGAGGATCATAAGTCATTAGAATTTATCCTCTGGGGATCTTGAATATCTGTAGTAAATTTCATGGAAATCCATCCAATAATCGTCAAGATATTTCACCTCACAGTGACGCTGGAGGAAAAAAGTCAGAAGATCACTGAAGCGGGAGGGATATATCCTCTGGAGATCATGAATGTCTGAACAGAATTTCATGGCAATGCTTCCAATTACAGTTGAGATATTTAAGATGAACCAGGTGCAGCAGCAGCAGGTCTGTTTTAAACAAATAAAAGTGTGACATTAATATGTAATAAAAACACCAGGATGTTCTCCATCTGCATTGGTTTAACAGAGAATACCAACAGGGCTTATTTGTCTGCGTAAATTAAACCAAATTGTTCACTAAGTCCACAAAAATGGAGTTTATTTAAACACTTGGCGTCGCTGACTGAATGATTAAAAGCCTCCGTCTGATGTGACTCGGTAGTTATTGTGTTCATGTTGTACAAACTGAAACAGAAAGCGGTAAATCATTGAACTCAGCAGCTTCGGTCGTTCAGATTGTTCCCATTTGGTTTTTAAATAAGCAGCTGTGTTTGACTCTCTTCTCTCTGTCTCTGTTTTGTTCTTGTGGTCTGAGCGAAGGTGAAATTGGTTGACTTACGGCGGTCGTTAAGCACTTATCTGCAGAGGTGCAGCAGTGTTCAATAATCCTGATTGCATTTACCATCTGCAGTAGGGGGAAAGTATGAGGTCGACCACAAGCTTAATTTCTCCTCAGGTTCATTTTTCTCTCTGCTGTCGCTGTTTCCTTTGCAAAGATTGATCATTTGTCCTGTTTGCAAGGACAACCAGGCGTTTCTAAATAGGTCACATGACTCAGTTAGAGATTTCCGGTAACCAGTCCTCCTGCAAGGTTCGAGGGGTTTTTTGGCAGCGATGTGGAGTCAAAACAAAAAGTGATTCCAGTTAATCTGTAATGTTAGTTTAACATGTTTGTCTTCTTCTCTGCTGTTTACATGAACCAGCAGCCGAATGTGAGACTTTATTTGCATGAAACATGAAGAACAATTAACTGACTGAAAAATGAATCGTCAACTATTTTGATCATTGATTTACTAGATTTAGTCATTTTTTAAAAAGAAAAAATACCAAAATTCTCTGGTTCCAGCCTCTAAAATGAATCTAATATAATATAAATATATATTTTCTGGTTTCTTTAGTCCTCTATGACAGTAAACTGAACAAGACATTTGAGGACGTCATCTTTGGCTTTGGGAAGCAGTGACATTTTATAGACTAAACAACTAATAATCAGATGAATTAGTTAGTTGCAGCCGTGTTTTGAACACATCACCGCTTTAAGAAACTGTGGTGGACATTTTTCACTGTTTTTCAGACGTTTTATAGACTAAACACACAGTTAGCTGTAGACTAGCTGGTGAACATAGTGGAGCATTTAGCAGCTAAAGAGCCAGATATTTCCCTCAGGAGTTGGTAGAGAGCAAAAACAGAGCTAATAGAGAATGAATATTGGACTTAGATTCACCAGGTGGACAGAAACACGACTCCGAATGAATGATAATGTTGCTCCGTAACTGCTGGATGTGGAAATATTTATTTAATCTTTATTTAATCAGGCAGTCTCATTGAGATTAAGATCTTTTTTCCAAGAGAGGCCTGAGAACAAGAAAACATTCATAAGACAAAAACACAATCGGCAGAGAGAAGCAACACAACAAGGAATTAATAACAACAGTTACAAGAACCATAAAAAACAAAAGATAATGAAGCTTTAAAATCTCCAAGAGAAATGATGAACCCAGTTCATTCCATTTAAAAGCAGCTGAAACCAGTTCTGCCAATGTTAGTGGGAACATATGAGATATCTGAGGTTCAGTAGTTACTGGATGTAAATAGGAGAAGAGATGTGAGACAGTTTAGAAGCTTCAGCAGTAGAAAAGTGCTGATGGGGCAGCATGACAATACAGAATATCTCCATAATGAAGGACAGACATGAAGGTTGGCAGCACAACAGTTTTACGGTTGGAGGAAGACAGACGTCCTTTGATTCTATACAAGGAGCCTCGTTTGATTTTTAATTTGAGTCAAATGTTGAATATGAATCTTGAATGATAGTCTGCCGTCAAGCCAAATTCCTGAGTATTTGTATGACTCATTGAGAGTAATATGGGTGCCGTTTAAAGTTTTAATAGCAGGATAGTCTGAGTCACTGGTGGAGGTGGAGAACATTGTGTACTCTGCCTGTTCCGGGTTTTAAAACCAGTCTGTGATTAACAAGTGATAATTAGAAAGGATCAAAGGCAGACTGAAGACTAGTCAAGAGCCTGGGGCGTGTAAAATTGTATCATCTGCAAACAAAAAATAGACATTGAAGTATTGATTAGGGAGAATTATTTTATTTATGTATAATGTAAACAGCAGTGGACCAAGTATGGACCCCTGTGGAACCCCATTTCTGATCCATCAGCAACAACAGTCTGAGTTCTCTCTGTAAGGGAAGAGTGGAGCCAATTAAACATCATTTAAACCTTTAGACTGTAGTTTATAAAGTAGGATTATATGATATTAAATGCTTTTGAGAGTTCAATAACAAGAGAAGCACAAAATAGTTTTTTTTATCCAGGGAGGAGAAATAAGCAAGCGTTTGCTAACGAGTTCAACACATTAACTGAAGAGCTGATGATGTGTTAGTGTTGTGTTCACAAAGACATTCACACATATGAACATTGATGAAATAAAAACAGACTTTTGAGAAAATCTTCTTTAATTTATACTGTAGTTTATTTATAATTTCTTCAATTAATTCACAAACTGTGTGTCTTTTTTATGTATTTAATATTGAACACTTTAGGGTTGGTACATTTGAACATGTACAGTACATTTCCATGACATCAGAGTAAAGTCCATCTGCTGATGAAGATCATGTGATACACTCAAAAGGTCTGGAACAAGCGAGCTAAAGCTGCTTTTGCAAGGTCAAGAGACATGAATCTACCAAAAGGGAGTGAAAACTGAGCAGGGGGTTTAAAGGGTTAAATGCTTTATTATAAGTTCACATTTGGTTCTGTTGCTCATGTGATCGTAGATAATTATTATTCGAAGAGGAGGAGGAGGAGGAGGAGGAAGATCTCTTCACATTGCACTCAAACTTTCAGTGACTCACTTTCCTCAAGTTATTTTGTTGGAGAAAGGAAACAGGCTTTGTTTTCATGACTTCACCGCTATTATTAACAGACTTTTATGAGCTGAGGTCTGCAGCTCAGCCAGCACAGAGCGGGTTCACCGAGGTGACTGACGGGACGTCGAGAGCCAATGACCCGCTGGCTCTCTGCCGTTTGGTCCCGCCTCCGGCCTCTGCTCAGCTGATGCAACTCAGGAGGAGGATGTCACTTTTCCTCCAGACTTGAGTGTGTGTTCTGCAGAAACAAGATGACTTTTCATGACTTGTAAAGTGTTGAATTCAGCTTCCTTGAAAAAAAAGAGTCTTAGAAGGTTTTAAAAAGCAACACATTCACATTCAAGAAGCTGGAAAACAGTGAATATTTAGTGTTTTTGCTTGAAAAAAAGTGAATCAATTGCGAAAATACTTGCAGTTAATTTTCTGTCAGTTGACTAATTGCTTAATTCAACTAATTGCTGCAGCTGGAGGTTCATCCATCCATCTATTTTCTGCCTAAATTTAATTAATTATATCATTAGGAGTTATTGTTACATACAGCTCCACTACAGTGCTGAAGGTATGTGATACAGAAATAAATAACTGGAGGTTTTCCATCATACTTTCATACTTTGGCCTGTTTGATAGTAAAACATGTATTAAAAAGGTCTTTAAAAGTCTTTAAATTAACCCTGCAGATACTCAGTGTTTTATCATTTTATCATCTGTGTGTGATATCAGCCCATCAAACTCTCCACCTCTCTCTCTCTCACACGCTGCATTTTTCCTCTGGGTGTGCTCACATGTTTGTGGTCTTGCATGTCAAAAGCTTATCGTGACTTAAAGTGACACTCCACCCTTCAATCTATCTGCTGAGCATCAAACATCCTGTGCTGAAGTGTTGCTTCATCATTAAGAGAGAGAGAGAGAGGAAGAGAACACCAGCTGGTCAACTTACAGTCAGTCTGTTAAAGGACCAGTCTGCTGATTCTCCAAATACAACATCTCCTGTATGATGTGTTTATCCAGAGCCTGAAACATCTTATTCCTCTGTGCTGTAGACTAAAAACAACTGGAACAAACCTCTTGACTTTGTACGACATTGTAAACAGAACCGTGTTCCTGCACATGCTCAGTGACGTCTGCCTTACACAGAACTACTCTCCAGAGACTGAAAACGTGATGCTGTTATTAGTCTTTGGAGCCGTTTCTTAACAAACTAACGTGACCAAACTCTTCATGATGAAGGAACATGTCACCCAGTGCAGCGGTGTGACTCACTGATGTGTTTTTAATAGTTTTTTTGGACAACAACGGAGGAATAAGATATATCAGGCTTTGTATACACACACAATACTTAGTAGTTAGTAGATCAGTTCATTGTTGGTTTGGATCCAAACATGAAGAAAAATATAGAAAATCAACATCCTGATTCTTTAAAATGGGTTCAAACTGCTTTCATGTTGGAAAGAAAGTATCACAAACTCATTAAAGCGCTCCTCTGCCCATCTGAATTAGACGAATCAGACGCCATCACTGCAGCGACGCCTCAGTTATAAACCTGCAGATCCCAAAAAAATCTGTCCAGGAGATTCCATAAAAGTGGTTATATCTTGAAAAAATAGTCATCATATGCCATTAAAATAAATGTTATAATGTAAATAACTTCAACTTTTCAATGTGTTCCAGTTTGAACAGACAGATAAATGTCTGTAAATATAATTTACTTCTATAAATCTACATTAAATCCTTGAAATATAAAGAGAAAACTGATCTCTGCTCGCTCGATGTTAAGAGTAACGTCTTCTGGCTGAAATTACACTTTAACAGCAATCATGTGTTTCAGATTAAATGAATTAAATGGTGAAATGAGACAGAATAAATTAAGTCACCACAGTTGACTCATGAGAAATTATTCCAGGAAATTCTTTTTTTTTAAAAAAAAAAGTGGATTTATTGGTGTAAACGTCAGATTTGTCATGTTTTAAAAAAAAGAAACTTGATAAGAAGACGAGCTTCTGTTATACAGAAGGTCACAAAATGAATGTCAGATACTGAAATTCTATTAAATCCTCGTTTATTCTTATTTAATTTCACACTAAATCCCAATTTAAGACTAAAAATCATTTCTTATTTTGCAAAAAAAAAGCATTTTCTTGTATAAAAAGATTATTTTTTTGATTAAATATCTTATTTTCTTCCCCTGGACATGGATATTTTATGGTTTTTGGTCATATTTTATCTTGTATTTGGAAAATGCAAAAAAAAAAAACTTGATTTTTTTGTTATAAAAAATGTTTATATCGTTTAATGGAATTTTGTAAAAACATCACATCACACAAACCAAACATAAGACCAGTTGATTGGAGACGACTTGTGCAATTTGGAACAAAAGCTGCGTCTGCAATTGGTCAAACGTTAAGTGTGTGTGTGTGTGTGTGTGTGTGTGTGTGTGTGTGTGTGTGTGTGTGTGTGTGTGTGTGTGTGTGTGTGTGTGTGTGTGTGGTTGTAAAGCTGTGAACAGTCACACCCCACAGAGGTCAGTGTGTTACGGCGTGCCGCTTGGCCCACATTCCTCTCTGCATGTTTACGTCCTGAGGGAAGGGAAGAGACAAATCGACCGATGAACCCTCGACTGACACGACTCGTCACCATAGCAACCGTCAACAGCTGGAGGAGGTAGTGTGAGTGTTTACCGCTGCAGAGAAATCTGACGTTAAAGGTCCAGGAAGGAAATATAATTTAATGTAAGCTTTACTCCACTTGATTTATCTGACAGCTGTAAATAGTTTTCAGGTTGAGATTTGACATAAAAACAAACACATGATGGTCTCATAAACTACAACACATTGTTCAACGTGAACCTTTCAGCTCGTGAGTCAGTTGTGTCAGACGTCTGTCGGTGTTTTTCCATCCATTTGTCTTTATGTGCATTTTCAATTTCTGAGTGGAAACAAACAGAAATGTCATATTTCCATCGTGTTTTCCATCATTTGAGCTTTGACTGCTGCTGCTGCTTTTTTAATGACATCATCTCATTTTGTCCTCTTCTACTGCAACGGTTTAATAGCAATGATTGTTTATCTGCTAATATTCACACAACAGGAGTTATTAGCATTAGTTCCCCTCCAGACTTCCCACATGGTTTCATTTAAATCACAGCTTGGTGTCCAAAGAGGTAAAATTATCCAACATATCACAATAGTCAAAACATGAACTTTTGTTTTTTCTTCTTTGCTCTCCCATTAATCATCTCACGACCCCTCAGATTTATCTGCTGACCCTTTGGAGGGGCCCCGACCCCTAGGTTGGGAACCACTGGACTAAAGTAAACCATTACTTTTACTGCAATACTTTAACTACATCAAGCTCATAATACTTATGTACTTTTACTGTTGTAGGATTTTTCATGCTGCACTTTTACTTGTAATGTAGTATTTTTATATTGCTGTATTGGTACTTTTACTGCAGTAAAGGATCTGAAAACATCTTTTTAAGACATCAAATACATCATTGAAAGTTGTGTTCTGTTACTTTGTGCACACAGATGAGTAATTAGAGAGCACATATTTGCATTTCAAGAGCATAAATTGCATATTTGAGAAAATAAATGAGTTAATTAGTGAGTGAGCTGTGACAGAAGGATCTCAACAAGGTTGTGTATGAGGGAAAGTTGTGTTTTTGTCAATATCTCTGAGAGGATATGGAGCATACTAAGTATACATATGGACAGTAGAGAGGTCGGTTGTGGACATTTTGATGCTTGTTATCTCGCAATAAACTTTATTAGAGATACAACATTTCAGTTCTTAGACCTTCATCAGATAAAGCAGCTGTAAGGACTGAAACATATCTCTAGTAAAGTTTATTGTAAGTGAAAGGACAGTGTGTGGGAGGTACACATGAGCCTTTACAGTCAACGCTTGTTATCTCACCTTCAACACTCGTCACCGCTGGAATTCCTGTTTGCATGAGGAGATGTTTACTGCCACATCTCACGCCTACAGGAAGTGAGTGTGCACCTCTTAAACACAACACTTTTTGGATTTTTCCAGAATTAGACTCAGCCTACTTGGCGGCGTATACATTATTCAATAAGAGTTCAGTGACAACAACACGAGGTCGTTGACCCCCGCTGTGCTTACAGAGGACGGTATTGTGCAACACAGACAGTAAACATTAGCCACTTATGTAAAGACGCAGCAGCAGGAAGGCGACTGTACATTGTTATGACGGCTGATTGTGATGCACAACAGTGATAACATATTATGTTGGCAAGCAGGACATTATGTCCATAGACACACACACGCACACACACACACACACACACATTGAACAGCTTGTGTGCCTCATTGTGTGCCTGTAATATTAATAAATACAACATGAGACCAATGATTTGTATGAAATGAGCTCATTATTATTATCCACAGTCTATCAAAAAGGGGACAAACATCTCATCATATCTTTAAAAATATCTCCTCATCTGTGCACACACACCTTAATATAAACTTAGAGCAGCTGTTGCAGTTTTCTCTCGGCTTTACGGAGCTTTATAGTGAGTTTCAGCTCATTGTTTATCTGTCCGGCTGCAACTTTACTGTTCTGGTTCACTCTCAGCGCTCTCATAGCGTCATTTTCAGAGAAAAAGCTGTAAAAAGCCGCTGTACACTACCTGCTCAGCACCAAACGGCAAACAGACACAGTTAGCTGTAGACTAGCTGGTGAACATAGTGGAGCATTTAGCAGCTAAAGAGCCAGATATTTCCCTCAGGAGTTGGTAGAGAACAAAAACAGAAGCTAAAAGAGAGTGAATATTGGACTTACATTCACCAGGTGGACAGAAACATGACTCCACGTGAATGATAATGTTGCTACATAACCGCTGGATGTGGAAATAAGCAACTGTTTGCTAACATGTTAGCCGCAATTGCTCTATAAACTGATAATATGACAGAAGTCATATTTAGAGGCGATTCTGCTGAAAACAAGTGGACAAAAAAAAAACATAATTTCAAGCAGCTTTAACTAGATTGAAACTACAAAGGATCAAGAATAGAACCCTGAGGAACCCCACAAGTAATTATTGACATTATCAATGTGATGATCATGTTGTAACTGCTGGATGTGGAAATAAGCAGCTGTTTGCTAACAACTTAAAGCTGATGACGTGTCAGAGTTTTGTTCACTACTTGTTTCTGATGAAAACCAGTGGACTAAACGTCAGTTACTGCAGATTTAAATCATGGCTGCAACTAACGATTATTTTCATTATCGATTAATCTGTCAAATCTCGATTAATCACTTTGTCTCTAAAAAAAATAAAAGTTTCATTAAACTATCATATTTAATAAGTTGAAACCACAAAATGTTTGGACATTTTTGCTCAAAAGAATGATTAAAACAATTAATAGACTCTCAATATATACATTTTCTGTTGATCAACTAACCGATTAATCAACTAATTATTGCAGCTCTACTTTAAGAGTTGACTATCATGCCTCCGTTTACCCTCACTTTGCAAAAAGAAAAGGCAAAAGACAAACTTCTTTAAGAAGACCTCTATATATAGTTTCATATTTTAAAAAGGCTCAGTAATTTCCTAAAATAAGAAATAACACAAATATAGAACATGACAGATAGATATGATTAATAAAATCATCAAAAATATAGATAAAAAAACGTTTACAGTCAATCTTCTCTTATTTGAAAACGTGACCGTTTCCTGGTCGTGTTTCTGGTTCTTAAAAGTTGGGCTTTGAATTTCAGGCTGCCAGTCAGAGCAGCTGTGATGTAACATGTGGGAAGAAAAAAACAGGAAGGGAGCAGTGAAGGACGCGTTATCAGTGTTGTGATGTCAGAACAGAGCAGCACAGGTGTGACCTTGTTGTTCGGGAATGGAAAAATCTAGGCTAACATGTTGCCCCCATGTCCTACTTCTGTGTGTTTTTCCACATGGACTTTTTGTTTTGCTAGTCTGAATGATTAACGAACTAAGTACATTTACTTAAGTACAATTTTGAGGTACTTGTACTTGAGTATTTCACTTTTAAGCTCATAATACTTGTGTACTTTTACTTAAGTAGCATTTCTCATACAGGACTTTGAGTTTTATTTTTAAATTGCTGTATTGGTATTTTTACTGAAGTAAAGGATCTGAGTACTTCTTCCACCACTGGTTTTGCTCTTCAGACCATCATAAAAGTGACAGGTCAGGGTGATGATACTGCCAGTATTCTCCAAGCAGCTCTCAGGGTGGAGAAAAATACTCATAATAACAATAAACTGTCAAAAAAATGTATGAAATGTTAAAAGCCTGGCAGCAGCATTTTATATCAACTGCAGTCTTTGGACGTTTCGCCTGTTGATACCAGAATAAAGTGCATTGCAATAGTCAATTCTGGAGGAGATAAAAGCATAGATGACCCTTTCTAAGTCTGCAGAGGAAAGAAATGACCTGATCTTAGTTAGCTGTCTCAGCTGGTAAAAGCAGGACTGCAGTTTGGTCACCTGAGCATCATAAGACAAAACAGAGTCAAAATAACACCTAGGTTGTTAAATAAGGCACCCAGACTAGAGGAGAGATTGTTAGCGCTACTACTGCTGGGGCCAGAGGAGGTAATTATAACTTCACTTCTGATTTGGAGTCATTCAACCACAGGAAATGTTTGGAGATCCAGTTTTTAATTTCAGCAAAGCTGGACATAATACCAGAAACATCAGTGGTACCCGACTTTAACTGGGTGTCATCTATGTAGCAATGGAAATCAATGTGATGTCTACGCATGATTTGCCCCAGTGGTAGCATGTATATAGTGAATAAGAGGGGACCCACAATAGACCCCTGAGGGACCCCACAAAAGAAAGGAGCACAAGAGGACAGATGGACCAATCCAGAGCCACATCACTGATGCCAACATGGTTCTTCAGACGGCTGATTAAGACATTATGGATACCAAATATGTCAGAAATGTGTCTAAAATGGTGCACAAAACATCTAGAATATAAACGCAGAGTCTTGGGTTTGGTATCAGGGTATATATGATGATGATTTTAATTAACTTAAAGTGGCAAAGGGAAAATCTGTATGCAGGACTCAGGGAGGATGTGAAGGCATCGACACCACCAGTTTAAAGTTTAATTTTCCTCCAGGACCATTAAATCTAATATTATTTATAATAATCATAATCTTTATTTACTTTTTGTAACCTAATAAAAGTTTGTTTTAACAAGAGATTTAAAAGAAATCACTGACTGATTTACCGTCCGGTAAGATATTAATGTTTTTAACAGTCTCGTCTCCAGATCCAGTTGTAGCGACGCAGCAGATTTCACACTCAAGTGCAACTGAACCTGTTTTACACTCAGAGTAAAAAACACTGCAGACTGATGCAAAAACCAGATACAAAAGACAAGATAGTCAACATCATGATGAATATTTAAAAAGTGTAAATAAACAGGAGTAATATGGAATCCAACACTACGTCACTCAATAGTCTCTCAAGTGACTGTTTAGTTAAGTGTTGCAACAGTTATTTTAATTATTATTCTGCTGATTATTTTCTCTTTAGTAATGAATTGTTTGGTCTGTAAAATGTCAGAAAAAAGAGAAAATTGCACATCAGAATTTTCTAAAGTTGAATGTGACATCTAAAAATGTCTTTTTTTTTTAATATCTTGTTTCATCCCGACCAACAGTCCAAAACCCCAAAATATTCAGTTTACAATAACAGAAAACACACAAACAAAAAAACACAAAAGCAAAAATAAAACAACTAATAATTGACTTCACCTATGACCTGTGATACTGGGATGAAATGTCCTCAGTGTTTCCTCAGCGCATGGTGTCAACATCAGAAGTGCCAACCTCATCGTCCGCCGCTTCCTGTCCCGTCATGCAGGATGAGTTACTTCCTCCTTCTCTGCACAGACGCTCTTGTTTTGGAGCAGCCGGGGTTGATTTACAGCTCAGTTTTTGAAGGCATGTGTTGTGCACAAGCAGGGAACAAACTGTACACAATATTTAGGGACACTTCCTCTTTCTGGTGGGTGATGGGGGTCTGGCTCGTAGTCCACGTTCACCCGAAGGATTCAGGATCGAGGTTGACGTCAGGGATTCCTAAACTGGGAAAACAAATTTAGTTTATGTTTTAAATTTCCAGAAAATGCGAATTAATGTTTGTTTCCATCCATAGTAGGAGAAAAACAGTTGGTGGCGCTAGACCGTTGCAGATTTTGGCCTCCATCACTTCCATTAAAAGCACATTTGAAGGATCTTTTAACAGCCAGTATGAACAGGAGGAATGATTACAGCGAGGAAAACCTCTCTCACTGTTCATATAAACACCTGACTGCTGTTTTCAGACTTGAAAAAGTTTGAATCCGTCCTTTAAATTAATATCCTACTTGTTTGAATACGTTAGAGAATGATGCAACATTCCTCCAGAGTTACAGTTAATTTCCTGTCATATCAAAAAAGCAGTTTTGTCATCATATGTAACATCCATTGACATGTTGAGACAACATCTTAACTGTAAAGGCTCACACCTTCAGTCTCTTGTAGGAGGAAATGTCCAAAGGCAAGAGAAGAGAGACTTCCCACACACTGTCCTTTTATTTGCAAATAAATTTTATTAAAGATACATATCAGTACATACAGTATCTCTCATAAAGTTTATTGCCAGTACAAAGACAGTGTGCGGGAATTCTCTCTTCTCTTAACAAGTTGAGACAAGAATCTGCAGACAGTTGGCAGAGACGCCTCATGTCTGTCACCTCGGTGTCCTCGTGTGAGCCCGTCTGTCTGTCTCGGCTGCGTTTTATTACAAACACCTTTGTCACACATACCGATACCTGCCAACGAGCCGATTATAAACAGGAGCAAGTGTCAGACTTCAGCTGAAGTTCACAGCAGCTTCAATGGTTCTGAACTCCAGCAGGAGGTCACAGCACGCAGACGGGCCATGCAGGGGATGAGTAGCAAATCCAGTCTTTAGAAAGAGAGAACAGTTTAAGATAAGCATATTGTTTTTTAATTGAGAGGCAAAGAGCAGAGAACATTTTCAGATGGAGATGAGAACATTGAGAATAAAGATTAACGAACATCTGAACTCTTTGCAAGAAGAAAGAATCTATAAAGTTTAACTGACGACCAGAAAACAACGAGAACTTCATCAAGAGAGAAAAACCTCACAGTTGGAGATCAGGAACAGAATATTTAACAGTTTTTTCTTCTCTATTGACAACCATCTTGATGGTTTAAGATGCACAGGATGACATAAATCTGTGCAGCAGCAGCCTTTTGTCTGAAGCTTAAAGCCTTTCTTCCAGATTATGGATTGGATGGAGGTCAGAAGGAGGGGGGGAGGGGGCTTCCTAATGTCTTCTTCTAGGGCTGATGGGGTTTGTTGAACCCACCATTGACCCAAATATGCTGTTCTACATGTTTGTATCAGCATCTTCTGATAACGGGTCAATTCACTAAAGAAACACTTTTCACGGGAGGTAAAACCAGACGTTGCAATTTCATTCAGTGATATTTATGTTTGGCAAATAATTCAGCACTTTCAAACTTTAGAGGAGACATATCATGCTTTTTGTTATTTTCTCCTATTTTTTCCTGTTCTGATGTCAGATGTTATAGATGCAGAGTGAGGGTGTCTGGCACAACTTCACCTACTTCCAAGGTGCACGGAATCAGAAAGACGAGAACTCCTGCAACACTTGTAGTATTAGGAACAACTGTTCTTTCTCATACTACAAGTGTTGCAGGAGTTCTCGTCTTTCTGATGTCAGATGTTAAACATATTCAAAGTTCCAAAATCCTCCTACAGTAAAAGTACATAAGTATTATGAGCTTGATGTAGTTAAAGTATTGCAGTAAAAGTAGTGGTTTGGTCCCTCTGACTGATATATTATTATATATGACATCATTAGATTATTAATAGTGAAGCATCAGTGTTAGAGCAGCATGTTACTGTTGTAGCTGCTGGAGGTGGAGCTAGTTTACACTACTTTATATACAGTTAGCTAGTTTAGTCCAGTGGTTCCCAACCTAGGGGTCGGGCCCCTCCAAAGGGTCAGCAGATAAATGTGAGGGGTGGTGAGATGATTAATGGGAGAGGAAAGAAGAAAAAACAAAGTTCTGATACACAAATCTGTTTTCAGTTTTTGGACTTTTTCTCTAATCTTTGATTTTTGCTGAAATATTGGATCATTTGAACATTTATTGAAATGAAAGCATGTGAGAAGTTTAGAGGGAAAAATCACTATTTGGTGGAGCTGTTAACAACTCATAGACATGTGAAATGTGACCCCGACTACACACTGCTTTTTGTAAGACGTCAAAAGCCAAAAAGGTTGGAAACCACTGGTTTCATCTTTAACAATGTGTTGTATTTTAAAAGCTTGTTATATTATCCATTGTGTCAAATCTTCATCTGAAAAGTAACTAAAGCTGTCAAATAAATGTAGTGGAGTAGAAAGTACAATATTTCCCTCTGAAATGTAGAAAGTAGCATCACATGGAAATACTCAAGTAAAGTACAAGTACTTCAAAATTGTACTTAAGTAGCCTTAGTAACTTTCACTGCCAGTGTAGTGGTTTCATATTCGGTTAACATTGTATATGCATATAATAAATTTAATCCTAACAAAATGACTTAATATATGTGTGTCCTTGTATCAGGTGGAGAGGTAATGTGGGTGTATGAAATGGTTTATAAGCAACGTGGACTGTGTCATAGATGTTTAGCCAAAATTGTTTGCATGAGTGGACACAGGTAGCAGCCAGAGCCTGATGGTGGCCGAGGTGGCGCCCACCAGAAGATATAATAAGGTGTTGATGTAAGCTGAGTGTCATAAATATGTCAAGCGGAAGAAGATAAGGGACTTGCCCACAGGAGCATGAAGTGACAGCAGGGTGAAGAAAGGTGAAGAGGAGACGAAAAAGAGGTGAAGTAACTTGCCTTAATGTTAAAAAAAGCTGAGATCATTATTGGCAATATATCAAATTTGGTGGTGGAGGTTTTAATGGTGGAAGATACATGGACTTTGTGACATGGGAGGAACCCTGACGCTCCACATTGGGAGGCGCTCTCTCTCTCTTCAGGGTATTTAAGATGATGGTTTCTCATTTGGTTTTTATGTTTTTGCTTCCTGAACTGAGCCTCAGTTTACTGAATTATACTGTTTGCACAGTAAATCTAATATCGCACTGAATTCAACTACTTTTGAGACTAAAAGATGTTGTGTAGCTGAAGATCTAAAGGCCCAAATGACAAACTTTTATCAGTTACCACACCAGCTGACAGTTATTACACAGCCGGGTTCAAATGGTCGTCTTTGTGAACTTGACATGCAAACAGAGAGGAAGATGTCAATAAATATATTTCTGAAAGCTTCCACTTATTGTTTTCTGTTGCTGTATTTTATGACTCTGTTATGGAAACTTCTCGGGGTGTGGCGTTTAAAGGGTGTGCGGATACTCAGAAAACAGGAAACACTGCAGCTCGACCCGGATGTTGGTTTCTTTATGTAATATTTTAGGAAAAAAAGCCCCACATTTAGCCCTGTTATTGCTCCCAAAAACCTTTGCCCAGTCATGCCCTTTTCAGGAGAAAGGAGGGAGGGAGGGAGAGAGAGGGGGGGGGGAGTCACGTGGGTTGGTGACAGCCCGTACCGCGCTCTGTGATTGGTCGAGCCACTCCAAGCCCGTCCCCTCCGATAGGCTGTCCTTGGCGACGTCACGGCGATCAGCTGTTGGAGCCCCACAACAACAACAAAAGAAAGAGCAGTCGGGGGACTGAAGGAAGGAAGCTGAACCGCACTGTGACTCCCGATGTAAAGAAAAAATAAAAAAACCCCGAAATTAACATTTTTTATATTTTATTTCTTCCGCGAAGAAACCTCAAGTTTTTCTATTTTTCGAAAAGTAACGTCTCTACCTCAGTTTTAAAGGATTTTAATCACGATTTCAGCTCGTTTACATCCTCTGCTTCTGCCGCAGGTGAGCTCTTTGTTTTCTCCTCCGTGAACGTTAACGGCTCCGGTGCCTTTTTTTTTTTATTCTGATGCTAATTACATTTTTTTCCATCCGCTTAACAGCAGAGACACTTTCAACACATATAACAGACACATATTGATAAGTTATGTTGTGTTATTGATCGTTAAAGATGTATTTTAATCGCTTTTATCTCGCTGCTGCGGCGGTTTTGTTTTGTTGTTGTTTTTTTTTTTTTTTTTTGCTCGCTTTAGCTGCAGCGTTTCGTGTTTTCCGCCATCGACTAAAAGAAGTTCCCGGTGTGTTCTGGAAAATCTTTCATGATATATTTCGAGAGATAAAAGTTAAACAGGCAGCTCTGCGGTCCTGCCCTGCCGGTGTTGAATTACAGCCTCCTCCCCTTCCTTTTCTAGTTAAACCGTCCCGACGCTGCTGCTGCTGCTGCTGCAGATTAAAACCGGACCAGTTCGTCTTTTTTGTCCTACAGACTGGTCGTTAAACCGCATTCAGCTCCACAAGACTCAGCCGATTAATCGATTAGTCGACGGGAAAGATAATTAATTGACAACCATCTCTGTAATCGGTCATGTATTAGATGAAAAATGCTAATCATTCTCTGTTTCCAGCTTTTTCTAAGTGAGGTTTTGTTCTGTTATTGTAATGTCAGTTTTTATTGATTGAGGACTATTTAGCAGATTGGAGACGTCACTCTGAGCTCACTGATCGGCATTTCTCACTATTTTCTGCTGTTTAATGAACCAAACAATCGATTAAGGAACATATAATCATCTATAAGAACAATCCTTTGTTGCAGTTCTTGTAACAAGCAAAAATGCTCAATAAATTGTAAATTTACTGCTTTTGTCGGTGTTATATTATTGTAAATTGACTGTCTTTGGATTTTGTATGATTGGTCAGACAAAAAAAGATATTTGAAGACATTATCTTGGGCTCTAGTGGATTGTCATTGGCATTTTTCCTTTATTTTCTGCCTACAGAAGGCTATTAAACTCTATTTCTGCTGTAATAAGCAGATGTGTGTAAACTCATATCTGCTATTTAAAAGATACGTCCATCCCTGATGATACGAGACCTCCTGGAGCCTAAATCCTGAGCAGATTTAAGGATTTAAAGCGTCCTTCATACCTCTCATACAGCACATTTTACGCTCGGATGAATAAATAATGCGGGATATGATGTAACAGATGTATTAATTGCGGTGTCGTTCAACAGAAATCCGCAGCTTTGACTCCGTGACCCGTTTAACAGCATTAATCTCCCATAAAACAGCCCGATCAGCTTTCCTTTGTGTGTTTTGGTGATTATAGCGAGAAGAATGGATTCATATCTGGTATTTGTTTATTCCTGAAGTGTCCCGGGACTGAGGAGGAGAAGAGGAGGAACAGGTGCAGCAGATTATCGGCCTGCTGCTGCTGTTTGTTGTCGGTGTGACACTCAGTCAGTCAGTCAGTCGGTCGAGACCTTGTTGAGTTTTCGGTGCGTCTCTCCGTCACAGCTGCTCGGTGTTTACAGAGGCGGAGTTTGGCTTTTGTTCCAGAGAAGAAGAGCGAGCGATTTCTATTTCTTTCTGCACGTGTAATGAATATGACAACAGAGAAATACGAGCCGGGGCGAGAGGATTTAAACGCATCACAGCCGAGGGATGAACCTGCCTCGAACGCGCCGCGCGTTCAGGTGCTGCAGAGAAAAATCCGACATTTGGACGTTTTGAGTTGTTGGCGGCTGATGAGACGAGAAAAAAAACACACGTGTGCCTCCTGGTGGTGAACAGACGTAGTGTTTGTGAATAGTTTAAATGTTAAAGGCACATTCCGCGATTTAAAGTGTTACCAAGATTAAAAACACACTACTGGAATCAGCTGTTCCTCCCAAACTGATTAATAGGTTTAAAAAATACAAAAACTAGACAACAACCGAAAACACAGTTCAGTTAATGTTTTCTGGTTATGTTAGGTTTGTTTACATCAGTCATGTTTGTAGAGCTGCAATGATTAGTCGATTAATCAATTAGTCGATCAATAGAAAATTAACCACTAACTATTTTGAAGAATCATTTTTAGTCTTTTTTTAAAGGAAAAATACAAAAAAATCTCTAAAATGTGAATATTTTCTGGTTTCTTTTGTCTTCTATGAGAGTAAACTGAATATCTGACATTTTATAGACCAAACAACTGATTGATAAATTGAGAAAATGATTGACAGATTAATTTATAATGATAATAACTGTTAGTTGCAGCTCTAGCTGGCAACAGGTGTTTACATCAGTGATGTTGGTGATCGATCAGGCTGAATATTACATGTAACGACTGTCAACTGTCAGTCAAAAGAAAAAGATAAAACATTAGCAGCTATTTTGATAATCAAATATCCGTCTTAATTGTTTAATTGTAATTCTTTTAAAAGCCAAATATTTTCTGGTTTCAGCTTCTCAAATGATGACATGATGAATTATCACAGCTGACAGGAAACTGAATATGTTTGAAGACATTTGAAGACGACACCGCGGGCTGTGTGACATTAAAACACCTATTATTTAATATTTACAGACAAATCAATGAATGGATTCAGCAGATATTGATCCAGAAAAAACATTAAAGCAGTTTTTCATTCTCATGTTGTCTGAAGAGCTTAAAACAAGCTCCACCAATCAGATGGTTGTACGCAGCCTGTGAGGCAAAACTCAGGGCAAAACAACAGGCAACTAACAGCTCTGCTGCTTCTGATGAGCAAACAGTAACAAGTGGAAGCAACTAGAGTGACGTTTTTATCAACTCTTCTTCTCTGTCGTCTACGTTCTGGCAGCTGGACAGTTCAGAGAGGTTTTAAATTAAACTGAGCGACAGAAGCAGGATTTTGAAGTGGAAACATCTCTCTTGGCTCTAATCTGCTCTTACTGAGCCAGTTATCTGTTCATACAGCAGCTGCAGGAGGACGGTGACACCGATCTCGTTTAGTCCTCCATCAAGTGTGAAAACGTGCAGCGTGAAGAGGCGACCGGCTGCCGGCCAGCTGTGTCTGCGTATCCTCTTCTTTTATTTATGGAAGCTTCTCTCCGCTCGTCTCCATCAGCTCCACAACTGCAGCTGCTGCTGCTCGCTTCCATCAGACCTGACAGGAAACGAATCCGCCCTCAGTTACAGTGATTCACTCTGCAGGAACCAGCCTGCAGACGAGTAACAGTCTTTATTCTCTACATCTCTGTATCCGAGGCTCCTCTCACACTTTATATGACGTCATTTACAACCAGACAAGTGCAGGTGATGAGAACTTTAATTAAGTTGTTTTCTTGAGTGATTGATTGATCAATTAGTCTCTAAATGGTCAGAAAATAGTGAAAAATGTTCCTAATCATCTTCAAATGTCCAAAGATGTTCAGTTTACAATGAAAGAAAACAGAGAAAAGCAGAAAATCTTCATATTTATAGAAGCTGGAAACAGAAATTGTGACTTTTTATTGATTGATAAACGACTTTAAATGATAAATTGTATCAGTTTATCGTCTAAATCTCAGCTAAAGTGTCACAAAGGTAAAAATAAAGTGTTTCAAGATGATAAAAAACAAACAATTACAGAAAATTCAGTTTATTTTTCTGAGTTTTCGTGTTGAGTTTTTTGAGTTGTATCTCTCCAGGTGTCACATCCTACAGTCATCCTACAGTCATCCTACAGTCATCCTACAGTCAGACGTTCAGCTGTGACATAAAACTATAAACTTGTTATTGTTTAAAGAGTTTAAACTGCTGAGGAAGCAGCTCACATGGTTTTGTATTTTTCATTTTGGAATAAACTGTCAGATGGTTTCAGGCAGATTTTTGGGTCTTTTTTTTTTCTTTTTTTTGACCAGAAAAACAAAAACTTTCCTTCTTCTTCTTCTTCTTCTTCTTCTTTTTAAAAAGTCTTAATTTACTGACGGTTGTCACTTCGGATCTAAATCTCCTTTTTATTGAGAAAGTTGTGGCCAAAACAGCAGAGAAGGAAGAAGAAAAAAAGCACTAAATCACATTAAAAACACGCCACAGCACATAAATCTCAGCTGATTTTTTTATTTTATTTTTTTTATTTTTGCATGAAAAGTGTGAAGGTTCGGTGTTGAAGAGGCAGCGAGGTGAAGCACTAAGAATACACAGCATCTGTTGAAAGGTTACCTGTAACTTAATAATTATTTGGCCGCCTGCTGAGACTCTTGGCTTTTTAAAATGACAGTCTGACCCCATTTTCTATTTTAGAGTGAAAAGTCCCCTCGTCTACTGCAAATAAAAGAACCGTTTCTACTGGAAAAATACCTTCACACAGCAGCAGCTGTCACTTACACCCCAACAAATATATATATATACATATATATATATATATATATATATATAAATACATATTTATATAAGGTGATAATCAAAATGAACAGCTTGACTTTATTAGGAACAAACAACACGTTTCATCTGTTGCTTTTTCAAGTTCACAGGTGCAAAGTAAAGTCATCTCAGTGATTAATGTTGATTATCACCATATATATATATATATATATATATATATATATATATATTACTGGCTGTGCGTGGGGGAGTTCTGTCTGTTGATAGATATATAAATATAAATCCATGTTGTTTCAGGCTCTCTGTGTTATTTAAAGTTTAATGGAAACTCAGTTAGTTTTTTCTTTCTGTATCTGTGAGATGTGGTTGAATATCTTGTTGACTCTCTTACACTCTGTGGAAAAGATGATTGAACATCTCAGCCTTTATTTTTAGTCTTCAGCCCTGAACGACACCGACTCAACTCACATCACTTGAGGCGGTTTTATCAGATTTCACAAAGTTTCCTTTTTAGAGACACAAAAGGCTTAAAAACTACATTTAACACACCTGGAAACACCTGGAAACACCTGGAAACACACACTGATGTTCCTGGTTGGACTAAATAAAAGAATAAATGCACCAAAATATTAAAACTTAAGTAAAAAAAACAAGAGTAGAAATTTAAAAGGTGTAACAGCAGTTAGTTTCAGTCTCAGTGAGTCTGTTTCTAGATGTTTATCCAGAGCTGCAGATCACAGTTAATTAATAAATGATGACTTGATGCGATGCAACTAACAGTTTTTATATCATTGATGAATCTGTCGATTATTTTCTCGGACGATTAGTTTTTCAGTCTTTAAAATGTCAGTAAACAGTGAAAACTGTGAATCATCGTTTTCCCAAAGATGCAGCCTGGAATATCTGGTTTCATCTGAACCAACAGTCAACAACTCAAAGATCTTCAGTTTACTGTCAGAGAGACGAAAGAAACCAGAAAATATTCACATCTAAAAAAGATGAGATTCAAGATTGAATCAAATAGTTGGTGATTAGTCTGAACTTTTGACCTGAAACATAAATAATCTCACAGCTTCAATAATTTTCCAGTCATATAAAACATTCAGGAAGCAGAAATGATGAAGGTTCATCACTAGTGAATCTGGAGTCTGTTGATGTAGATTCAATCTGTTTCTCTTTTCTTCTTTCAGGACTTTGTTTTGTACTTTTGCACTCGTTGACTCGATCGTGACGTTGAGCGATGTCCAGCCTGCTCCTGCTGGCCCTCAGATGATCCATGACCACACGCTGTTGATGCACTTTAGCACCTTTCCGGAGCCCTTCCCTCGCCGTGAACCCCGCAGCTGATGACCAAAGTGCCCGCCACGCCCCCCCGCCGTCGCCCCGAGCCACGCGCCTCCCCCAGCCCCCTCCACCTGACGCCCCCCCACGACGTCCCGGGATGTTCCAGAGGTTCGCCAGCGCTCTGTTCGGGGACGACGTGGAGGAGCTGAGTCGATGCAGCAGACCCGGAGACGGCAAAGAGGAAGAGGAGGAGGATGAAGACTGGATCCTGGTCAACTACCTGGGTAAGTAACCAGCTAGGGGTCTCAATCAAAAGAATAACAAAAGACGGAGTGAAGTAGCAAGGGATCATGGGAGTTGTTGTTAATCATTCAGGATGTTTTTACCCACAGAGGTCTCCTCCTCTCCAGAAACAAACGTACACGCAGATTAAAATCATTAAAATATTAATTAAAGCTGTTTCACCTAAAAAAATCAATATTTCTCCGACGATGTTTGGTGACCACCGGACTTCCTGGAGGGGCTGTTAGCCAAGCTGCTGCTAACGTTTGTCCAGTTTATTTCTCTGATAACTTAAGATCCAGACGTCCAATGACTAAAATCCTTCTTCCGGCTAAAAGATATAGTTAAAAACAACCTAAATTTATCATGAAAATGTGTCTTAAAACTGAATAAAAGTCCATTTATAACAGTTTGTGTGGAACAACCACAACACCGATGTATTATCTTGTATGTAAGTTACTCTTTGGTAGACGCCATTGTAGCGGACAAACACAGCGCCGCCGTATGCATCTGGTGCGTGTTTACTCTTTGGTAGAGGAGGTATGACGCCATCGACAGGCGACCAAATGAAACGGTCCGTTACTTTGATTAAATTACAGATTTCTCTGGGTTTGAACATTGTTGGAAACATTTGGGATAATATAAGTACACAACTCAACAACATATATAACATAGGTCTAGTTGTTTTTAGACATTTTAATGTGGAATAATTACAGATTATATCTTTTTAAAACCAGTCAAATATGCAAATCCAGCTCAAGACGTTTTTGTTTTAAGCCTCATGAGAAAATCATGTGGAGGTAAAACAACTAGAGCTGCAATGATTAGTCAATTAATCAATTAGTGGACAGAGTATTTATAAAGTGATGACCACGGCATCGTAGTTCAGTTTTTTTCCACTCAGCGTATTAATTTCTTTAATTAGAAAGCGTCTTAAACGTCTCAGGTTCGAGTTCGGTCAGTGACCTTTAGTGAACATTCCTCGTTTCTCTCTCTTCACTCATTTCCTGTCGTCAGCTGTTCAACTAATGAATGCCCCGAAAATATCTTCCAACTTTCAGAAATACAACATAAAAACATTTACAGACACCAGCAGCTGTAATAAACCAGTAATACTGGTAACAAACATGCAGTTGGAATGGATGAAAACAGTTTTTCTTTTAATTTAATTCATTTTAAAGTTTTAACTAACATGAAAAGATTCTCTTCAAAACCTTCAAATTGTGTTTCATGGTCTATAAACCTGATTTTATTGCTTCTGTGCAGTAAAAGGTAATAATTGAGTAATAAATCTCTCATGATGAGACAACGAGACGCTCTGTTAATCTGATATCTTCATGCTGCTGCAGCCTTTAAGTTTAATCTGTTTATGATTCACATCCAAACATGTCTAACTGTTTATTACAATCATCTAAAGAGGTGCATGTCTGAAAGTGACACAACAAATAAATTACTAACAAATAAATATGTTTTAAATTTGGTTCAGTTGAAGCAGCAGAAAATAAAGCGACAGGCTTCAGATCAGGAAGGAAAGTTACTGAACAACTTTAGATTTTGTTACGGCAGCTACGAGTCGGGGGCCAACTTTCCAGAGCTGTCTGAGATCAGAGAAAGGTCCCAATCAAAACAGACACGACACACACACACACACACACACACACACACACACACACACACACACTCGCTGTGTACACAAACATGACACTGTAGTGACTTCCAGAAGGCTCCGAGTGAAGTTTGGCCCACCGTTCACCCACCGCCGCTCACGACTTGACCCGTCTCCGATTCCACAGGCGTGTGAATATTTTTGGGGAGGGGGAGGGAGGAGGGGGGGGCAGAGCAGAGGAAGACTGGCCCAGTTCTGGCTGGGAGGAGGAGGAGGAGAAGGAGGAGGAGGAGGAGGAGGAGGAGGTGATGGGGGGGGGGGAGGGGGCGTCAGGCAGTTTATGGGCAAGTCAACCTGTAAACAGGTCAAACAAAAGCGTCGGAGGAGCCAGAGGAGGTAAAAATAGAGTCTGCTGGAGGTGGACATGTAAGGGCACAGAGACGCTCTGACGTCCCTCCTGACAGACACACCTGGTCTCAGCCTCGTGTTTCTCTCAGGTACGTTGTCAAGTTCCTGCTAAAAACATGAAGCTGAGAGATTATGATCTGGTTTGATGGATGTTTGATGGTTTAAATATAATAAGAGACTCTCTGGTCTTTGCAACGTGATGTGATTTAATCTCAGAACTGACCTGAATAAACACTTTGATCCCGGCGTGATTTATGTCCCAATTTTTTTCCAGCTGAAGGTCAGAATGATAAACTCCACTTAAAGAGAAACAGATCGACCGGTCGAGGTTTGGAAATCTGTCAATACTGCAGATTTCAACCCCTGCAGATGTTGCTATTTAAGAAAATGATCAGAAAAACAAGAGTTGAGCTGATCAGAGTCGTGCTGGCGGTTCGTCGTCGGACCACCGGAGGCTTGATTGCAAAGAGTTGAACCTCAATATTTTTTTCAGTATCGACCAAAAATGTGTCAGCGAGTATTTAAGTGTTTGCACACGTTCACAGTCAGTCAGTTTGACACGATTTCAACATTTGAGAACTTGTTGTTTTGTTGCATGAAGAAGTGAGTTCTGCTGAGAACATGTTTATGTTCCTCAAAATATTTAGGTAGTGAAACTGACTCATCATATCCACACTAGTTTAAAAAAATATGCAGCTCAAATGATACTTTCTACATCTCTCAGTGCAGACTTGGATGGATGTTAACACACGAACGCCGGCGTACACCGAACGCAGCATAAACAGAACTGAAAATACTGGCGGCATCATGTTTAGAGCTGCAACTTTATCGATTAGTCATTTAGTCCATAAAATGTCAGAAAAATGTTTCCCAAAGCTCAAGATAATGACTTTAAATGTCTCGTTCTGTCCCAAACAAACCCAAAAGATGTTCAGTTCAATGTCAAACCAGAAAATATTCACATTTCAGAAGCTGGAACCTCTTAAAAAATGACTTCAAATAATCAGTCTTGTTTTGTCTGACCAACAGTCCAAAGATATTCAGTTTATTGCTGTATATGACGAGGAAAAGCATCAAATCATCACATTTATTATTAAATGATCAAAACAGTTGCCGGTTAACTTTATTTTAATCGTTGCAGCTCTATTCTTGTGTGATAAATGATAAATCAATTAACAAAACAGTCGTAATCGATTAATTGACTAATCACCTGTTGCAATAAGCCGATAGATGTGTGAGTGTGACGTGCAACCATGTTTGTTGTGATCAGTGAAACGTGTCAAAGCTCGACTGAGGTGAAATCATCCGGAGCAGCTGAGATCAGATGTTTGTTTGTGCTGAAACTCTGCAGACTTTTTTTTTTATTGGTTGATGAAGGAGAAAGTGTTGAAGGTCAGTCGGTTCATTCAAAGCCACACTGACCTCATTAACCCGTCACACACAAAACCTGCCAAGAGTCTGTAAAAAAAAAACAAAACACTCAACAACAACAGTGTTTGACTCCTGCTGCTGCTGCTGTAGAGGCCTGTTCTTCCTCCTCCTCCTCCTCCTCCTCCTCCTCCTCCTCCTCGCTCTGCAAAAAAAAAAAAAAAAAACACCTGCAGCCTCTGGAGGAAGAGATCAGCTGCTATAATGGAGTCGGACAGCGAGGAGGGGGGGGGGGTTGTCCCGCTGAGAGGATAAACCGTTGCGGATCAGCCTGCCGGGCGCTGAGTCAGCAACTCTGCAGCCTCTCTCTCTCTCTCTCTCTCTCTCTCTCTCTCTCTCTCTCTCTCTCTCTCTCTCTCTCTCTCTCTCTCTCTCTCTCGGTGCTGTTGTGGGTAAACAAGGATTCCTCTGTGAACTTCCTGTGAGTCGCTAATGTCACGTGTGGAAACGAGCTCCAAAAACTCTCTCTCACATGCATGGACAGCGAGTTACATGCATACAGTAAACAGTGACAGAGCAGAAGGTCATGAGGAGATCATTTGATGAAGGTGCCAAGTTGCTGCTTTTCATTAGTCGCTTCGGTCCCGACAGTCGTCTGTTTTGTGCAGGAAGATAAAGCGCAGCGGGGGGTAAGAGATGAAGATCAAATATCAATTCTTATTTACAGGCTTTATTTGACTGCTGGATAAAAATACAACGTCCTTAAACAGAACTGAAATCAAACAGAGACGTCTGCTCGGGTCGATTTATTTTTAGCGTCCAGTCTGCCAGCTTGAGATCATGTTGCCTTTCCACTTCATAACTTCCTGCGTCTTCTTCTGTGAATCATTAGAAGCTGATGTCGGATCAAAAGGACCCCCCCCCCCCCCCCCCCCCCCCCCTCCCTCCTCCCCGACCCGCTGCAGCTTCTGGCAAACAGCCTGTTTTGCGAGTGTTTAGATGTTGGCACGTTCACAGCACGTCTGTGATGATTTATGTGCACCAACAAAAAAAGTGCAGCGGTCAGTATCTGAGGCTTGGTGTAGGAGGGATCAGGTGGTTGTGAGGAGATTAAACGGTTGTGTCGGTGTGAGACAGAGGAGACAGAGGAGACAGAGGAGACAGAGGACGGGTTTAACAGGACACACAGAGGCGTGTTTGCAGACACAAACAGAGACATGCGTGCAGGCTGCGGTTTGTGTTGAACATGTGATGCTGAGCTGTCAGGAAGTCGTCCTGCAGCTCTCTGTGGCTGTGCAAGAAAATGATTGTTTACATCACACTGCTGCTGCTGCTGCTGCTGCTGCTGCACAAACAGGTCACGCTGCCCCCTGCTGGCAGACCGACGACGTTACACCACAGACCGATTCTACAATCAGATTCCCACAATTAAAGCAGTGACGTCTTTACCAGCTAAACAACAGCTGGTCCAGTAAATACTGTGGTGAAAATATAAGACGCCAACCTGACATTTAAGGGTCATCTGAAGTACAAAAACACATATTTTCTCATTTAGCTTCACTGTTTTTATCTGTTTCTGTAATTTGTGGCTCCTCTTCATCATATTGGAGGTGAATGAGGTTTAGTTTGTGTTGCTCAACAGGCGGCGTCAGGTTCTCTCTGTCTCTGCATTTCCTGTAACTCAAATGTTATTTTTTAATAAAGGCAGAATGCAAAAAAAAAACATCTAAAATTCAACAGCAGCATCTCTTGCGGTAACAACATCTCCGTAGGACTTTTTCACAGTAGGAAAAGCAAATATCTATTATTTTTATTATCAATTAATCTGCCAATTATTTTCTTAATTACTCTTTGTGTCTATAAAATGCCAGAAAATAGTAAAAAATGACCATTTCTTAGAGCCCAAAGGTGACAAATGTCTTGTTTAGTCTTATCAACAGTCATAAATCCAAACATACAGTTTTCTATCATCTGTGACACAGAAAAGCTTCAAATCTTCACATTAAAGAAGCTGCAACCAGCAAATATTTTACTATAATTGATAATCAAAATTGTTGCAGCTCTACACATTAACTGAATATATTTTACAGTCAGCTGTCAGATGTTTTTTTGTCTGATGCAACTTGACAAAAAGTCAGCAAAGTGACAACGTGGATTCAGAGTGTCTCCAAACATGTTGACAGCACATGTGCACATCTGCTTTCTGCTCCGCGTGTCCGTTTTTTAGTGTATATCAGGGGGTTGAATGAGGACAGGCTGATTCTACCGAGTGGACGCAGAAATATCAGAGACAGAAACCTTAAAATGTAACAAGAGTCCTGAGAAAATCTGCTTTTATGACTCCTTTACTTCCTTGACATATGAATTATAAATATAAAGCAGAAACTAGGGATGAGCAGAGAGCCCAGTATTTGTATTTGTATCTGTATTTGTTGAGGCAGCAAAATTATTTGTATTTGAATAAAAGTGGAAAGAGGCTTAAAAATCCTGTTTTTTGTTTTTATTACGCTTTTAATTTTAGAAATTAAAGTGTTACAATAAGTGTTCATGTCAGTAGTTCAGCTTTATCTCTGGGGAACACCCCCAACTCCGGGACTGATGTCCAAATTAGGAAATATGCGTCATGTAGCAGGTGGATGTGACTCCCCTCACTGAGACCTGCTGATAGACGTCACAGCGGAGCAGAGGAGAGACACTGAGATAGTGATGTAACCGACCTGCACGCTGATGTTTAACATGTTTTTTTTTCTTTCCGAAAACAAATAATTTTAAAAAATATTTGTATGAAACAAATATTCGTATAAAACCCACTATTTGCTTTGTCGATTGATATATTTGTATTCGGGCACAGCCCCAGTAGAAACCGCTCTGTAATCAATAGATCACATGATTGATTCCTCTGATCTGTGTGTGCAGCTGAAGCCTGCTCCAGTCAGTGTGGCGACGGCCGCTCCGGATCCACCGTCAGCCCAGAGGAAGAGGAGGAGGATGAAGAGGAGGAAGACCTGGTGATGATCCCCTCCCCGATGGCCAGCCCCCCCATCCGTTACGCTTCCTGCACCTCCCTCAACTCCACGGCCGACACCGACCCGGACGGCGGCGCCGAGGAGGAGGAGGAGGAGGAGGACGAAGAGGAGGACGAGGAAGAGGAGGAGAGCGGGTTCCTGCGCCTGGACGCCTGTTCTCTGGAGGAGAGCTGGTTCGTCACCCCGCCGCCCTGCTTCACCGGCCGCGGCAGCCAGCCCGTCCTCCTGGAGACCAGCCCCCTGGAGAACCTGCTGATCGAACACCCCAGCATGTCCGTCTACGCCCACCACAGCCCCCCCCGGCTGACCCTCGACCCCCTGCCCCGCTCCCTCGACCTGGAGCTGGGCTTGTTGCCCAGCAACGTGCCCAACGCCCCGACGGCCTCAGGTGGGAAAGAGAAAGGCAGACGCATGCTGGACGGGCCTCGTCACAGGTAAGAGCTCCAGAAATTACTTCGAAAAAGCTTTGTGTTTTTATTCATTACATGTTTTCACTTATTATTGCAGAATGAGTCTTTTCCATGTGATGCTACTTTCTACATTTCAGAGGGAAATATTGTACTTTCTACTCCACTACATTTATTTGACAGCTTTAGTTACTTTTCAGATGAAGATTTGACACAATGGATAATATAACAAGCTTTTAAAATACAACACATTGTTAAAGATGAAACCAGTGGTTTCCAACCTTTTTGGCTTTTGATGTCTTACAAAAAGCAGTGTGTAGTCGGGGTCACATTTCACATGTCTATGAGTTGTTAACAGCTCCACCAAATAGTGATTTTTCCCTCTAAACTTCTCACATGGTTTCATTTCAATTAATGTTCAAATGATCCAATATTTCAGCAAAAATCAAAGATTAGAGAAAAAGTCCAAAAACTGAAAACAGATTTGTGTATCAGAACTTTGTTTTTTCTTCTTTCCTCTCCCATTAATCATCTCACCACCCCTCAGATTTATCTGCTGACCCTTTGGAGGGGCCCGACCCCTAGGTTGGGAACCACCGGACTAAACTAGCTAACTGTATATAAAGTAGTGTAAACTAGCTCCACCTCCAGCAGCTACAACAGTAACATGCTGCTCTAACACTGATGCTTCACTATTAATAATCTAATGATGTCATATATAATAATATATCAGTCAGAGGGACCAAACCACTACTTTTACTGCAATACTTTAACTACATCAAGCTCATAATACTTATGTACTTTTACTGCAATACTTTAACTACATCAAGCTCATAATACTTATGTACTTTTACTGCAATACTTTAACTACATCAAGCTCATAATACTTATGTACTTTTACTGCAATACTTCTGTGCCTCTAATATCTAATACAGGTCTGTAGTCTTGGTTTGGTCTCACAGTTCTCTCTCCCTCTGTGTTTGTCGCCCCCTGCAGGCCAGACGTGGCGGTCGTCCAGCGTCGCTCCAGCCTCCACTCTGCCTGCTACGCCGCGGCGCTGTCGGCCCGCGCCGGCCTCCTGCAGCAGCGGCCGGGCCTCGCCGCCCAGCACGCCCAGCCGCTGTCCCGCAACGCCCTGCGACGCCTCAACCTGCTGCGCCCCCCGAAGGCCAGCACCATGCACCTGCACCAGCCCAACCAGAGACACCTCAACTTCTGATGAGGCCCTCCCCTCCCCTCCCGGCAGCATCACCTTCATCATCATCATCATCATCATCATCATCATCAACCTCGACCCTGATCCTTTAAGCAGTATAAACTAACACTGGTCACACACACACCAGCAACAAGTCGATCTACATCATCAGTTACACACCGCAGTCTCTAATCAGATGGTGAAACAGGGAACATGGCTGCTTGTTTATCTTTTAAATCTTATCAGCTCATGTGGCCAAGCAGGTATAAAGTTTGCCCCCTCTTCCTCTTCTTCCTCCTCCTCCTCCTCCTCTTCCTCTTCCTCCTCTTCCTCCTTCATACTGATGCTGAGAAGAAGGGATGTGAAAAGAAAAAGGTCATCATGTGTCCTCCTTCCTGTTTCCCCTCTCTCTGTTTGTGTCCAATCACAGCGAGGAAGAGTTGTCACGACGACGTCTTCCTCCCTCTCTTTATCCCTTTCTTCTTCTTCTTCTTCTTCTTCTTCTTCTTCTTCTTCTTCATGGACAACTTATATGTGTAGAATCAATGCTGTAGGTCACTTTACTCGGCGGCAGGTTCGCAGAGCGCCCGAGGCAGGATGGCGGCGATGGTGATGTCACAGTGATGTCATAGCAGGGGGTTGCGTGGTCTCCTGACTGTCTGGCAACCTTTTTAGGCAACTTCTCAGGACATCAGAAGACGTTTCAGATCCCTAAAATCACTTGAACATGTTGCAGTTTTGCCCAAAAAGTTGTCAGTCGTGATGTTTTGAAACTAATGAGTCGCTGTTACCTTTTTTAAAGGAAAAATCCCCTCAAACCATCTCGACACTGTTTTTAATCTGTAATCTGTATTTGTCGGCTTGTCTTGTGAGATCTTACAGTTCCCAGAATGCCTTTCAGCTAGTCTAATAAAGGGATATTCTGTGAATTTTTACATGTCAAAGTCAACTTAACACAGTTTTCTGACGTGATGTCATCGCGGTTACCTCAGTTTGTAGACTACAACTTTATAACAGAAAGCAGGGCGTCTAATGGAAAGATGCTATCGAGTTGCATTATGGGAAATGTAGGATGCAGAGTTTGTGGAGCTTACTAGGGACTAAAACTCAGGATATTTCAGCTTCTGCTGCTTCAATTGCAAAAGCCCCTAAACTCTCTGGAAGTGCAATATTACATGACTGTAGAACTTTAAATATAAAACCTTCATTTTCAGGTTTGTTTGTTTTTTTAAAGAATTTCTTGCTGAGAAAAACCTAAAGTATTTAATTTCTTTCCGTAGTAGCAACTACTGCCGACGGTTTGCAACAAAACATTCATTCCACCTCCGTTTATGTTTAGAAAAAATCTATTTTTGCAGAGCTGAACGCGAGCCGCCAGGTGTGAGCGAGTTGCATCCGGCCTGATATCTGAAACATGAGAAACAGAACAGAGAAGTTAAACGAGTCAACAAAATGTTTTCTCACTCAAACCGGAGCGTTTCTCGTAGCTGCTCGGTATTCTGGTTTATTTCCTGTGAGTACAGATACAGATTTTTAGTTTCTGTGTGTTTCTTCCCTTTTTTTGATCATCGACTTTGGTTCAAGAAACTTAAACTGCAAAATATTGAGGAACTGAAACCAAAAGAAAAGAAAAACACAGTAAGTAATGAAGTCAGCGATGCAAAACCATTCAGTAACCTCTGTCAACAGCCTTACAGCATTTTTAAGGGGATTTTTCCTTTAATTTCCTGCCTTCAAATGTAAAAAAAAAAATCTGCTCTCCTGCAGCGTCACCCTGCTGTTAAACACGGCTCGTCCTGCGGCGGCGGCGGCGGCGGCGGCGGCGGCTGAACCTGCCTCTGACTTTGTAATTCAGTACTTTTCACAATATTTTCTTGAAAAAAGAAAGAAAAAAAAAATTACTGGGTTAAATATCACTAAACGCCTTGTTTTAACGGTAGCTTTGAGATGAATAGAAATGTTTAAAAAAAAAAAAATGTATTTAAAAAAAAAAAAACTTCCAAAATATTTTTGAAAAGAAAAAAACAAAATTACATATCAGTATGAAGTTGGTATATATGCGTCTACGGTTTCTTGCTTAGGTATGTTTGGTTATGTTAGTGTGCAAATCTGTTGCATGGTTGTAGAGTTGTGTTAGTGTTACGATGGTTGGAGAAAAAAAAGAAAAGAAAATGGAAAAATTTTTCTTTTTATTAATTTTTTTTTTGTTCTTAAAAAAATAAAAATCTGCAGTCCACTTCTCAGGGTCACAACCAATCACCTTTACACTTTAGGAAAATGCAGATTTACTTGACGGCTGATGATTCTTTGTGCGTGCTCGGACTTTTTTTTTCCAGCTCTGTCCCCGGCGAGCTTTTCCCTCGTGAAAATGTTTGTGAGAAATAATCAACTTTTTTTGGTTTTATAGTGTCTCAGAATCTTATCTTGGTCCCAGGACTGTGAAAATGAACTATTGACGCTCTCAGTCGACTGTTGGAAATCCATCAAGATGGAGAGAAACTGTTGGTCTTTTTTTTTTTTTTCAGCAATGTTTATATTTTATTTTTTTGCTCAAGTGTACCTAACATGGTTTTAGAAATGTACTTTATGCTTTTTAACTATTCTATTTTCCATGTTAACTTAGTCACAGTTTGTTAAATTGTTAAAATATTTAAACCAAAAAAGTAGCAATGATCTTTAACCTTTTATTTTTTTTGTTTTGTTAGTTGTTTAGTTTAACATTTAAGTGTTTGTTCTTGGTCTTGGCGCTCTGCGATGGTGGACTGTCAGTTGTTTCATGTGTCTGCTGTAGGGAAAGTGGAGCCCGAGCCGAGTCGCCGCACTGCAGGAGAAGTTAACCATCCAACAAAGTCACTGAACGTATGGAAGCACATTTCTGTCAGAAAACAAAAAAAAAAAAATGAAATTGGAATGACAGAGATAAAAAAAAAATACAAGTGGGAAATAAAAATTGAGACATGAAGTCATAATTATAAGATAGAAAGTCAAAAGTATGACTTATATTGAATAATTTACAGCTTATCATCTCATAATTGTGAAAAAAAGTCAAACATTTTATTGACTATCTCATGTTTTTGCCTATTTAACCCAAAATGTATATATACTCACATTTTTGATTTACTAACTCAAAATAATGTAAAAAGTTTTAATTAGTAGGTCAGATTATGACCTATTATCTCAAAAATATATATATTTAACTAAAAAATATTGTCTTGTTAAGTAAAAAATGTGGTTAAAATATATCTAAAGAATCAAAATTTTGACTTATTATCTCAAACTTTAGAGTATCTCTAATTTTGATTTACCATGAGTTTTTTTTTTTTAACTTTTGTTTTGTTTTTTTCTTGGCGGAAATGGACTTCCATATAAAATCTCACTTTGACTGTTAAAATCTCAATTTCCTGGAGACGTGTGTAAAATCTGCCAACATAAATTCACTAATTCTGATTATTTTTGTGATCTTGAAAGAGAAGAAAACCTCTAATTTCACATTTTGTTGATTTACTCAAAGAAATCCAGTTTATTGGCTGATTAAAAACAAAGAAAGTCAGTTTAAAGGAGAAGTTCGGGTCGTTGATACTGTTTGAAGACGCTCGGACACTAAATATAAACGTCTGTGTGGTTTGAACACAGAATAAAAACAGGATTTTGAGCCTCAGTGAAGATTCAGTGGCTTCTCGCGATGAGACTTTTTGCAGTGTGTGTTGGTTTTTTTTTTTTTTTTTTCCTGAATCTTCAGTCAAATCTTGACTTGGAGTTTGTGTCTCTGTGGTTGTGTTGACGGGACGGTAGCATTAATAAGAAAGCACTAACAAACGTTTGTTAGGCGTCTGTATGGTTCGCTGTAAATACTCGTGATGATAGTGATGGAGTGATTCTCTCTGGTGTATTTAAGCTTTTCTTTTTATTTTCCTCGAATGTGTGTCTCTCTCTACTATCGAGCTTTGCAATCATGGATGATGTTATATGTTTTTTTTTTTTTTTTTGTGTTACTACAATGTTTTTAAAAGGACGAACTAAAAGACAGAAGGGATCGGAGGAGACATGCAGTGAGGATTCGTTGTCTCCTCGTGCTGTTCGGAGACTTTATTGTTTTTATTTAGTTTCTGTTTTCAGTTTCATCTCTCTATCATTAGACTAACAGGGATTTATAATGTTTTTTTTTTTTTTGTTCAATGCCTTGAAATTTGTGGATCACGTGCCTTCCAGGTTGAAATGTTGTAACGACAATGCATCAATGAAGAACTTGAACTCTCTTTTTTTTTTTGTATGTCCCGAGTGGACGTAAATAAAGAAAACAAGACATCAGACACCAACTATGCACCACCCGGTGGAAGCTTGTCCCCCCCCCCAACTCCCCCCCATCCTGCTCCTGTACAGGTTTTATAATGACTCAACAAACCAGACAGAATGATGTAGCAAAAACCTCTTTTTTTTTTCTCCTGTTGTTCATTTAAAAACAAAAAACAAAAAAAAACAGTGTGAAGAATATTTTGTGGCATTTTTATTTTTCACCAAGTGTTAGAAATTTTGCTTTTTTTTTGTTGTAGTTTACTGGAATAATACAGCACTTTGCCAAAAAAAATAAAATAAAATAAAAGGTGTAGGAATTTTAGGGTTAACTTTTATTATTTATCGAACATAACTGGTCTCCTTCTTTGTATTTTTTTTGGATGTATGACAGATCAATTCACTCTGTTCTGATGTCAGAAAAAAAAATAATGCTAATTAAAAAAGTGGGGTCATCTTGTTTTCAAACTGTAATAGTTAATACATGTGATCTCTTATTAGCCTAAAATAAATGTTTTCATACGCAGCTCCTCCGTCTCTGTTTGTTTCTTCTGCCTCCATGAAGTCAATGATCATTTCATTTCATTTAACATTTAATATTTGTCCTGGATACAAGAATGAACGTCATAGTACGAGCATGAAACCTGCTGCTGATTCCACTTAACTAGACAGTAACTAACACTTTCACATCTCATCTGATGTCTTACTGTAGCCTTGCTGTGGAAATTCATTATTCATTAATCTGTCAATTTTAAAAAAATATATATTAATCATTTAGTTAATAATATGTCACAATTCCTCTGAGTCCCAGGCTTCAAATATATTGTTTTGACCAACAGTCCAAAGCCCCAAAATATTACATTACATTACATTTAGCAGACGCTTTTATCCAAAGTGACGTACATATGAGACTGATACAACACCAGCAGGGATCTAGTCAGGAGACAACAACACCAGTAAGTGCCATAAAGCTTAAGTTTGGGCCCAATAGGACGTAGATGCCAACAGGCAGTGCAACAAAGCAATGATTAGAGTCAACAGAGTGCATAGAAGCATGCCTTTTTTTTTTGTTGTTGTTGGTTTTTTTGGGGTTTTTTTTCACCCTACAGTTCATCAAGTGCAGAGGTGTTTGTGAAAGAGCTTGGTCTTTAGTCTTTTCTTAAAGATTGAGAGGGATTCTGCAGATCGAACAGAGTTTGGTAACTCGTTCCACCACCGGGGAACTACAGAGGAGAAGAGTCTAGCCCTGTTAGGCCCTGTTGTGGTACCAGGCGCCTTTCGTTGGCAGAGCGTAGTGGGTGGGAGGGAGTATAGACCTGAATGAGGGAGTTCAGGTAGGCAGGAGCTGCTTTAGTTGCTGTTTTGTAAGCAAGTGTCAGGGTTTTGAATTTGATGCGGGCAGCAACTGGGAGCCAATGGAGGGATATCAACAGTGGGGTGACATGTGCTGTTTTGGGCTGATTGAAGACCAGACGCGCTGCCGTGTTCTGGATCATCTGCAGAGGTTTAAGTGTACATGCAGGGAGGCCTGTTCACTTTACAGTGATATAAAACAGAGAAAAGCTAAAAATATTCACACTGATAAATGATAAATGATGAGTTGATTATAAAAAATAGTTGGCAATTAAATTTTGGTCAATTGATTAATTGTGTCAGAACTACAGGACGTAATGGAAACGTTTAACATTTTGTTATGTTGCAGCTTTATAATAAAATCATTTAAATTCATTTTTTCCCTCATCAATCTACACTTCATATCCCATAATGACAAAGTGAAGACAGAATTTTAGAAATGTTTTAAATATCACATTGACAGAAGTATTCTGACCCTTTGCTGTGACACTTTAGCTTCAGGTTCCTCCCATTTCTCCTGATCATCTTTGAGATGTTTCTACACCTTGACTGGAGGCCACCTGTGGTCAATTTGATTGATTGGATGATTTGGAAAGGAACACACCACCTGTCTATATGAGGTCTCACAGCTGACAACATATATCAGAGCAAAAACTAAGACATGAGGTTGAGGGAACTGAGGCACAGATCTGAAGAAGACTACAAAGACATTTCTGCTTCAGTGAAGGTTCCCAAGAGCTCAGCAGCCTCCATAATTCTTAAATGAAAGAAGTTTGGAACAACCAGGACTCTTCCTACAGCTGGACGCTCGGACAAACTGAGCATCGAGGGAGACGGGTCTTGGTAAGAGAGGTGACCAAGAACCTGATGGTCGCTCTGGCTAAACTCCAGAGATCCTGTGTGGAGATGAGAGAAACTTCCAGAAGGAAAACCATCACAGCAACCAACACGCCACCGATCTGGGCTTTATGGCAGAGTGTCCAGATGGAAGCTTCTCCTCAGTGAAAGAGACAGGAAAGCACCTAAAGGACTCTCAGACTGAGAGAAACAAGATTCCCTGGTCTGATGAAACCAAGATTAAACTGTTTGGCCTCAGGTCAAGCGTCATGTCTGGAGGAAACCAGGCGGTGCTCATCACCTGCCCAGTACCATCCTAACAGTGAAGCCTGGTGGTGGCAGCATCACGTTGGTGGGTGTTTTTCAGTGGCAGGGACTGGGTGGACTGGTCAGGGTTGTTGGAAAGCTGAATGGAGCAAATTACAGAGAGATTCTTAATGAAAACCTGATCCAGAGCGCTCAGGACCTCAGACTGGGCTGAAGGTTCATCTTCCAGCAGGAAGGTGACGACGTTCTGAATGTCCTTGAGTAGCCAAGCCAGAGCCCTGAGTAGTCGTGAAAATGGTCACTGATGGTCCCTGTCCAACCTGACAGAACTAGAGAGGATCTGCAGAGACGAATCGAAGAAAATCCCCAAATCCAGGTGAGCAAAGCTTGTTGCATCAAACCCAAGAAGACTCGAGGCTGTAACTGCTGCCGAAGATGTTTCAACTAAGTACTGAGTAAAGGGTCTGAATACTTCTGTCAATTTGATATTTCAGTTTTTTCTTTTTAATTAATTTGCAAACATCTCTAAAACTCTGTCCTCACTTTGTCATTATGGGGTATTGAGTGTAGACTGATGAATGGGGGGAAAAAATTAATTTAAACGCTTTTTAGCATAAGTCTGAGACATAAAATGTGAAAACTTTATGAATGACCTGCATATACCATTAGACCATTGTGGTTTTTTTGATGATTTTTTTTCAACAGTGTGATGAAGAATCAGGTATTTAATTGACAGCATTTGCCACAACAGACATTGTCTGGTTATTTTATCCATCCCATTTTTAAATTGTTCATAGATTTTCCAGATAATTGACATCACAACATAAATCTATATCTCCACATAAAATGACATAATGTGATAAAGGAGTTTATCCTTGTCACCAACCGCAAGTTACCACAAATTTGGAAGCACAGTTGCGTCTAAAATATTAGTTTATGCATTAAATTTCACTTCAGTGGAACGAAGGTGCCCAAACCAGCAAAAACATCTGCAGACCAAACTTACACCAAAATATGTTGATGGGGGCGTCAACATTCAGATAAAGTTAATTGTGATTAGATTACATCACCCTAGACCAAAAGTATTCACACACAGTAAGAACATGTCAAAATTATACATTAAACCACAAGAATAGAGCCGAAACGACTAAAATAAAGTTAACCGGCAACTGTTTTGATGATTTAATAATAATTTTGGTCAGTTTTAAAGCAAAAATGCCAAACATGAGCTTGTTTCAGCTTCTCAAATGTGATGATTTGATGTTTTTCCTTGTCATACATATATGGCAATAAACTGAAGATCTTTGGGTTTTGAACTGTTGGTCAGACAAAACAAGACATATGAAGTAGAGCTGCAATGATTAGCCGATTAATTGATTATTTGGAGTCATTGTTTTCAAATTCTTTTCGTCCAGCTTCTCAAATGTGAATATTTTCTGGTTTCTTTAGTCCTCTATGACAGTAAACTGAATGTCTTTGGGTTGTGGACAAAACAAGATGGCATGTTTCACTATTTTCTGACATTTTATAGACTTGATGGAGCTGCTGAATAAGAGGAAGAGAGCCTGCAGGGACGGGGACGGCGTGCAGAGGGAGCTGAAAGTGAGACTGAGGAGGACCGAGGAATCATACAGGAAACAGCTGGAGAGCAAATTCCAGAAACCACGCGCAGGATTTCTGGTCAGGAATGAAAAAGATTAGGAGCTTCAAAGGTGAAGGGGGAACATGTTCTTCAACAGGTTCAGCACAGAACCCTCAGCTGCCTCCTCCTCCTCCTCCTCCCTGCCCCCACAGCTGCTTCCCTCTCACACCTCCCTGGCGATCAAGACAGCAGACTCAAACTGTGCCTTCCCTCACCACCCAACCCCCACCATGGACTTCAGCATAGCGCCATCGACACCTCCCCCCCGTGTCAAGAAACACTGAGGCCCCCTCTACACCTCCCGCCCGCCACCCGCCTGTCTGTTTCCAGCAGTCAAGTGAAAAATCTGCAAGACCGGATGCTATCAGCCCCAGAGACCAGCTATGTGCTACTGGAGCTCTTTAACCTTAGCCTGAGCCAGGAAAAGTTTCAAGAAGAAATCCTGCCTGGTTCCTGTACTTAAAGAAATCTTCTCCATCTGCCCTCAATGAATATAGACCGCTTGATTACATGATGGACAGACTACAGTTTGTGCGGCTGAACAGGTGGTTAGCAACCCTGCATGCCTCAGACTTCCAGTAACTTCCAAACTACTCACTACAGTCCTGTCATCTGCGGAAATGTTCACATGACTCTGCAGTTGTGGGGTGTGTCAGTGGTGGACTGAGTACAGGGAAGTGGTGGACCGCTTTGTGGCATGGTGTGGGGAACAACCATGTCCTTTTTTAAATGTGACCAAGACAAGGGAGATGGTTGTGGATTTTAGGAGGATCAGGACTACGTGAAACACTATTTCCATCCTGGGAGAAGAGGTGGAGGGCTGCAGATACCTGAGCGTTCACCTTGACAACAAACCAGCAGCTTCAGAGTCGGCGACTCTATGAAACTGAACGGACTGATAAAGAAGGCGAGCTCTGTGCTGGGGACTGACCTGGAGCCACTACAGTTGGTTGTTGGTTGTGGAGAAAAGGATGTTGCACAAGTTGCACAACATAATGCACAACACTACAACCCCCCTACACAACACGCTGGTCGGACAACAGTGTGTCTTCAGTCGGAGGCGCCTTCAGCTCTGCTATATATGGAAATTCACACACACACTTCATTGTGTGTTTTTGTAAGCTATGTGTGTTTTTTCATTTCATGTGATAGCTGCTGTAACATTGAAATTTCCTTTTGGGGATAAATAAAGAATCTATCTATCTGTCTCTGTCTAAATGCAGCCCTAATATGAAGACATCAACTTTGATTCTGGGAAATTATTGCGGTCATTTTTCACTATTCTCTGACATTTTATAGACCAAAGAACTAACTGATTAATCAATAAAATAACCTTACGATGTATCCATATGTAATTCTGAAAGTAATCGTTTTTTGCAGCTCTAAATAAGAACACAATATCATTTTAGTATACAGGCACTTTTTTAGGGATACATTTTTTCAGTTTGTACCTTGAAGTTAGTCATATTTATTGCGTAAAAGCTTTATACAGTATATTATAAAAAGTATGTTTTTTTTTTATCAATGAAATAATGGTTATTAACATGAAATATGTGCCTTAATAACAAGTTAAAAACGGACATAAACTCAAATGTCAGCAGCAGTTTTTTTCCACCGGCTGTTTGACAGCAACCCCACGTGCTCACTCTGTTTACATTCTGCGAAGGGAGCACGCGGCTTTCCCGGCTCGCTGCCTCATTGGCTGAGCATCACAGAGGCCCCACCCACAGGCGGAGCGCTCACGCGGAAGCCGTTTTTGTGCCGCGAAAAAAATGCAAAAATCTCTGCAAAGTGAAGAAATTACCGAGTGTTTCCGGTGTTAGTTAGTTTCTGTGCGCTTACCGAATCGTTAAAGTTTAACCGGAACGTATAGAAAGTCGTGTTTACATCAAAAAACATTCTTACGATACGGTATCCGTTAAAAATGAATGTAAGCTCCGGTTAAACTACGTGAAAACGCCGTTAAATCGCGTCCTGACGCTTCTAAAATACACTAAAACGAAGATGAGAGTATTTTAACACCATTTAAACCGTTTTGTTGTGTTCGTTTCTGAAATTATCGGTTCATATTTAAACATTTAGCGCGTTTCTGTTAACCGGGAACGGGCATGCGCAGTGGGTAGCGGCAGGCAGATGCGGATATAAGGATTGGCGCCGGCGCCACAGCTGATCCATTCATTCATTCTTCACTGAGAAGGTAAGACCTCGGAGCCGCACAGCACATTTAAACTTATTTATGTGGTTTTAAAACATATTTCAGCTGTTGAAGCTTTTCTGTTGTTTATATTGTGAGTTTAGAAATCGATTCTGCCTTTTTTTCTAGCGTAGTTTCGTGATTAGTGGATTTAAATCTGGACAACCGAGGGACTGCATCCATAACTCAGCTTCTAACTTGTATTTTACATTATTTTAAGCTATTTCCACTGCTTGAATAATCTAGCTTCCTTGTCTTTACTAATTGAAGTTCATCCTGAGTGTGCTTTTACCGAAAACTTTGAGTTTTAGTGGAGTTCATCTGTACAAACATGGAGGCGGCGCTTCTAACTTTAAAACTATCTAAAGTGTTTTTTTCAGCTTGTTCTTTGCTCTGTTGCCTCTTTTCCTGCATCAAGCAAGCATCCAGCACTTTGCATGTAAACCCTGTGGATCACCAGTTTATCTGCATATCGGGGTTAGCTGGTTATTGTTGACCTAGTTAGCAGTTACCGGGCTAAGTTTGCTAATTACAGTAGCTCCCCTCCACAACTTAGCCTCGCTGTTGACTCGGTTTTGAAGCACTTATTGGACTTTGAGAAGCTTGAGGTGGAAATATGTAGTTCCTATAAGTTTCTTCTAGCAGTGGAGGATGGTATAAAGTCGATATGGGTGCGTTTTAGCGGTATTTTCCACTAGTTTTCCCCCCGCAGACCTGGAGGAGGTCCGGGGAGGCAGGACTCAAATCCTCCCGCTTTAGCGCTGCGGAAATTGGCGCGTCTTTGAGTTTCAATCCTTGAATAAACTTCATATTTTGGCGTTTTCACACAGTCAAAGTACACCAGAGCTGCTCGGAGACGTGTGCTTTGTCGCTGGATGTGATGAAATAGCGTTGAAATGCGGTATTTTTTGAGCTTTTTTTGTTTGAAATAGAGGGAACAACCAGCCCCCCTCCCTTTTGGCTGCAGTTGCCACACTAGCTCTGAGAAGTTGGCAGGCTAGTTTGGCTCTTATTTAACACACGGTTACATCTGTTTTACCTGCTTATGATACAGTTTGTGCTTCATGGTCTTCCCTTGTATAGTTTCAGCCTGGTCAGTCGGCTATTATTGCGTTTATGGAGCTATTCTGGCTCCATTTATTCATGGTCACAAGCTAATCTGTATCTGTTATCTAAGCTAGCCAGCTCAGAAGTTGGTACCCTGCCTGTAAACTGATGTTTTGTGATATTTTTTGTCTTTCCTGGACTTTCTGGGAGCTTGTTTGGCTCTTTATAACGTTATATTAACTATTTTACTCGGTGTTGTGTTATTACAGGTTCATACCACCTCACATGAGTAACATATATAACATGTTGAGTGTTTGGGATGATTAGGCCCAGTAGCTCCAGAACATGGCCTCATGAGGTCTTGAAATGGTTTCAGTAGACTTGTTTTTAATTGAATCTTCTGGTCTCATCATCTTACATAAGCTACAGTTAATCCTTTTTAAAAGTTTCTCTCTGTCATAAACATTAAAGTTATCTAAATCTAATGATTCTCTCTTTTTTTTGTCTTTGCAGCGGAGCCATAAATTCAGTCAACATCATGTCCAGACGCAGGTAAGAATCTCTTTACAGTGGTGGTCTTGGGGGCCAACAGGGGTCCTCGCTCTATAAAGAGGATTAGGAGGGTTAAGGTTGGGCAACATGGCTGAAAATATGAGCATAATATTGATTTAATCTATATATTCAGATAAATATCACAACATGGTTCATGTCTTGTAAGATGAGGAGGAATCAAACCTGATGTTTGATGCAGATATGAAATGTTCTGCATTACATTAAGTAAACAGATAAATGATATTAGTCCATAGTTCAGGGTCATTATTGTTTTATTGATTTATTAATTTCAGTCGTGTGTAAATCGATCTGATCGTTGCAGCTCAGCTTACAGCTGTTGGCTTCATCAAACTCACTGAAAACAATCAATAAAACTAGTTTTATAAATAAAGTTTTTACAAAAAAATGGCACTAAAGGAAATCAAAGTGTTGTTTCTGACAATATTTGTCTTTTTTTGTCTACAATAACATTTGACATTCATCCGGCCTCTAATAAGACTGTGTTATTTCCTGTGTGACATATCTGATGTTTGAAGCCGAACCTGTGATGTAATTTTGATATATATTTTTTTTTTCTTCTTTTACTTCAGCGATCGCATCACACTGCAAGCCAGAGATTCAAACACACCTGAGCCGACTGTGAGAGGCCCCCTGAGGAAAAGGAAGTCAGAGGTTTGTGTCTCGTTCGGTATTTGTGACCTTCGTCCAACAGCAGGATGATCTTAAACACACGCAGAGTGACATCGTAGCCCAAGTTTGACGTGTTGTTAGTTTCATCTTTATCACATGTCGTCTGTCTGTCGGCTCACTGGTTTATTTCTTTCTTTCTTTCTTTCTTCAGCCCTCCAAGAAGAAGCTACAACCTGCCACCAAGAAACAAAGCTATGAAATACAGGTCAGTGTGTCCACATGTGTGTGTGTGTGTGTGTGTGTGTGTGGCTGATAAGAGATGAGACGGGGACGTATGTGTGTGTGTTACTAGTTTATTATCTGTGTTTTGTGCCTCCTCCCTCCCGCTGCATCCTGCCCTGCCCTGATGTATAGTGTTAGCTTGAGTATTTCCATCAGTTTTCAGTGTGAAAGTTTCATAGTTTCCTCTATTGAGAGCCTCCATTTTGTCCTCCAGTTCATGTCATATTCTGCATTTTTATGTATTTTTGTGAGTCTTTACCCTCGTCTTATATCCTCTTCTATGTATTAGATAATATAAGTTTAAGTCAGATTTAACAGAATTGTCTCAATGACCTGAACAAGAAAGTTAAAATGACTCAGGAGATTTGTAGCAGCAGCAGAAATCTGCAGCAACTTTACCTTCTTTTCACCACAAGGTGTCACTAGTGAACTCTATGATACTTCGTTACATTTGAGATGCTTTCTGTTCCCTTTTTAAGCACTTTCGGATTGTTTTAAATCTCTTCAGTAGGATCCCTTTGTCACCCTTTGCTGTGCCTCGTTCATGTGTTACATTAAACCACATTAGAGCTGCAACAGTTCATTGATTTTAAAACTATTTTGATCATTTGATTGTTATTTTTAAAGCTAAAATACTAAAACAGATGTTTTCAACTTCCTCACATGAGGAGATTTGATGTTTTTATTTTGTTTATATGAAAGTAAACTGAATATTTTGAACATTTCAGACATTTTTCTCTGTTTTTGGACAATTTATAGACTTAAATGATTAATCAGTTAGTTGAGAAAATATATTATTTGTAGAGTTTTATAAAGCTACAGGTAACATATGAAAAATAGAATAAAAGTAAAAATGGCGCCCGACCGCTAAAGATGAAGGATCTCACACATATCGACGTATCAGACAGTAGATAATAAGACAAGTCTGTTATAGATGATCACAGATGATATTTATCAGTTTGATCGATTCATTGTTTTAATCAGAAATATAAAATATCAACAGACGGATTCTTTCTGCTCTGTTGATCAGATTTGTGGTTTAAAGCTTGTTGTGTTTGATCTCTGTTGTCTTTATTGATCTTCATGTGTTTGTTTGTTGTTGTTGTTTTTCAGAAGTGTTGGTCGGAGGACGGAGCGAGTCCCTGCGTCCTCATAGAAACTCCTCACAAAGAACTGGAGCCTGCAGACCCGTCGAGCTTCAAGCAGTACAGATTCAAAAACCTCTTCATCAAGGCCTCGCCCATCCCTCGTCTCAGGTCTGTTTCTACAACCGTCGACACTTCACACCCGACTCTGTATTCACCGGTTAATGATCTGAACTCATCCGGTTTCATCTCATGTGACACAAACACTTAAATTAAATGATTTTAACATTAAAGCTTCACATGTTTTAATGTAAAGAAGTAAATCTGACTTTAATTAGATGTTTTCAACTCTTTATTTAAAGTTTTTGTCTGTTTTTGAACGTGAAGTTTGAGCTTTTAGTACGAACATTTCTAAAACTCAGGTTGTTCCTCAAAAGTTTAATATTTCCTCACAAATATAGTTTGAATCACAGTATGAAGTATTTATGACTGCAGTTAACTATTGATTATTATTTTTGTCTTTAAAATGGTGAAACTGTAACTCGGTTAATTCTTATGTCAAATATCTAAAGTTGGTCAGTTTACTGTCATGTAGGACAAAGAAGCTGCAACTATAAACATGACAATCAATCATTTCATTGATCAAAGTATTTCATCTCTGCAGCTTAAAGATTAAAAGAGTTTCAGTGCTTCAGTTCTTCTTAAGTCAGTGTTGTTTAATAGAAACATGAAGAATAAATGTGTTTTTATATCCAGTTAAATGAAACTAAAATGTTTTTAATCTCCTGTTTGATCTCCAGTTGGGCCAGTTCAGACGACGTTTGGATCAAAATGCTCAACAAGGAGCTGAAGTACGTTCATGATAAGAGTTACCTGCAGCGGCATCCCAAACTGCAGCCCAAGATGAGAGCCATCCTGCTGGACTGGCTGCTGGAGGTCAGACGCCACTCAAATATTATTATTATTATTATCATACAAATATGAAACAAAGGGTCTGATGGTTTCACTGGTTTAACTGGTTTAACTGTGTGTGTGCAGGTGAGCGAGGTTTACAGCCTCCACCGGCAGACGGCCTACCTCGCTCAGGACTTCTTCGACCGCTTCATGCTGACTCAGCAGAACGTCAACAAGGATTACCTGCAGCTCATCGGCATCACCACGCTCTTCATCGCCTCCAAGATAGAGGTGAGTCCCTCCTCTTCCTCGCCGTCCCACCACGACTCACGACTACACGCCAGACGAATTAATTTATAGAAATATTCTGCAACTTTATATCACAAGAAGTTTAAACATGGACGTAATTGATTTCTCTCAATGTTTCTGGTATTTTAATTCATTTGAGCGTCATGTGACTGACTCACAGTTTATATAAGACACATGTTTTAATCACTGAGGTCACATGACAATCAGCAGAAACATAAACAGTCCACAGAGGAATCTTTTTAGATCTTTTTATTCACATCCAACCATCAGCTCTAAACCAAAACGTTTCTTCTTCTTCTTCTCTTCAGGAGATTTATCCTCCTAAAATCTGTGAGTTCGCCTACGTGACGGACGGCGCCTGCGACATGTGGGACATCCAGTGCACCGAGCTGCACATCCTGAAGGTACCGAACACTCTGAGAACTCATCAGTTACATCACGGTTACATTAATGTAACATAACATATCTAAATGATCTCTCTGTTACACACCAGGTCGTATTAAAGTGTCAGTGTTTCATTATCAGTTCATCTTTAATGCTCGTTATAATTCATAGTGACTCTTTAAATAGTTTGTATTTTTTCCAATCAGTCAAAAAATTCAGATCTTCAGTTTATTGTCACATAAAAGCTTCAAATCTTCACATTAGAGAAGCTGAAACCAGTAAATATTAAACTGAATCAGAACATCAGAGCTGCAGTGATTTAATTGATCAGTAGATTAACAGAAAATGAATCTGCAGCTATTTTGATGATTGAATAATTGTTTGTTAGTTTATTTTAAAACAAAATGTCAAACTTGCTGGTTTCAGCTTCTTTTTAATGTTTTTATTTGTCAAACATGATCATAAACTGTTTGGATAGAATATGTCACATTTTAACTGAGAAGTTTATAACAGGTTTTCACAATCTTATGACATTTTGACAAAACAATAAATCAATCAAGAAAATGATTCTGCAACTACAACAACTAATAATCATTTCTGCTCTAAAGTTATATTTTGCACTGCAGAAATGATGAAAATTAAACTTGAATTTTGAACATTTGGAAGGAAAAACATGAATAATAGAATAACAACAAGTTAAATTAACATCTGATCATCATCTAAGCAGCAGCTCTGTGTGTTTCCATTAACTGATGATATTAATGTGTTTGTGTTTGTCGTCCTGCAGGCGTTGGACTGGAATCTGTGTCCAGAGACGCCGATCTCCTGGTTGAAGCTTTACGTTCAGGTGGAGGCTCAGACGGACGGAGAGAACTTCCTGGTTCCACAGTTTCCTCAGGAAACCTACATCCAGATCACACAGGTGAGAAAACACAACCTGTTCACACCTGCATCACTAACTCACTCATCCAAATCAGAGACAAACTGACCTTTGACCTCTTGTGTTTCAGCTGTTAGACGTGTGTATGATGGACATCAACTCGCTGGACTACAGCTACAGTGTTCTCGCCGCAGCCGCCTTCTGCCACTTCTCCACCTTCGACGTCGTTCATAAAGTCTCAGGTACGTTTGATTTTCTCACCTGCGCGTCTGTTTACCGTCACGAGTCTCCAGAGTGTAAACATTGAGAGGATTTGCTGTTCTTGCTGCCTCTCTGGCCTCCTGCCGGCAGCATCGTTGACTAACCGGACGTGTGTTTGTGTGTCAGGTCTGACGTGGGAGAGCGTCGCTCCTTGTTTCCGGTGGATGACTCCCTTCATGGACACGCTGCGATCTGAACCCAAACCTCAGCTCAAGAACTTCACCAAAGTCAAAGCCGACGACCGACACAACATCCAGACACACGTGGCCTATCTGGACCTGCTGGTAAGAACACAGACCAGAACACAGACCCAGAACACAGACCAGAACACAGACCGGCACACAGACCGGCACACAGACCGGCACACAGACCGGCACACAGACCGGCACACAGACCGGCACACAGACCGGCACACAGACCAGAACAGAACACAACAACATGGTTTCTGTTGCAACATTTCACTTGTTGCTGTTTCAGATATTTTTCCAACACGTTACTTTGAGGAATAAAGTTTTGACTGTTTGTTAAATTAACTAATTTGATCGACGAGTTCTAAGTGAGATGATGAATCTGATGTTCAGTCTCAACTTTTCATGTTTGAGTTTTCACACAACTCATCAGCTGTTTAATAAATCTAACAGATAAACAAACCCAACAACCTCCTCATGTTAAAGCAGCCGTCAGAAAGTTATTGATCACAATAATTATCTGAACTGAGATCTTTGTCACTTATCTGAATAAAGATCAATTCAAAAGTTCATCTGAAGCTGCAGTTTAGTTCCTGCAGTAAATCAAACCAGTATCTTCTGTTCTGTTACTATATTTGAGTTTTAATAAGAAGAATTTAGTACTAAAGACTTAAACTCTGGAAGGACTGAACGATTAAAATTAGACCTGCAGTTATATTTCATTAACGATTTAATCTGCAGGTTAACATTAAACTAACCGTCACTGTTTATGACGGTAAATTGAATATTTTAAAACTGACAAACACAAATGAGAATTTGAGACTTTGCAGCCAGAAACAATTATTGGATTCTCAAAACAGCTGCTGATTTAAATTCCTGTTAATCAGCTTTAATTTGTTCTTGTGGCTCATTAAGACTTTAAAAAACTTAAAGGTTAGAAACTCAGAAAGTTGAGTGATTAGAAAACTCTTAAAATATCAACAAAGTGAATAAAAACATTTTCAGAGGCTCCGATGTGCAGCAGCGACTGAACTGAAAACAGAAGAAGACTCGTTATTCTCATCACAAGAATATAAAACTGTTGAATATATTAACACGTCATTCTGGTGATTAGTGACTCCATGTGTGATTCTGTTCAGTGTTTCCATTTGTTTTAATATTAAAGTTTCTCAGCTGACTGAATAATTCTGCATTTTAAAGCTTCTTGTTTTTATAATTTGTGACTAAAGTTGAAATTTCTACTTTTCCTTCCTGCAGAGAAAAGCTCACGAGCGTCGGATCGACAGTCCCGACTGTCAGCTGTCGCCGGCCCCCGTGGGCGCCATCCTGACTCCGCCCAACAGCACAGAGAAACCGGCCAATCCCTGAGCAGCAGCAGCAGCGGCAGCAGCAGCAGCAGAGCGGCGAGGCGCGCTACCTCTACACACCCGAAGTGACGGACGAACCTCTTGGAGCTCCGTCAGCTCCCGAACCGACGGCGCAGGATTCTAGGAAACGCCACACTTCCTGTAGCAGATGTTATTGTTTTTAAACACTAAATCTGAACTTTGATTCCTTTCAGTCTAAAAACAAAAAAAAAAGACATATGGAGATTATCAGGGATCAAAGTTCTGTCAGGTAACCAGATTGTTTTAACTATTTTCTGTTTGTTTAACAGATTTTATTTTTTTTTGCCTAAAGTAGAGACTGGACTCTACTGATGTGAAGTAGAGAAGAAACAGAAACATTTCATACCCGTCAGGTGTTAACTGGGAGTTTTACTGGTGCTTTTCTTAAAAATTTGAAGCTTAAAAGGCTTTCAAATGGTGCTTCAGTCAGATTCTCAGGAAAAAATGGAAATGAAGAAGAATCATTTTCTACATTTTTAGTACAAACTCATTCTGCTCTGAACTGAGGAACTTTAGTTTAGTTTTATTAATTTAAAACCCCTTTGAATTGTGTGTAAATGTGCGTATTTACACTGGTTACGTTTCCCCCCCCCCGAGAGGACCAATGATTTATCTTCCACAGATCGCGGCGTCAGCGTTGGCGTTGTCGTGGTGATATGAGCCATAAGAGTAATCAGTCAGAACCTGCAGCTCAACGTTTGTGGCTCGATAATATAATTCTTATTAGTTTTATTGTTACATTCCTGAGAAACTTGACGTATGTTTTGTAGGGAAACTGCCTACAATTGTGTAAAGTTTGATTTTTCATTTAAGTGCTTGTATTTATTGATAAGCCTTAGTATGTACGTGTTCATATGTATAAAAAACAAAACAAAAGAATCTTTTCAGTGATGATTGAGCTCAGTTTGATCACTGCCAAAGGCAAAAAGCTATCTGTGATTTTTGCTGTGTGACACCTGTTTGAATTACAGTTCCTTTTATTAAATGTTGTACACTAGCTTGTCCTCTTCTTAGTGCCTTTTTTAAATAAAGCCAACATGAACTGTACAGCTATTTAATTTAAGCTGGACGAGCCAAAAAAGGCTGAGATGAAACAAACCTGTGACTGTAAATCTGAAGTTTCCACAGCTGACGGAGACACTGCAGTGAACAAAAAGTGAACCATGTAAAACTGTATGTAGATGCTGAAGAATGTATGTTTTTTTTTGTAAATAGAACAATTCAGAAATGTGTAATTTTCTTTTATATTGGAATGTTTTAAATAAACAAAGCAAAAGTGAGACGAGAGTTTCGGTCTGTTTGTTAAATAACGCGAGTATCTACGAGCAGGAAGTGACATCACAACTAGTTGCAGCTCTGATTGGCTCCAATCAGTCAGCTGACAGGAAGTTAATCTAAAAGACTTCTGATAATTATTTTAGTCTTTTATTTTAAAGAAAAATGCCAAATATTTGCTGGTTGTAGCTTCTCATGTGCCACATAGTTAACTGTTAGACAATAAACTGAATTAAATTATAGACGAAACAAGACGACACCTTTTGGTTTTAAGAAATTATAACTGGCATTTTTTCACTGTTTGACATTTTATAAACAAAATGATTAAGAAAATAATCAAAATCATTTTTAGTTGCAGCACTAGAGCCAAAGTGTGATGAAGGAGACGTCTGATGTCCAGCAGGAAAACTTTAGAAATAAATAATATTTACATATTCAGAGATTCTGGATTTTTAATGAGGGAGAAGGAGGAGATTTTAAGGATTTTAACGAGGCAATTGAACTATGTTTTGTGGAAAAACCACATTAGACACATTATTATTCAAAGTCGAGTATTTTATATACTTATTAAAACATGTCTGGAGGGGATCTTAAACTGCTGGACCAGCGGTGGAAGAAGTATTCAGATCCTTTACTGGAGTAAAAGTATCAATACTACAATATAAAAATACTCCATTACAAGTAAAAGTCCTGCATGAAAAATATACTTAAGTAAAAGTACATAAGTATTAGTTGTAAAATGTACTTAAAGTATTGAAGTAAAACTACTGGTTTTGCAGAAAATCAGACTGTGACTGATATATTAAATACATTTAACAGTATTGATGAGTCAGTGTATCAGCTGGTTTGAACTGGTTTATAAGGAGCTGGTTTGAACTGGTTTATAAGGGTCATAAAAGAAATCTGAGGGGTTTTGAGATGATAGATTGGGAAGGAGAGAAGAAAGAACAAAGTTCTGTTACATAAATTGAATTAATATTTCAGAACTTTGTGTTTGAATCTTTGTGTTTTTGTGAAATATTGGACCGTTTTACCTCTTCGGGCCTCAAACTGTTATTTATTTGAAACCATGTGGGGAAAATGTCTCTTTAGTGGAACTTTAAACAGCTTTATAATTTAACTGCATCAAACTAGTTTGATAAAACTGATTTTATTCTGAAATTTATAAGTCAAAGTGAAGGATTTTGCCCAAAACTGAACTTTTTAGCAGTTTGATAAATCAGGGTGCTGGTTACCTAACTAGCCAGTAAACTGTAATAGTGTAATAGTGTAACAGTGTAAAGTGTAATATTGTAACAGTGCAATAGTGTAACAGTGTAACAGTGTTATAGTGTAATAGTGCAATAGTGTAAAGTGTAATATTGTAACAGTGCAATAGTGTAACAGTGTTATAGTGTAATATTGTAACAGTGCAATAGTGTAACAGTGTTATAGTGTAATATTGTAACAGTGCAATAGTGTAACAGTGTTATAGTGTAGTAGTGCAACAGTGTAAAGTGTAATATTGTAACAGTGTAATAGTATAATAGTGTGATAGTGTAGTAGTGCAACAGTATAATAGTGTAATAGTATAATAGTGTAACAGTATAATAGTGTAATAGTGTAACAGTACAATAGTGTAACAGTGTAACAGTGTAACAGTGTAATAGTGTAACAGTGTAACAGTATAATAGTGTAACAGTGTAACAGTGTAACAGTACAATAGTGTAACAGTGTAACAGTACAATAGTGTAACAGTATAATAGTGTAATAGTGTAACAGTAATAGTGTAACAGTGTAATAGTGATCCTGCTCTGCAGAGATGAAGAGTCGCTGCAGAAAAACAGCTTCTCAGTTTAGTGAGAAAAGTTCAGTTCACCAATTTGAGAGAAAACAAAGAAGAGTTTCACTATGAGGAAAGAAAAACACTCAAGTGCTAATGAGGAAAAACACTGAAACACAAGAAGTGTCAGAGCACACACACACACACACTCTCACACACACACACACACACGCACACACACACACACACACACACACACACACACACACACACAAAAGGCTGAATAGTGACCGTGGCTTTCACCTCTGTGTTTTGGCGGGTTGGCATTCCTGTCTACGAGTGTGTGTGTGTTAGAGAGAGAGTGTGTGTGTGTGTGTGTGTGTGTGTGTGTGTGTGTGTGTGTGTGTGTTAGAGAGAGAGTGTGTGTGTGTGTGTGTGTGTGTGTGTGTGTGTGTGTGTGTGTGTGTGTGTGTGTGAGTGTGTGAGTGTGTGTGTGTGTGTGTGAGATATATAGGGTATCTTGGCGGACAGGGGCCCACCCGTATGTTCCCCCCTCTTAAGAAACTCATGTAGGGTGAGTGTATTGTCTCAGCCTGGGAAAGCGTGGCCCCAACCTCCATACACACACACACACACACACACTTATATACACACACAAACACACACACACACACACTTATATACACACACAAACACACACACTTACACACACACACGGGTTGTGTAATCTCCTCCAGCTTGAAGAATAGAGCTCACTTCATTTTAAAGATGACAACGTCTAATTACTTTACTCACTTTTTATCTGCACATTGATCACCGCATTCTCTTAACTTCAATCTGTTAAACTTTAATCTGTTAAATTTAATTTGCGTATTTTTATTTATAAATGTTGCACAAATGTTAATAACTGTATTCTCTGTCTATCAGTATTTGTTTATCTCTTTGCAGTTTTTGTAAATCTGCACATTTTTTGACCCTCTGGTTTTTTCTTTAAATGTGTTTTTTGTGTTTATACTGTATTTATTGTAAAAACTTCACCCAAACGCCTTCCTTCACGTTTAAAAATGAAATTATTTATCTGTGGGCTGTTTCTAAAGATTTACAGTAAGAACCAATGGGCTTGAAGCTGAGAGCCAATAATATAACACATTGTTAATATTGTATTTTAATGGGATTTATTGATTATAAGAAAAATATTGAAGAGTGGTGGAATGTAACTAAGTACATTTACTCAAAGTACTTACGTTCAAGTATAGTATGTAAAAATGATGACTTTATAAAATATCTATTTATAAGACCAAACAGTGTAAGTTTTATAGCAAAGGACAGGAAGTAATAAGCTCCACTTTAACAACATTAACACGCTGCAATAAATCAGTATAAATATTCCAGTAAAAACAATTATTATTATTATTATTATTATTATTATTATTATTATTATTATTATTATTATTATTACATACAACAATTATGTATTATGTATACATTTTGAGTACATTTTGCCGCTAATACTTCTGTACTGGATAATGCAGTATTTTTTGTAGTATTTTTATTAAGTTAAAGATCTCAGCCTTTAATTTCAGTTATTGCTAAAATAATCCATTAATCAATCAGTAAATCACAGATGAATAATTGGTGATAACTGATCAATTAAAAGTCACTAATCTAAAAAAAAAAAAGCTGCATCAGCTGGTTTCAGTTTCCTCACTGTGAGGATTTGTTGATGTGTGAGAACAAAGATAAAATATCACCAAACTAAACTGATGATCAGAGTGAGTGTTGAGCTGAATGATGAACTCAGACAGACTGAGGCCTCCCCTCCTCTTATAGAGGTCAAAGACAATACAGAACAACCAGACACAAGCTGCTGCGACCCCCCAACACACACACACACACACACACACACACACACACACACAGTTGTGGGGACTCTAACAAAACGTCCATAACCTTAGTAGTGAACACAACTCTGACACATCATCATCTTTTAAGTTGATATGTTGAACTTGTCAGCAAACATCCAGCAGTTACGGAGCAACATTATCATTCATGTGGAGTCGTGTTTCTGTCCACCTGGTGAATGTAAGTCCAATATTCACTCTCTTTTAGCTTCTGTTTTTACTCTCTACCAACTCCTGAGGGAAATATCTGGCTCTTAAGCTGCTAAATGCTCCACTATGTTCACCAGCTAGTCTACAGCTAACTGTGTCTGTTTCCTGTTTGGTCCTGAGCAGATAGTGTACAGCGGCTTTTTACAGCTTCTTCTCTGTAAATGGCTGCCTGCTGCGACCCAAAACGACGCTATGAGAGCGCTGAGAGTGAACCAGAACAGTAAAGTTGTAGGTACGTCACTGTGAGCACATACACTGACAGCTCGGACGTTTTAATATAAAACTAAACCATCAAACAGCCTTTTTAAATACGGGAAGATTGAACAAAATGTTCTCAAGGTCTCACATGTGGTCCTCACAAAGATAGAAATACAAGAACACACACACACAGCTGCGTCACAGCTGACCTCCATTCATTATCTGTAACAATGCATATGCTTCATGTCACTTCGATGTCCACTGTGTGTGTATGTGTGTATGTGTGTGTGTGTGTGTGTGTGTGTTTTAGGGGGTCAGAGGTCATCTTCCCAAGCAAACGCTGACTCAGTATATATGAACACATTAAGGAGCGAGAGGAGCGTCCGTCTCTCTCTAAAAACACACTTTCTCCTCATAAATTATTCCTCTAAACTCAATCCTGTCCTTCCTGTTCTTCCCAAAGTTCACAAACCAACATCCACAGTTTAACAAATGTTCTGAACATGAAAAACTACAGATTAAAGTTTCATTCCTGACCGACCTGTTGGATCTACATCAGTAATTAAAATACACTTTTATTACTTTCTAACAACATAATAAAAATTTATACGTGTTTTGTATTTTTTTGCAAACGTGTGTATATTTTTATTTTTATTACTAATATTACATTAGTATCTGCGTTGAATTCAGTTCCCTAAAAAAAAGACCTTAGAAGATATTAAAAGTATATATTTTTTACATATTTTCTCCTTCCTGCTGTGGGCAGTAATGTTAGTTATAAAATGTTTGTTGTTATTCAAACTAAAACTGTCATTTAAAGTATTTTCCTTTTTACAGGAGATATTTAAAGATAAATCAAAATGTTTGCTGTGAAAAAGCTTCTAAACTTCTTTTTCTGTTGTTGCTGTTTGTACGATCTTTAATGAAATTACCATTGAATACTAAGTTTTGATGGGAATTAATAAAATAAATATTGATTAAACTACAATAATGAAGATTAATAATGTTGAATTCTCTGAGATTTTTGGTTTAAAATTTTGTATTTAGAGTTTTGCATCTTAAATGTGAAAATTGAGCCAAAGAAACAAAAATACTATAAAAAAAAAGAGACACATTTAGTCTTCTGTAATCTCAGGAGTCACCACATGGTGGCACTGCTGCCTCATATAAGGAAATATTAATACTAATCATCTACTCCAATAATTAAACTCAACTTTGTCACATAATACAAGTTCAATAAAATGTAGTTTTGCATCCAACTGAAAGTGTAAATAGTAGAATAAGGTGCTGATGACGTGAAATTTACAGGTGAGAATACATGATGTGATATAAAAGGTTATAAACATGAAATATATACAGATAATAAAAGAAGATGCTGATGAGGCATGTTTTATTTCTCTGCCCTGTATGAAGTGCTCAATAAATAAATAAAGATTATTATCAGTATTATTTAGTTATCAAGGATCTTTTTTGTTGTGTAAAGCATCTTTGAGTATCTGTAAAAGTGCTCTATAAATAAAAAAATACAAATTTTTATTATTATATTACTTAAAACTTGTCCTAATGTAACATTTAGAAGTTTTATACAAACATCTGATTAATGGTTTATAACCCAATATAATGCAGATATAAGTGTTTATTATTGTGCAGTATTTGTCAGCAGTTATAATTTCTCCTGTGAAGACATTTTTTATATTATTACGACTGTATACTGCAGCACTATTAAACATAATTAATGGCAATTAATTATATTGCCATTAATTATGTTTAAAAACACACATTAAATTCATTACAAATGCATCAAACTTAAATCTGCTTATAACTACATTATAGTGTGTTAAAAACATTTATTAAATGTTTATATAATGCTTATAAATGGTAAAAAGAGGTCTTAAAGTAAAATGTTACGTTAATAACAAACTACTGTTTAACTGTTTCCAAAGTTTATAAAATGCACAGAAAAAACTCCATCTGCTGAGGAAGCTCATGTTACACATTAGAAAGCTCCAGAAGAGCTACTAAACTGCTACAAACAGGAAATGATATGAGAGTCAAACTTCGGATCATCATCACTAATTAAACTTCACAAAAAGCAAAAACTTTTATCAAATATTTAATAGTTATTTTTATTTTTCTGGCGAGTTCACTAAGCTGTCCTACTGCCGTCTAAAAAGCTCATAATGTAAATTTCTTTTGTTACATTGTGGGATAATAATGTAATAATGGATCAACAGCACACTGAAAAAAATGAGCGTTTTTCTTTCTGTTTTTAAAATATACTGATGGATATAAGTTACAGTGTTGAATTCAAACAAGGGAAACACTTTTCCTCCTGTTGTCAGTTTCTCCTTTTTTCTACAATTCCTCCTTTTCCTTACAGTAAAAGTACATAAGTATTATGAGCTTGATGTAGTTAAAGTATTGCAGTAAAAGTACATAAGTATTATGAGCTTGATGTAGTTAAAGTATTGCAGTAAAAGTACATAAGTATTATGAGCTTGATGTAGTTAAAGTATTGCAGTAAAAGTACATAAGTATTATGAGCTTGATGTAGTTAAAGTATTGCAGTAAAAGTACATAAGTATTATGAGCTTGATGTAGTTAAAGTATTGCAGTAAAAGTAGTGGTTTGGTCCCTCTGACTGATATATTATTATATATGACATCATTAGATTATTAATAGTGAAGCATCAGTGTTAGAGCAGCATGTTACTGTTGTAGCTGCTGGAGGTGGAGCTAGTTTACACTACTTTATATACAGTTAGCTAGTTTAGTCCAGTGGTTCCCAACCTAGGGGTCGGGGCCCCTCCAAAGGGTCAGCAGATAAATCTGAGGGGTGGTGAGATGATTAATGGGAGAGGAAAGAAGAAAAAACAAAGTTCTGATACACAAATCTGTTTTCAGTTTTTGGACTTTTTCTCTAATCTTTGATTTTTGCTGAAATATTGGATCATTTGAACATTTATTGAAATGAAAGCATGTGAGAAGTTTAGAGGGAAAAAATCACTATTTGGTGGAGCTGTTAACAACTCATAGACATGTGAAATGTGACCCCGACTACACACTGCTTTTTGTAAGACGTCAAAAAGCCAAAAAGGTTGGAAACCACTGGTTTCATCTTTAACAACGTGTTGTATTTTAAAAGCTTGTTATATTATCCATTGTGTCAAATCTTCATCTGAAAAGTAACTAAAGCTGTTAAATAAATGTAGTGGAGTAGAAAGTACAATATTTCCCTCTGAAATGTAGTCGAGTGGAAGTATAAAGTAGCATCACATGGAAATACTCAAGTAAAGCACAATTGCCTCAAAATTATAGTTAAGTGCAGTACTTGAGTAAATGTACTTAGTTACTTTCCTCTAATGTCTTAACAGAACTAAAGCATGAATCAAGTTTTTGGGGAAAAAGTCATTTTTATTAAAAGTCATATACAAAAGGAATATTTCATGTTAGGTTGCTATAAAACGTCCATATATACATCATATCATACAGATCAACACGTTACACTCTCAGTCTCATAAATGTGTGTGTGTGTGTGTGTGAATGTGTTGAATTCACACACACACACACACACACACACACATATTAAACTGCTTTAAAAACATTGGATTTACAACAAACATCACCAGATGTGGCGCACAGGACGGTTCAGACAACATCTGGAGCTTCACATCAGCTTATAAAAAGACACCTGTGTAAAATCCATTTGGATGCATAGCTTTGAGTACAACACTTTGAGGACTCACTCGGTTTTTTTTTTTTTTTTATTCAGATACCAGAAGAGAAATTAAAACACTAGTTGAATGTGTTGTACGGAGTCCTGGCAGCGCCGACGGAGAAAAAAAACCCACAAGCCTGAAGAGTTTTTATGATCTGGATGAATCTGAACGCTTTTACAGTAAAAAATCTGATGAATTCTGTTAAATTGTGAGAATAGATTATTAAATTAAGAGCATGTTGACTAAATCGAGAGAACAAATGAGTTATTTTTGTCTCCGTGGCTCCTCCAGGGCTCCGTAGTGTTGCGACAAAAACCTGGAAAATATCTTTTTGGAAAATTCTGTTTTCATCCAAATATCTCAGGACTTCAAATATAAATATTCTGACTTTTGGATCGAAATAAGCAAAGATTTTTTTTAAAATTTCTGCAATTCATAAAACCCTCAAAATATAGACGATGTGTCCATTTTACTGGCTGAAGATTGAGTTACGCACTTATCATCTTCTAAAAAGACTCACTTTTATCAAATAACTGAGTTTAAAATCTCTGGTTGTACTCTTTGCTTCTTCTCTCCGTATAAAACTACATTCATAAGGCGGCGTGACGACAACAATAAACGTAGCTGAGAGGAAGGCTGGGAAACAACTAACCGCTCCGCCCGCAAAATAACTAAATACTGCGTCACGTTTTTTTTTCTGCTTTACTCTAAAAATCACATTTTTGGCTGGTTGAGAAGCGGAAAGAAAGTTTGTGTCCTGCTTGTTTTGGTCCTCAGAGACGTCATGTGAATCAAACCGGATGCTTCAACAGGAAAAATTAAGTTTGTGGATTTTTTAAATTTTTTTAAAGCTGAATAATCAAAAACTGTTTCAAGTTGTTTATAATAATCTGCAAGTTGAGATTTGAGAGCGTTCAGGACAACACGGCTTTAACATCGTTTAGATTTTCTGGACTTGCAGCTGATTTAAAAACTTAACTGTCTTTTATTTATTTATTTATTTTTAATTATTAAACAGTTGCGCCATTAATTAACTTCCATACATGCAGAGTTTGACCTTCACTGATGTGCTGAACTCATCTTAACTTTCACCGTCTTCCAGTTCACGTCACTGACTGAATGAACGAATGAATGAAGTCGTTTTGGTCTAAAAAAAAAAAAAACATCAAAAAATGGTGAAGTTTCTTAGACCCCAAAATGACGTCATCAAACGTCTTATTTTGTCCGACCAACAGTTTAAACCTCACAGATGATCAGTTTACTGTCACGTCAGATGAGTAAAAGCAGCAAATTCTCAAATTTGAGAACCTTTAACCTTCAAACACTTAAACAACCTGCTGTCTCTCTCTCTGTATTTGACATTTTAGCGGTTCAGCCGTTAAATCTGCAGCAGTCTGGACACATGACGAGCCGCCAAAAACACGCAAAGTGACGCCACACAGCGAGCGACCAGCTGCGAGCGGAAAAGGAGTTTTTCTGGGTCGTTTTTCTACAAGGGAGTAAAAAAATAATCTCTCATCTGAAAACATACTATAAAGCTTATTTTACATGTTGGGAGTTAAGATGTTTCACCTGGTAAAAGCTTTTATTTCTCTACTTTTTTCTTTTTTTTTTACTGGAAAACAGACTCGTCGTTCCTGAATCATCCACTAGTGCAACAACAGGAAGTTAGAAAACAGAAAAGCTGGTTACCGACAGCAGGAGGAGAAAGTTCCTCCTCGGGGAGAATATCTTGACTTTTTGTTTGTAGGTTTTGTGTTTTAAGGTCAAAATTTAAAAACAGTTGGAGCAGAGATAAAAAGATTAAAACACCCTTGAAGGAGAACTTCTTCTTCTTCTTCTTCTTTTTGCAAGTCTCCAGAAATCAAGACCTGAACGTTGTCGGTGTTATTAAATGAAGCAGAGCGACTCTTCAGTCACCCAGAAGATCTGTGACAGAGTTTGATGGTAATATTCCTCCAGAAAAACATTAAAAAAAAACTCACTTTTGACCCTGAAAGTCCACATTTGTAAGAGAAATTCAGCGACCCACAAAAACAAAATACAGCACAGACATCGCTTTAAAGAAAAAACCTGAATAAATAAAGTTTTATGACATAATCCTGTAAAGCTGGAACCCAAAACAACTTCTTCTTCTCTCTCTCTGTGTGCTTCCTTATTTATTTATATATTTCAAGCTGCTGAACGTCCTGCTTCTTGTTTTCTACATGAAGAAACATCATGAACATCCAGACCTGAGAGAGTCGCTGCGTTACTGCAGCCGCCGACCGACGCGAGCGGACAACAGCGTCACCACCGCCGCCGCTACCGCTGCTGCGTTCACGTCACATCAGAGTTACAGAAAAACTGTTTTTTGCAGGTGAGACTTTGAATTTGAATTTTCAGTGAAGTTATGTGAACCAACTGATGCTCGGTTAGTGATCCAGCCTCAATAATCAATAAATTAACAAGATCTGGACTCTAATGATTGTTGGATTTTAGTTTTTTTATGTCTGAGGATCTTTAAACATGAACTGAAAAGTCTTTAAACTGGATGTTTTATGTTAATTAATCATTTATTTTATTGAATTCATGTTTTAAAATAGTTTATTCCTTTCTATCTATCTTCTCATGTCCACATTTTAGTTTATTTCATCATATTTCTTTGGTTTTATTATCATATTTTCATCACTTTCATATCTTTTGTGCATTAAACTCAAACTCTAAAAAGATTAAAAACTCTTAACTTTGTGTGTCAGTTTGTTTTTTCTTTGATCATTGAAGATAAAATTAAAATTACAGACTTTAAACATGATTTTATCATCAGTTCAGTTTTACTCACATTCAGTTTTCCTGCTGAAGTCCAGACAGCCGAATGATTACAGACCAACTGGAAGGTCCCGCCTCTATCAGGCTCAGCAGCCAATCAAAGCTGAGAGTTTTGAATTGTGTCGGGAGCAGCCAATCAGATTTCCTGACCCAGTTTGAACCCACACAGGTGTTTCCAGTTACTGTCTGATTAGTTCTCAGTGACCTGAACTGAACTTTCCCGATGATGTTTTCAGTCAAGGGTGTATATATTGTATTTTAAAGTAACATGTTGAGGATAATGGGGGGAAACTGGATTATCAACCGAGCAGACTGGTGTCGGTGGGTTTGAGATCATTTGATTCAGTTTGTTTGTGGATGTGAACTATTAAAGTGAAAAGATGAGACTTATAATGTGTTTAATTACCTGTATAGTTGTTGTGTTTAATCAAATTAACACCAACAGTGGTTTCCGGGCAACACTGAGATGACTCAGTTCTGGAACTACAGTTCCCATAATGCTTTGGGGAGCATAAACAGTCAGTTAGCTGAAGGCTACAACTGGAGCCTCGTTATTTTTAGCCCATATAAATGTTTACATTTTGGCAAATTAGCTCCATTAAAAGTCTGCTGAATCAGCTGTTTACAGTCTAACAGATACTGAAGAAAACTTAAAAACAGTTCTGGAGTTATAAAAGTGTTTTTCTTGTAAACAGATTTATGGATGTTTACTTGATGCACATCAGAGATGATCAATCTAAGAATATGTGCATCATGTTTGTGTGTTTGACTCAAAGAATAAGTTAAAACATTTGATGCATGTTGTTTCTCTCCTGCTGTAGAGACGATTCACAGTCTTTTAATTTAATATTTATATAATATAATATATAAGAACTTAGTTTTCATCTGAACTTTACCGGATAAAATGCAGCAGAACCAACTTAACTGCACTGAGCACAAATATGATTATTATACATCATATTGACAGTTTATTAGATAAACCTAATAAAACTAATGCAGTTTAATACAACAACCCTGCAATAAATCCAACCTTTATGGTTATAATGTTCTGTTTTAATCTGTTTTTATAGGTTTTACTTTATTTTATGCTCATTTTAGAGGCTGTTTGATTGTAACTTGTTATATGTAAAGATGTTATTTAGTGTAATTTATATAAATGAGAAGGCCAAATATAAGAAACATCTCTCAGTAAAACCCCACAGAGTCCAACAGCATCACAAACTGCAGCCTCAACATCTCTAAAGATCCAATAAAAACATTTTAACCTTCATGTTGTATCAGTTTTATCTGCAGTAATTATATCTAATAAACTGTATCAATACCGGATTAATATTCTCTTGAATATTGTGATGTTGTTTTTGTTTCAGATTTGACGTGAACGCAGCTTCAGTCTCTTCCTCTCTGCTCTGTATTGTGTGTGTGTGTGTGTGTGTGTGTGTGTGTGTGTGTGTGTGGCGCCCCCTAGTGGTGATGAGGCAGAGGGTCGTGGCTGTGGCTCCTCTGTATGTACGCCACCGCCTCCCTGTATGAGAGGGCCAGCTGGGGCCGGTCGTACATCTCGCTCAGCGTCTGGAACTTGGGGCCCCACTGAGACAGCCTGTCGTAAACGAACCCTCCTTCGTCATCCTCCTCCTCCTCCTCTTCCTCATTGTTTTGACGGTGCGCGACGGACCCCAGTGAGCTGAGGCTTCCCGCCACCGACCCCGAGCCCTCCACGCACCACACGTGGTAGGCGTCTGACGGGAACGCCTCGCTGTCGTTGTCCGCTTCCCAGATGATGCGCGCCACGTAGCTCTTAAAGTCCACGTGTGAGCGCGAGCCCGGCGCGGCGGCGGCGGCGTCCATGTAACCTCCCGTGTCACTCGTCTCCATGTCCCTGCTGCCGTGAGCGGCGTAGTTGGAGTAGGTTGCGTCGCTGGAGTAGCTGGCGGCGTTGGCGGCGTGCTGATGGTGGTGGTGGTGGTGGTGGTGATGTGGGATGCTGAGGTAGGGGGCGCTGGAGCTGCAGGAGGAGCCGGATGGGTGCACCTCCTCCTGGGAGCCCGGCGAGGACTTGATGAGCGGGGCGGTGGTGCAGGATGACGACTGAGACAGACTGGAGCACAGAGGACGCTTCAGCTCTGTGATGTCATAGCCGTTCTGACAGGAAGGAAGGAAACACACAAGTTAGAGGTGTTTAATCCTCAAAGGTTAAAGGTCAGTGTCAAGAACTGGTTTTGAATATGAAGGTTTGGGGCCGCGGGGCAGCTGCAGCTGGTCGAACATAACGAAGCGTTTCCTGAAGCATTTAATATAAACTGGTGAGAATGTTCTGCAGATGGCCGTTTAGTTTGGTTTCCATTTATATGTTTTTTATTTGGGACCGAGCCCAAAAGGCAAAGGACTACTGTATTTTCATGTGTTTGTTTGTTTGTTTGTTTCTTTATTATAATGCCACCTATGTAACTAAAATGGCCGTCACGGCCCGTAGGAATGTCGTAGAGAGATCAAACCAAAACTCAATTATTCGTTCCATCAAGACTTACTAATTAGTCCTGAAAGTTGCAGTGCCACATCACCCCTTACAATGTAAAACAATGGGGAGGCAATCTATGGGCATGAACTTTGTGTCAAACAGAGGCTTCTGACGTTTAAACTATAAGTCTGACCACTTTCAAACCTGTATCAATGGATTCGCAACGAAATTTCCTACTAAAATATGATTTTTAATGTTAGATTTGGCCAAAGTTATGGGATTTATGAGGAGATTTCATAAGAAGCGTACTCTAAAATCCTCCTCTCCAACTGCTCCTGGTGATGTCACTCCCTCAGTGCTGTGAAACATTCCGCAATACACACTCATTATAAAATCACAGGAGGAGCAAGAAAAGACTTTAAAACTCACACTCTAATATCTCAAAAACAGTAAAAGATAGAAAAAACATGTAAATTCAAGATTTGTAGGTCAAAGTCTCGTGACTCATTTAAAGTTCAAATGAAGTTTGTATCTAAAACTATGTGGAAGCAGTAAATGTTCAAAAAGGTGTGGGTTCACTCACACTCCCCATTCAAATATATGAGTATTTTTCTGTGTCCAGCTGCAGTTACTTATTGTCTCTACACACCTGACAGTACACATGTCAATCAAACTTTCAAAATAAAAGCACACCACACTTGTAAGAAATATCCCTCATTTTTGAAAAGCAAAACGATCTGATCCCGATGGACCTGAGTGTGAGGACTCTTGAGTGGCTGCTACAAGTCATGTGACAACTATTTGTTCAGTAGAAGCTAATTTGTCCCACTGTAAGGATCCTTTTTCCTGGATTTGTCATAATATATGAACTTTAAACTGAGAGACATCAGGCCAGAAACGCCAGATAACTCAAGTCTAGAACAGATATCAGACAAAAAGGCAGATAAACCCCCCGAAACCGCAGTAGAATCTCCTGCTTCAGAAGGTTCAAATAGGATCTAAATGTGGATTTTCTTAGTTTCCTGCAGTCTGGTGTGAAAATGCAGCGTTTTGATGTCTCGAGTTGAGGTTAAATGACCCAAAAATACAAACTCATCTCCTCTTTCTTCTCATTTTTTAAGCCAGTTTCTGAGATGTTTTGGCTGCTTGACTTTAAGTTTCTCCAGCTGCTTTAATGCTGATTCACTTGCTGACTTCATCTCACGTATCATCGAGGATTTATTTTACTTCCTCTCATCTCCAAACTCAAGATCCACTTACACATTTTCTCCTGAAAGCAATGACTTTGACCTGTGTGTGTGTGTGCGCGTGTATGTGCGTTTGTGTGTGCGTGTATGTGTATGTACGTGTGTGTGTACGAGTGTGCAAGTGTGTGTGTGTGCGTGTGTGCAAGTGTGTGTGTGCGTGTGAGTGTGTGTGTGTGCGAGTGTGTGTGCGTGCGTGCGTGCGAGTGTGTGAGTGTGCGCGTGCGAGTGTGTGTGTGCGTGTGTGTGTGTGCGAGTGTGTGTGTGTGTTCGTGCGTGCGTGTGTGCATGTGAGTGTGTGTGTGTGCGCGCGTGCGAGTGTGTGTGTGTGTGCGTGTGCGTGTGTGTGTGTGTGCGAGTGTGTGTGTGTGTGTGCGTGCGAGTGTGTTTAGAACATTTTGTCTGTTTATCAATGAAACTTTCTACTTATTGACAGGACACTGCAGGATCCTTGTTTTTAAAGTAAAGCTGTTAAACATAAAATGTACTAACTACTGTGTGTGTGTGTGTGTGTGTGTGTGTGTGTGTGTGTGTGTGCGTGTGTGTGTGTGTGTGTGCGTGTGTGTGTGTGTGTGTGTACATGTGTGTACCTGGTCCTGCTCTCCTCCTCCCTCCTCGTTGTAGTTGAGGATGTTTTCTCGGATGTCCTCCCAGCTCTCGTGTTCAGCGGGGATGTGGTAAACTCCTCGCTTCCTGAACTTGTTACGGCTGCCTTTCTGGTTCCACACCGTCACCGCCACCAGCACCGCTACACGCACGCACACACACACACGCACACACACACACACGTACACACGCACACACACACACACAGAGGAGGACAGTATAAATATGCATCTTGTGTACCATTGGGGCAGATTTAATTTCCTTCCTGTAACGTTTGCAGCTGCGGCTCATTAAAGCTGCTCTGTGGAATCATTTAATCTCAATAAATCAGCACAACGTTCATTTAGAAACATTCACATAAAAACTACAAACAGGTGAAAAACAAGCAATCAGCCTTTAACGGCCTCCACTCTCCACCAGGTGAGACTCTGAGAGGAAAACCTGCTTCCAAAATCACCTCCGACATGTTTTTCCTCTTCAGGTGAAAGCAGGAAGCGACGGGGCTGATGGGAAATGAAGTCTTAACGTGGAAAAACTATTCATTTATCAGCCGTACGCACAGAATGACTCACGTGTGACACTTCAGCAGTGATTGTTTTGTTGATTCTTGTGTTTACGTAACTGAAGTCTCTCTGCGTCACTGATGCTTCGCTGTCTGTTGATTCCTGATCGATGCTAATGGAAAACTTATTGATCGGCGCAGCGCAGTGTTACACAAGTTTAGAACAAAAGGTCTTTAGAGGAGACGGTTGGTTTTACAGCGTGTGTGTGTGTGTGTGTGTGTGTGTGTGTGTGTGTGTGTGTATTTATATTAGTCTTTTTTTAAACCGTCTCTCTCTTCTTCTAACTTTGTAACTGAGTTTTAAAGTTCATTTGGCTGATAGAGTTGACTTGGAATGACTTGATATTCTCTCCGAGTTCAAAGATAAACATTTTTTACTTGTTTAGGACTTAAAACTCAAAGTCGGGACTTTACTCAGACTTCATATCAAACGTGCAACTTTGTCAAACCTCTGAAATAAAAATAAATCTGCAGACATCCTGTCCTGCAAACACATTCCATCGTCTGTTGTCGCTTGCTTGTGTTTTTCTTCTAACTGTAAATATAAAAATATCCTCGAAAAGACGTAAAATAATACACAATATGAAGGTAAAAGACAAAACAAACCTCTACTCTTTAAAGACCTTTTCATTAATGTCTTCATCAGTGTGTAAAAGTCATTTAACATCTGGATCGAGTCTTTGTAAGCAGGTGTTTTATGACAGTCAGTCAACAACAGAAGAAGCAGGTTATCACTGCTGCACATCTTGTGTTTGTTTATCTCCCAGTTTGGCTCATAGACCAGACCTCCTTCATTATTCATGCTGTTTTTTGTTTAGTCTCTTCTCTTGGCGATCACCGCTCAGGATAACTACATAATTCTTCTGTTTACTAAAAATAAAGTGAAAAACTGAAAATGCATCAGCGCCTGTGAGTCAGCAACCAGGGCGGCGACCACACAAGTTTCATTCGGCTGATTGTAGTTTAGTAAATAAATATTTTCCTTTACCGAAGAAGACGAGCAGACACATGCTGATGGCCAGGATGGAGCTCGGGCTGAGGGCGGCCAGTCGGTGACCTTTGACCTGCCCCAGCTCGCAGCGTTGACCCCTGAACCCCTCCTGACACCGGCACCGGTAGCTGTCTGGCGAGAGCGCCTGGCAGATGCCGCCGTTACGGCAGGAGGAGGATCCGCAGGGCGACGGCATGCAACGCTGCTGACCCGCGTCGTCTGTCACCGTCACCTGACTGCCGGGACACCTGGGAGGTGACGGAGAGACGGAGGGGACGACGGGTTAATGACAAAAAACTGAGAAAACAAACACAACAGGGAGAGCGTGTTGGGATTTCTGTGTGTGTCCTTTACTTGCACTGGTGTTTCCTCCACAGGTCGATGCAGCGCAGCGGGCTGCGGCACGGTTGGCTGCTGCAGGCGTCGCTGGAGCACCCCGAGGTGACGCCACGCCTCTCCAGTACCGTCACCAAGTCCCGGCTCTGCCCGTCCAGAGGGAGGACCTGACCGTTAAAACGAACGTCCCTCAGACAGCCTGGAGGAGGGAACGTCTAGTTTAGTTCAGTCTGGTATGTTTTTATTATTACTGCTGATAAAACTACAGGAATGATGTCAAACCTGAACCAGTTACATTTGAGACACTGTGTGTGACAGAGAGACTGATTCATCCTCCTGGATCTGTCATAACATACAAGGTTTAAACTGGGAGACACCAGGCCAGGAACTGCCAGATATATAACTCATGTTCAGGACATGATAGGAGACAAAAAGGCAGATACGCCTGCTGAGTTTCCCGCATCAGAAGGTCAAAATGTTTTTCTAAATGTGGATTTTGAGACACTGAAGAAACACAAACAATTCTGTCATATATGGAAGAATCTATGGGATAGAACAACCTGCTTTTCTCTTAATTAGTGATGCACGATATCATCAGCACGTCATCAGTATCAGCCGATAAAAGCTCTAAAATTAAATATCAGCATCGGCCGTTTCTGCCGGTTATGAGAGGCCGATTTGTTGCCTTCTCCTCCGCCGCCTGACTGTGCTTCCCTCCACGGACTGTTTCACCCTGACAAAAAAATCCAATATCATGCATCCCTACTCTTAATGTATTTGCATTTTCCCATCTCAGATCATCAATAAAATGCAGTCACTACTACTACGACTACTAATAATAACAATGATGTGTAAGATTCAGCTCAAAGCGTTTCACAAATTAAAAAAAGAAAAGAAGGAAAAAAAAATACATTTAAAAAGAGGAAATAAGTAAAATAATAAACAGTTCAAAAATATTTAAGTAAAGCTGCAACAATAAGTTGATTATTTAAGTAATTAAGTAATCGTTATATTTGATGCTTCCAGCTTCTCAAATGAGATAATTTGCTGTTTTCATTCATTCATATTTTAATATTTTGGATTGTTAGTCATCACTGTGGCCTCTGAGAAATGGTGGCGGCCATTTTTGCACTATTTTTTAAACTAAAAAAAGATAATCTGCAGATTAATCGATAATGAAAATAATAGTTAGTTGCAGCCCTAAATGAAATACCATCGTCATTGTAATAATAATAATCCTGTAAGACTGAGCATCAGTAAACAGTTTATAATGAGGAAACAACCAAACCAGTTCCAGACTGGAGCGTCGGACTGGATCTGAATTCTCTAAAACTGTTTGTGTTTATTGTTTCCTGCAAACTTTTCCTCCATTTTTTGTTCAAACCACAGAGATTTAAGTAAAACAACCACAGTTTTCTTCAGCATTTAAACAACGCTGTCTGTCAGCTATTCTCACTTAGATACTTTCAGGTTTGTTCATTCATTTAAGAACTGTCTTTTCTTCTTCTTTTTTGTCTTATTTTCTTTTTTTAAAAAGGTAAAACCATCACGTTGAGAATCCAGAATCTCACCATGAAAGTCGGTCTTGTCTCCGGCGTCGGGTCCGTTCCCGACCATCACGCTGGCCGGATGAACCACCATCTCCCTGTGGCTCCCCAGCCGAGCCTGGGCCTCCCGTGAGCCCCCGCCTTGCTCAAGCCGCAGGGTGAACATGTTGTCATGGCGACTGAGGCTGACCAGAACCCACTGCCCGACGTCCACCCGCTGTCCGGGGAGCCGCAGGGCGTGAGCGCCGTCGCCGAGGTTGGTACGAACGGAGAGGTGACCCTCCGTGATCTGGAGGATAAAACCGACACGTTAATGTGTTAAATGTTTCCTGATAAATCTTCCCATAATGCATCATGATCTTTGTTTCAGCCTTTGTGTTTAAAGATAAAAACTAGTGTCAGTTTTGATACATTTCAACCCAAAAATGTGGTTTTTTTTGGACAAAAACCACATCAGACACATTATTATTCATTATTTTAAGACATATAAACAGCTGTGTATTGATAACTGTTTATATGCCTGAAGGGATCTTTTAACTCTGATAAATTGGTAGTTTAGCGACAGGTTGAAGGGTGAACTGACCTCCAGGACGATGTACTCGTTGGCTTCCCGGGACGTGACGGAGAGCAGGGTTCCCGAGGCGGCTCTGGTTCGCAGGAGCAGCTGGATGTTTGTGCGGCGAGAGCTGCCGCCTCCTCTGAGCTGGAAACGAGCGACGCTGCCCGAGTCGAAGGAGAACTCCGGGGTGGCTGAGAAGAGAGGAAGGATTTATACAAACAAACCCAGGTTCACACACACGAAGACCAACTCTGATCCAAACACAAACTGAGGATGTTGGGAAGAAACGGTTGTCATGGTTTTTAAAACTGCAGGACGAGGAACTGATGTAACTCCTCAACTTTACACTAAAACTTTCAGCTCTCACATTTCAAACAAAACCTTCCAGCAAAAAGTTGTTGCAAAGATGTAAAAGACACATTAGATGAACTAAATCTAACAGAAACAGAACCGTGTTCCTGCACATGCTTAGTGGCGTCTGCCTTACACAGAACTACTCTCCAGAGACTGAAAATATGTAGAGAACTTACACAGAACTACTCTCCAGAGACTGATAATATGTAGAGAACTTACACAGAACTACTCTCCAGAGACTGAAAATATGTAGAGAACTTACACAGAACTACTCTCCAGAGACTGAAAACATGTAGAGAACTTACACAGAACTACTCTCCAGAGACTGAAAACATGTAGAGAACTTACACAGAACTACTCTCCAGAGACTGAAAATATGTAGAGAACTTACACAGAACTACTCTCCAGAGACTGATAATATGTAGAGAACTTACACAGAACTACTCTCCAGAGACCGAAAACATGTAGAGAACTTACACAGAACTACTCTCCAGAGACTGAAAACATGTAGAGAACTTACACAGAACTACTCTCCAGAGACTGAAAACATGTAGAGAACTTACACAGAACTACTCTCCAGAGACTGAAAACATGTAGAGAACTTACACAGAACTACTCTCCAGAGACTGAAAACATGTAGAGAACTTACACAGAACTACTCTCCAGAGACTGAAAACATGTAGAGAACTTACACAGAACTACTCTCCAGAGACTGAAAACATGTAGAGAACTTACACAGAACTACTCTCCAGAGACTGAAAACATGTAGAGAACTTACACAGAACTACTCTCCAGAGACTGAAAATATGTAGAGAACTTACACAGAACTACTCTCCAGAGACTGATAATATGTAGAGAACTTACACAGAACTACTCTCCAGAGACTGAAAATATGTAGAGAACTTACACAGAACTACTCTCCAGAGACTGAAAACATGTAGAGAACTTACACAGAACTACTCTCCAGAGACTGAAAACATGTAGAGAACTTACACAGAACTACTCTCCAGAGACTGAAAACATGTAGAGAACTTACACAGAACTACTCTCCAGAGACTGA